>NC_053493.1:405377130-405736297 GCF_905171775.1 Rana temporaria | reverse complement strand
AGCCCTGAGGCTGTAGTCGGCTTCCTGAAGCTCATCCTCGGGACGTACCGGCCGTGCTTCCGAGGATAAGACTGACAGGCGTCTCAGCCAATCAGGTAACCTGATTGGCTGAAGCGTCATCGAGGGCGGGACGAGGGACATCGAGGGACGTAGAAGCCATAAAGGTAAGTGCCAGGGAGGGGGGGGGCTGGGCACGGTGGCTAGTGGCTACAAGTGGGGGCACAGTGGCTACAAGTGGGGGCACAGTGGCTACAAGTGGGGGCATAGTGGCTACAAGTGGGGGCACAGTGGCGACAATTGGGGGCACAGTGGCAACAATTGGGGGCACAGTGGCAACAATTGGGGGCACAGTGGCTACAATTGGGGGCACAGTGGCGACAATTGGGGGCACAGTGGCGACAATTGGGGGCACAGTGGCGACAATTGGGGGCACAGTGGCTGTGTTTGATGGCATAGTGGTGACAATTGATGGCACAGTAGCTGCGTTTGATGGCATTGCACGGTGGCTGCGTTTTGATGGCACGGTGGCTGCGTTTTGATGGCATGGCACAGTGGCTGCGTTTTGATGGCACAGTGGTTGCGTTTTGATGGCACAGTGACTGCATTTGATGGCATGGCACAGTGGTGACAATTGATAGGTACAGTGAGGCTGCAATTGTTGTTTTTTTGTTTTCATTTGCGCCCCCCCAAACATTTTGAGCACCAGCCGCCACTGTTCCCAATACAGAATAAGGTGATCATGTTTCTGCAAAGGGCAATCCCTGATTCTGTATACTTGATATATATCACTCCGTGTATGATGAATCTATATACAGTAATATATGAGTTTCACTTTTTGAATAGAATTACTAAAATAAATTAACTTTTTGATGATATTACATAGTTACATACAGTGGAACTTTGGTCTCGGTTCGCGAATGTTGTCTCGCAAAACAAGCCGAATTCAAGCTAATGGGGTGTGCAGTACCACATTTGGCCTGAGGTTCGGGGGCGTCGGTGACACTCGGAACGGTTCGGAGCCGTTTGTAAATACTTGAAATCACTCAGAAATACTCTGTTCCCGGGTGTTTACGAACCTTTCCAATGGTTTCCGAGATTAGCGGAGCTGTCCCTGAGTATTTATGAGGCTCTCTGATGCCCCACCTCTGGCCACATGCGGTATTACCTGCCATAGAAGTCAATGCGGAACTACTTATCTTCATTTACATTGACTTCTATGGGGAAACTCGATTTGGTATGCGAGTGCTTTTGGATTACAAGCATTCTCCTGGAACGGATTATACTCGTAATCCAAAAAAATATCATACAATTCCATATACCCAAATATATACCCACAGTTGATCCAGAGGAAGACGAAAAAAACCCAGCAGAGCATGATCCAATTTGCTACAGCAGGGGAAAAAATTCCTTCCTGATCCCCCGAGAGGCAATCGGATTTTCCCCGGATCAACTTTACCTATAAATGTCAGTACTCAGTTATATTACAATATATTATGTACATTTAGGAAAGAATCCAGGTCTTTCTTAACCAGGTCTTTCTTAACCACTTCATAACTGGGCACTTTCGCCCCCTTGCTTCCCAGGCCAATTTTCAGCTTTCAGCGCTCTCGCACTTTCAATGACAATTGCGTGGTCATACAACACTGTACCCAAATTAAATTGTTATCATTTTGTTAGCAGAAATAGAGCTTTCTTTTGGTGGTATTTATTAATGACTTCAATTTTTTATTAAATATAAGCGAAAAATATAGCGAAAATTTGGAAAAAAAACTATATTTTCTTTATTCTATTTTAAAAGAAATCCAATAAAATCGAATTTTGTCTTAAATTTAAGCCAAAATGTATTCTGCTACATGTCTTTGTTAAAAAAAATCCAGTTAAGTGTATAATAATTGGTTTGTGTGATCATGTACAGATGTGCGCAGGTGATCATTGGGACATATCATTTTACTGTTACATATGTGGGGGACAGGTATTTTTACTATGTGGGGACATATGTTTTGGGGACATTGTGTGGGGACATGTGTTTTACATTGTGTGTTACATTGTGTGTTACATTGGGGTAGATTCACATACCTTTTGCGGCGGCGTATCTCCAGATACGCCGCCGTAATTTGAATTCCGCACCCGCGTAGCGTTACGCCAATTCACAAAGGCAGTTACTCTGAAAAAATAGGCTTCCTCCACCGACGTAACTTGATTGCGGCGGCGTAGAATTGTGTGCAATATAGCTTTGGCCGCTTGGGGCGCTCCCGTTGTTGTCGGCGTAGAATATGCTAATTTCCTAGATACGCCGATTCACAAACGTACGTGCGCCCGGCATTCGTTTTTTACGTCGTTTGCGTTAAGGCTTTTTCGGCGTAAGGCTGCTCCTGCTATTAGGAGGCGCAGCCAATGTTAAGTATGGACGTCGTTCCCGATTCGAAATTTGAATTATTTACGTCGTTTGCGTAAGTCGTTCGCGAATAGGGCTGGACGTAATTTACGTTCACGTCGAAACCAATACGTCATTACGCCGTACTTGGAAGCAATGCACACTGGGATATGTACACGGACGGCGCATGCGCCATTCGTAAATCACGTCAATCACGTCAGGTCATCACATATTACCATAAAACACGCCCCCCTTCCCCATTTGAATTACGCGCGCTTACGCCTGCCCCATTTACGCTACGCCGCCGCGACTTACGGAGCATGTGCTTTGTGAATACTGCACTTGCTCCTGTAAGTTGCGGAGGCGTAGCGTAAATACACTACGCTGCACCGCCGTAACTTATAGCGTAGCTACCTGAATCTACCCCATTGTGTGTTACTAGTCTGGTGATCCGTGTGTAAAAAGCTGTAAAAAAACAGCTCCTACCCACTAATCACCAGCTGGCTGCAGCAATCCGCTCTCCTCTCCTCACCGACAACTAATGTGTGAGGAGAGGAGAGTCGATCGCCTAGCAACAGACTCTGGCCCGGATTCAGAAAGATTAGCCTTTCTTCTGCGGGCGTAACTTATCTCAGATATGTTACGCCGCCGTAAATTAGGGCGCAAGCTCCGTATTCAGAAAGAACTTGCGCCCTAAGTTACGGCGGCGTAACGTATGTGGGCCGGCGTAAGCCCGCCTAATTTAAATGGGGATGATGTTGGCGTGTTTTATCTAAATTTGATGTGACCCTGCGCATTTTACGTTTTTTTACGAACGGCGCAAATTACTCGAAATTACGCCGCAAATCGTCATTGCTTTAGACGTGAACGTAACTTACGTACAGCCCTATTCGCGAACGACTTACGCAAACAACGTAAAATTTTCAAAACTCGACGCGGGAACGACGTCCATACTTAACATAGGATACCCCTCATATAGCAGGGGTAACTTTATGCCGGAAAAAGCCGAACGTAAATGACGTAAAAAAATGCGCTTGGCGGACGTACGTTTCTGAATCGCCGTATCTACCTAATTTGCATACTCCTTGCGTAAATCGACGGAAGCGCCACCTAGCGGCCAGCGTAAATATGCGGCCTAAGATACGACGGTGTAAGACACTTACACCTGTCGGATCTTAGGGAAATCTATGCGTAACTGATTCTATGAATCAGTCGCATAGATACGACGCCGCACACTCAGAGATACGACGGCGTATCCGGATATACGCCGTCGTATCTCCTTTCTGAATCTGGGCCCTTCTGTTTACATCACATGGCAACTGTGATTGGACATGGCCAGAGCCCTCCTGCCGATCTGAGATGCGGCGTATCCGGGTGACACAAGCACATCGGGATTGCGCCACTGTGTGAGCACGCGTGTGCGCGATCCCCCTCCTGAGGGACGTTCCTCCTTTGGTGGCCAGGTGGGAAGTGGTTAAAGCAATCTACTGAGCTGGCCAGAACCACCTCTGGAGGGAGTCTATTCCACACAGCTCTTACTGTGAAGAAACCTTTCCGTATTTGGAGATGAAATTTCTTTTCCTCTACATTTTAGAGATTGCACCTGTATAATAGTGTTACAAATACCACTACAATTCATGAAGTTCAGTTCACACCAAAGAAGTGTAAAGCCTCGTACACACGATCAGTCCATCCGATGAGAACGGTCTAAAGGACCGTTGTCATCAGTTAACCGATGAAGCTGACTGATGGTCTGATGTGCCTACACACCATCAGTTAAAAAGCCGATCGAGTCCAACGCGGTGACGTAAAACACAACGACGTTCTGAAAAAAACGAAGTTCAATGCTTCCAAGCATGCGTCGACTTGATTCTGAGCATGCGCAGGTTTTTAACCAATGCTTTTGCATACTAACCATCGGTTTTGACCTATCGGTTAGGCGTCCATCGGTTGAATTTTAAAGCAAGTTCCACATTTTTGGACCGAAGGATAACTGACCGATGGGGCACACGCATGAAACTGAACTTAAGTCCGTTTTCATCGGTTTAGACTGATCGTGTGTACGCGGCCTAAGGTCCAGCGATCGGGAAAACCACCAACAGCCAAAGTTCAGTTGTACGCGGCCTAAGGTCCAGCAATCGGGAAAACCACCAACAGCCAAAGTTCAGTTGTACGCGGCCTAAGGTCCAGCGATCGGGAAAACCACCAACAGCCAAAGTTCAGTTTGAACTTGTGTTGGGACCAAACTTTGAGCTCATGCCTAGGCTGACAATGCCACTGCTGCATTGCGACAAAGTGGGTTATCGTTGTCGCCTTGCTATAGGAAACATGGTTGGAAGTGCTGTTACTGTCAAAATTTCCAGCGAAGATTTAGCAAAAAAATAGCACTACTACAGAAAATAATAATGCAATATAATATACAAAGGCACGTATGAAATCAATAAATTTGTTTTCAGTGTTTTCATAAAATGCGCACACGCGGGGAGTTGCTGTCGTTCGCTTTTAATCTGCTACATGTAGACAATCCTGAGCAGACCTCCGAGATGAATGGCTTTTTTACTCTGAAAACACGCTGTCAGCAAACCTTCACCATCTGTACTTTATTAGATCTAGACTCTCCAAACACGCCATCAATAATAAATTATCACGTATGAACATGGTCCAGCGCGAGGCTTACTATCCGCTGTCAGTCAGTCATTAATGATATAATCAATATGGATTTAAAGCATAACATGCTTTCTGGTCTGGAGATTTTGATATATTGAATACAAGAAATTAAATCACTGTTAGTGTTTATATATATATATATATATATATATATATATATATATATATATATATATATATATATATATATATATGTAGCACTACCCCCAAAGGAGCTGCTGGTTTGTTTTGGGTGGCATGTTACCTCTGTTCCTTCGCCGTCTAGGGTATACAATGAGAGTAGAGAAAAACTTCAATGTCCGCACTTTGGGTTTCTTTTCCTTTGCTTTATTACCCAATGGGGTAAAAGAATAAAAGTAGTAGTTGAAGAGGTGGAAAAGGGTAATAAGTAGTAGGTTCAGGTCAGGGGTGGACTGACAACTCACAGGGCCCCCGGGCAATAGAAGATTATGGGGCCCCCGGGGTTACAGATGGCCACCACGCCAGGAGGCAGTGCATAGGCAGGGCAGCTAAAATCTCAGGATTTTCACATCAAAAGCATGTCGGTTTTGGACATATCAGGTACAGATGTAAATAAAACACTGATTTTTACATACTGTGCCTGGTTTTATTGAGCCTGGCAACCCTGATGCATGGGGCCCTCAGGCAGTGCCCGGGAGTCCCAATGGTCAGTCTGCCCCTGGTTCAGGTGTATAACTTTGTTCAGAAGCACTCCTGCTTCCAGCAATGTAGCTTTCGTCGCCACTCTAGCCAGAGTGTGTATTGTGCACCTGGATAGGCCTCTCTCACTAGCCTAGCAGCCAGGGTGTCACACGGAAACTTTAACAAAGTTTCTAACACAGACCTTCCCAAAGGTGGAGATGTACTCGGTCCAGAATCCTTCTCAACACAGGATTAAGCACGCGGATCTCTCTTGAATAAACTCTCGTGAACTCAGAACTGACAGGCGACCAACACTTAGCCTCTCGACAATCGCGTGTCCTTCGATGAAGTTCAAGGCCTCTCCTGAGATACCAGCCTCATGCTTGGTGCTCTCCCAGACAGGTTCTTCATCGCGTGGCTTCCTCCCTCAGGATGGATAGCACAGGACCACTCTGCAAACATAGACCCAGTCTGACTACCAGGCCTACATAGTAGATCACAACCCCGGACCAACGTGGTCCCGGAGCCAGGAACACTTGAACACGCACCTCCGGCCATGAGGGCCACACACGGGGGGTGGTGGGACAAACAGCGACGACCCCAAACTAGTGACGTCTGTCCCTTAAGTACTCTCCCCCCAGCATGCACAGCGAGGTGATCAACCCCCACTGACTGGGTGACAAGGAAAAACACCCAATGCACCCTTGGCCTGGGGTGGTACCAACACCCCAGACAACAATAGTGGTCACTCACAGTACAGCCACGGCTGGAACAGAGGCCCAAATTTGGTAAAACAATCCTGAGAGGAAAACAAAACAACATCTCTCTTAAATAGTTACAGAACACTGCCCTCTAGCAGAAATGTCTCTGATCTGATTGTGCGCCACAGTCTGCCAGCGAAGATATACCACATGCTTTAATGAAGATATATTATTCTTTTTTTTTTTTCTTGACCACAAAGTCCTCATGGGCCTTAATTTAAACTGACAAGGTTCGTATCCCCCCAGATTCAAATGCATCTCGGCAATTGCGAGGAAAAAAAAACATAGTTTCTGAGTGGACTTCTTCAAAAGAGGAAGAAAAAAACAAACAAACCCAGCAAGCAAGTTCTGCCAGTTCTTCTTACAAGTAGAACCTGGGCCCGGGCAAGGTAAGGGTTTTTCCCTGGTTATCAACAGTGGTGATCGAGTAGATCCGGTCTTCCTTTCTAGGTCGTTTAATGACCACCTGATCACTGTAAATGTGCCGGCCATAGCTCCAAGACTCCCGACAACCTTCAAAGCGGTGAGTTAGGATGAACGACATATTAAAGTCCCGCAACGGCTTTGGCACTTTGAGGTAGTCCCAGATGGCTTCTCGGTACCACCCTTCACAATTTTCCTTAATTTTCCTTAATCTCCTTCATGGTCGCCTCGATCACATAGGTGCACTCCCACCCATAGTCAAGTGCTACCCTTTTTATCAAGATTTTTTGTAAGCGGGCAAGTTTAGGTAGTGTGCGGGAGTGTCCCAGTCCTGGCATCACACAGGCCTCAGGAGACCTTTTCAAGAAAGGTGTCATGGTTGGAGGCATATCCTTCCCTCCGGTGACAACATCTTTGTCAAACACAACCTCCCAATTTGTTTGTGGGATATCCGCCCGGGGCGTTGTATCCCCAGAGTCCATTGGTGAGCATCTCCCTGAGTTGTGGGTAGTTTCAGCACGAAATCCTTTACCCCACATAAGCTCAGGCAACTCTGGCTCAAACCAGTGGTCATCCCCCGCACCACGGCTGTGGGAGGCTTTCACGTAGCCCACCTTCTCAGTGGCGAGACGAGCAGGTACCATCACCATACATGTGGTCTACGTAGCAGAATCCACACCTGCCGCGGAAACATTTCCTTCACTTTTGTCAAAGTCATTCACAATAGAAGACACAACAGACGTAGCAGCCGATGCAGTATCAGTAGCCGGCCAGGGAGTAACTTCCTCCGCAGTAACGGCCCCATACCCGATAGGCACGGGTGACTCTGTAGGCTGATCCACTTCAAAAAGGTACTCGCCGCACCTTAGACATCGGTCCAAAGGTTGGATTCGGACTCCCAGCCCCTCACATCTTGGGCAGGACACGCCGAGCGCCTCCACGCTGCCACTCGTACAGAGCACAAAATGCCCCCACGGCTTCATTCGAATTCCAGTGTCCATCACGAAGCTCCGGTTGGAACGGCACTTGTGCTAACTTCAGCAAAAGACATAACAGGCCTCAGCCTCTCGGAAGGTGTTGGATACACGACATACTATTTTCTACTTTTTGCTATAATAAATATCCCCCAAAAATATATAAAAAAAATATATATAAAAAGTTTAGGCTGATAAGTATTCTTCTACATATTTTTGGTTAAAAAAAACGCAATAAGCGTTTATCGATTGGTTTGAGCAAAATTTATAGCGTTTACAAAATAGGGGATAGTTTTATTGCCTTTTTATTAATATATATTTTTTTACTACTAATGGCGGCGATCAGCGATTTTTTTCGTGACTGCGACATTATGGCAGACACATCGGACAATTTTGACAAATTTTTGAGACCATTGTCATTTCCACAGCATAAAGTGCTATAAAAATGCACTGTTTACTGTGAAAATGACAATTTCAGTTTAGGAGTTAACCACTAGGGGGCACTGTAGGGGTTAAGTGTGACCTCATATGTGTTTCTAACTGTAGGGGGACTCTGCTTTAAGTGTTACCTTCTGTTTATTTAAAAATGTAGCCTTTAGTATTACTTTAAGAACATGGCTATTGAAGAATTAATTGGTTGACTTTTAGTTTGTTTATTTATTTTTTTATTAGAGGTAATTATCCAGTGTTTTCTTTATTGCGGCATTTAATTTTTGGTTGTTTAGTAAAAGTAAAAGAACATTGTTTACTTTTTTTTTCTTCTGTTGGATCCCAGATCTCGTTTTTTTTTTATTGCTTGCCTTATATATTATGTTCTAATTAAAAATAAATGTAATTAATTCATAACTGGATTTATTGGCAGATTGCCTAAAGGAACGTTAACTTTTACAATATAAGTCTCATACTTGTATGAGCAAACCAGAAAAGTCGTAAAATGACCGGTAGAAAGAGGGAGGGGCATGCTCATAAAACGGTAAATGTGACTTTCACCAAATATTCACTCATTTTGAGTCATTTAAAACATGTGCAACAAGAAAGATTCACCTAAAATGAATATTCATTAACCACGTAATCCCCGGACCTTTAGGCAGCTAAATGCCCAGGCCAGGTTTTGCGATTCGGCACTGCGTCGCTTTAACAGACAATTGCGCGGTCGTGCGACGTGGCTTCCAAACAAAATTGGCGTTCTTTTTTCCACACAAATAGAGCTTTCTTTTGGTGGTATTTGATCACCTCTGCATTTTTTTTTCTTTGCGCTATAAACAAAAATAGAGCGACAATTTTGAAAAAAATGCAATATTTTTTACTTTTTGCTATAATAAATATCCCCCAAAAACATATATAACATTTTTTTTCCCTCAGTTTAGGCCGATACGTATTCGTCTTCCTATTTTTGGAGAAAAAAAATCGCAATAAGCGTTTATCGATTGGTTTGCGCAAAATTTATAGCGTTTACAAAATAGGGGATAGTTTTATTGCATTTTTTTTAACTACTAATGGCGGCGATCAGCGGTTTTTTTTCATGACTGTGACATTATGGCGGACACTTCGGACAATTTTGACACATTTTTGGGACTATTGTCATTTTCACAGCAAAAAATGCATTTAAATTGCATTGTTTATTGTGAAAATGACAGTTTCAGTTTGGGAGTTAACCACAAGGGGGCGCTGAAGGAGTTATGTTTCACCTAGTGTGTGTTTACAACTGTAGGGGGGTGTGGCTGTAGGTCTGACGTCATCGATCGAGTCTCCCTATAAAAGGTATCACACGATCGATGCAGCCGCCACAGTGAAGCACGGGGAAGCCATGTTTACATACGGCTCTCCCCGTTCTTCAGCTCCGGGGAGCGATCGCGAGGGGGCGGCTAGAAACGAATAGCCGCGCCCTCATCCCGGATCGCTCCCCGAAGATTTCTGACCGCCGCATGTAGCGGGGGGGTCCCAATCTGCCTGTACGTGCCATTCTGTGGACGTACATATACATGCGGCGGTCGTTAAGCGGTTAAATGTAGAATTGTCTGCTTTATAAGTATTCCAGTAAGACTGTGCTGAGGCTTTGTAATAGAATTTATTTTTTCTAAAATCTTTCAGCAAAGAAACTGGTCCAACGTCACCTGTCAACTGAGGGATTAACCTTGAAATACCTTTGGACCAATTGACTTATTATGTGCCTTTCGCTGGTAAGAAAATAACGTATTTGTCACTTAGAAATCAGTCTCGTCATGCTCCTGTACAGCCACCTGTATTATTGTTATCACAACTCTGCGTACATCCTCTTTTGATGTATTACTTAAAGGAATTCTCCATTCAGGCGTAAAAATGTTTGCATTTAAATCTGTTTTGGGGCTTAGAAGTGATTTAAAGACACTTTCTGTTAGTGTAGCGTTGCTTCAAGGATTACCTCTGGATTGACATGACTTGTGCTGCCCTAACCCAGAATAAGAAACAGAGGGGAGAGTAAGCCATTGTGGCCCGATGATGAAACGCGTTGAGTTGGCAGGGTTTATGACACCAACGGATTGGGAGACAATCTGTGTAACACTCTTAGGAGATCGGGAAAGCAATGGCTAAACAGGATATACACTGCTCCAATTTTTTTTAAAAGAACACTTTTTAATCAGAACTCCTGGGATCTGGTCAGTTAAGTAGCAGAGGGGGAGGGGTGTATACAGAGGGGGAGGGGTGTATACAGAGGGGATTGTTAATCAGTTTCAGCTGCTTTGCTGTTAACTGAAATTAACAACAGGTGCAATAGATGGACAACAATGAGACAACCTCCAAAACAGGAATGTTTTTTCAGGTGGAGGTGTCTGACATTTTTTTTCCCTACTCATCTTTTCTGACTGTTTTTCACTAGTTTTGCATTTGGCTAGAGTCAGTGTCACTACTGGTAGCACAAGGCGATACTTGGACCCTATAAAGGTTGCACAGGCAGTCCAACTCCTCCAGGATGGCACATCAATACGTGTCATTGCCAGAAGGTTTGCCATGTCTCCCAGCACAGTCTCAAGAGCATGGAGGAGATTCCAGGAGACAGGCTGGACAGAGCCGGAGAATGTCCTTAACCCATCAGCGGAACAGGTATCTGCTCCTTTTTGCAAGGAGGAACAGGATGAGCACTGCCGGAGCCCTACAAAATGACCTTCAGCAGGCCACTGGTATGAATGTCTCTGAGCAAACAATCAAAAACAGACTTCATGGGGGTGGCATGAGGGCCCGATATCCTCTAGTGTGCTCTGTGCTCACTGCCAGACACTGAGCTCGATTGGTATTTCCCATTGAACACCAGAATTGTCAGGTCCGCCATGTTTTTCACAGCTGACAGCAGGTTCACCCTGAGCATATGTGACAGACGTGAAAGGGTCTGGAGAAGCCGTGGAAATCATTATTCTGCCTGTAACATCGTTCAGCATCACCGGTTTGGTGGTGGGTCAGTGATGGTCTGGGGAGGCATATCCATGGAAGGACGCACAGACCTCTACAGGCTACACAATGCCATTAGGTATCGGGATGAAATCCTTGGACCCATTGTCAGACCCTACGCTGGTGCAGTGGGTCCTGGGTTCCTCCTGGTGCACGACAATGCCTGGCCTCATGTGGAGAGAGTATGCAGGCAGTTCCTGGAGGATGAAGAAATTGATACCATTGAACGGCCCCCACGCTCACCTGACCTAAATCCAAAAGAACACCTCTGGGATATTATGTTTCTGTCCATCCGGTGCCGCCAGGTTGCACCTCCGTCTGTTCAGGAGCTCAGTGATGCTCTGGTCCAGATCTGGGGGGAAATACCCCAGGACACCATCCGTCGTCTCATTAGGAGCATTCCCCGATGTTGTCAGGCATGCATACAAGCATGTGGGGAGCCATACAAACTACTGAGGACCATTTTGAGTTGTTGCAATGAAATTTCAGCAAAATGGACGAGCTTGCTGCATAATTTTTCACTTTGATTTTCGGGGTGTCTTTAAATTCAGCCCCCTGTAGGGGGGCACTGTACATGCTGTTTTACCACTTCCGGATCACCACACGCCGATATATGTTGGCTGTTTGAAGAGAGATATCTCTGTTATTGCAGTAGCTAGCTATCATAACCCAGGTATCCTCGTCTTCAGCCGGCGGTCTGGTTTCCGATAATAGTGGTCTCTGCGGCAGATTCACAGTAAGATCACCGTTATCGGCAGCGGGAGAGGGCCCCCCCACTGCTCTCCCATGCCCTCTGCCGCTTACCGGAGCCCTCGGTAACAGTGGAGGCGATCGGGTCCTTCTCGTGGCTGAGTATGGAGACCAGTTAGGGGAAAATGCCCCTCATCCATCTCCAAACCATAGCAGGGCGGAAGCAACGTCAAAACCTCACTTCTGCTCATTGCTCTTTTATTGCATTTTAGTGTAAATATGAGATCTGAGGACATGTTGACCCCAGATCTCATATTTAAGAGGACCTGTCATGCTTTTTTCTATTACAAGGGATGTTTACATTCCTTGTAATAGGAATAAAAGTGATACAATAAAAAAAAAAAAGATTTTTAAACGCGCCCCGTCCTGACGAGTTTGCGCGCATATGTGAGCAGCGCCCACATATGAAAACGGTGTTCAAACCATGCATCTGAGGTATCGCCGCAATCGGTAGAGCGAGAGTAATAATTCTATTCCTAGACCTCCTCTGTAACTCAAAACATGCAACCTGTAGAATTTTTTAAACATTGCCTATGGAGATTTTTAATGGTAAAAGTTTGTCGCCATTCCACGAGCGGGCGCAATTTTGTAGTGTTGGGTATCAATTTACTCGGTGTAATAGTATATTTCACAATATGAAAAAAAACAATTGGGCTAACTTTACTGTTTTATTTTTTAATTGAAAAAAGTTAAGTTTTTCCCAAAAAAGTGTGCATGGAAGACCGCTTCGCAAATACGGTGTGACAGAAAGTATTTCAATGACCGCCATTTTATTCTCTAGGGTGTTAGAAAAAAATGTATAACGTTCTAAGTAATTTTCTAACAAAAACACTTGTTTTTAACTTTTAAACAACAAATCTCAGATAGAGGCTCGGTCCTTAAAGGGGTTGTAAAGGTAAATGTTTTTTCACCTTAAAACATCCGACGGATTTTATGGGAAATGTATTCTGTTTTGTATGTTTCTCTTTTTGCTAAAATAAAAATATACTGGAAGATACAAAAGAAAACATCCGACGGTACCGCCCCCCCCCGAACCCCCGTTTTACTTACCTCACCCCTCGAAAGTCCTGCGTGCGTTCTTGTGATCTTCTTTGGTTCCTAGCCTGGCGGTTGATTGGCTAGGCTGGACGGATTGATAGCAGCACAGCCATTGGCTGGCACTGCTGTCAATCACATCCGATGATGCAGCGCGCCGGGGGCGGGGTCGAGTGATACAGTCGGCGGCTATGCCCGCCACTGTATCACGGGAGAGCGCCCGCAAAAGCTTTCCACCATGCGAGCTCGTATGAAGGTGGAAAGCTGGCTTCCGGGTAGTGAATCCCGCCTGGAATCATCAAAGTGCCAACTCAGTGGGAGCTGTGGGCCTTTTTTCTGGAAAACGGTTGGAGCCAAATCAAAGGGGTCAACAGAAGATCTGGCTTAAGGATTTACAGGAGAAGTGTCTGGCCGATATTGGTCAGAGGTATCCAAGTATCTGGGGACATTGTGAGTAGAGGCCTGGACGTAGCATCCTAGTGACTGTTTGCTGTTTTAACCCCTTGAGTGACTGCAGCAATGTTGCTGCATTGGGACTTGCACGCACTTGTAGTCACAGGATTGCTTGTGTTCTGCAAGAGGGAGATTATTACCCTGAAGAGAGCAGATAAGGCAGACAGTGTCCTCTGGTTACTTTGTGCAATAAATTCAGAGTATCCCAAAGCTTTGCAAATAAAACCACCCGCGCTAAAGAACCA
The DNA here is from genome assembly GCF_905171775.1 of Rana temporaria. NCBI lineage: Eukaryota > Metazoa > Chordata > Amphibia > Anura > Ranidae > Rana > Rana temporaria. The sequence goes on along the minus strand of NC_053493.1, from coordinate 405,722,550 downwards.
ATTAAACCCTGCAAATATTAAAATAGCAGCTGCCCTTCAAATGAAATAAACGTGCACAACCTATTGTGCAAACAGCGCTTGCCAATCTCCAAAATTATAATAATGTATTACAAAATGGAAAGGATATCATAAATAAATGTAAATCATGTGAACAAAATTGGTAATGTGGATGGTAACTGCTAAAAATTGTATAAACCCTGAAACAAATGATTGTGAAAATTCCAAATATAAAAAAAACAAAGTTCCAAAAAGATCCTGGATGATCCAAATGAAAAAATCTTACTGCATGGGTGGTACAAACAGGTAATGTGTAGATATCCACTCACCAGATGTTGTAGAGCCAACTACCATATGGAACAAAGAATCATAAGTGCTTGTTGGGTCTCCCCGACCTCTGAAGCCCCATACTCAGTTTTCCTGCAGTTTTTTCATTTTAGGTTTACCAAAACCATCTAATATGAGGTCAAACCTTAAAGCCTCTTACACACGATCAGTCCATCCAATAAGAACGGTCCGAAGGACCGTTGTCATCGGTTAACAGATGAAGCTGACTGATGGTCCGTCGCACCTACACACCATCGGTTAAAAAAACGATCATGTCAGAACGCGGTGACGTAAAACACAACGACGTGCTGAAAAAAATGAAGTTCAATGCTTCCAAGCATGCGTTGACTTGATTGCGCAGGTTTTTAACCGATGGTTTTGCATACTAATGATCGGTAGATTGGGTATATGGGATTGTATGATATTATTACATTTTTGTGTGTTTTTTATGGTTGGATTGGATGGACTTGTGTCTTTTTTAACCTGACTAACTATGTAACTATGATAACGACCCAAAACACAACTCCAAGATCAACACCATCTTGCTAAAGAAGCTGAGGGTAAAGGTGATGGACTGCCCAAGCATGTCTCAAGACCTAAACCCTATTGAGCATCTGTGGGTCATCCTCAAACAGAAGGTAGAGGAGCGCAAGGTCTCTAACATCCACCAGCTCTGTGATGTCGTCATGGAGGAGTGGAAGAGGACTCCAGTGGCAACCTGTGAAGCTCTGGTGACCTCCATGCCCAAGAAGGAAAAGGCAGTGCTGGAAAAAAAATAGTGGCCACACAAAATATTGACAATTTGGGCCCATTTTGGACATTATGTGGTTTGTTTTTTGTCTAGTGCTGTGTATTATATGTGTGGCCACGTGTGGAGATTGTTTTCAGTGCTAACGTCTTCATATGTTTAATGTCAGATCTTTAGCATTTTTACTCTCTTCATGTGAGAGAGCCTTTTATGATATATAAATTGTTTATTTATCAATAAATATATTGGCCCGGGTTCACAGACACTGGCGCACATTTATGCCGTCATAGCGTATCTCCTGTACGTTACGCCGACGCAGCGCAGAGAGGTGTAGTAATATTAATATAGATATGTAGGTATTGTACAATATTGTGGTATATGAAAGGCACAGTATATATAGGTTTACATACAGGCATTCAAGGTTACACATCAAAGGGGTTAGTGGTCAAACGACACGTATCAAAAGATACAGAGGACTCTTTGATGTGTTAATCTTATCTAAGACGACCTAGGTGTGTGGCCTGGTACTTCCTTACATAAGGAAGTGTTTATTGATGGTAATTAGACTTGTGGGATATTCATTCAATGGGAACATTTGGTTGACTCCCCCCCCCCCCCCACTTCCCGTGTGAGTCCAATATTTGAAGCACTCAAGCTGGCATTCAAGGAGTCTAGTCTTGTCTCTCTACGATGAATATAGCACAGGTCTAGGAAAAGATGGGATTCTGAATTATACTCTGTTGGACTTTTGCATCATCTGTGGTCTTTGTATGTTATTGGAAGTTAATAAAATTTTGCGTTCTCTGGAGAGCCTGGTGTGTCGCTGCGAAACAACGTAATTTATGGTCATCATACTAACATCTGAGATATTAATTATCTGACCGGATTACGGGGCACACTATACATGATCACTACATTTATTGGACAAATTAGATCACTACATTGGTGCAGTGAACCGGATTCGAACCGGATCTAATGTAATGTAACGGATTAGAATGTAGTGATCTAATTTGTCCAATAAATGTAGTGATCATGTATAGTGTGCCCAGTACTTCGGTCAGATAATTAATATCTCAGATGTTAGTATGATGACCATAAATTACGTTGTTTCGCACCGACACACCAGGCTCTCCAGAGAACGCAAAATTTAATTAACTTCCAATAACATACAAAGTCCACAGATGATGCAAAAGTCCAACAGAGTATAATTCAGAATCCCATCTTTTCCTAGACCTGTGCTATATTCATCGTAGAGAGACAAGACTAGACTCCTTGAATGCCAGCTTGAGTGCTTCAAATATTGGACTCACACTGGAAGTGGGGGGGGGGGTCAACCAAATGTTCCCATTGAATGAATATCCCACAAGTCTAATTACCATCAATAAACACTTCCTTATGTAAGGAAGTACCAGGCCACACACCTAGGTCGTCTTAGATAAGATTAACACATCAAAGAGTCCTCTGTATCTTTTGATACACTAACCACTAACCCCTTTGATGTGTAACCTTGAATGCCTGTATGTAAACCTATATATACTGTGCCTTTCAAATACCACAATATTTTACAATACCTACATATCTATATTAATATTACTACAAGAGGCAAGCATTGAATTCACAAAGCCAATGCTCCAAAAACTGCGCTGGGTTTCCAAGGCGTAAGTCGGCATAAGTGGAAGTGGGTGTGAGCCATGCTAATGAGGCGTGACCCCATACAAATGATGGGCCGAGCGCCAGACATATACGTATCGCCAACTGCGCATGCGCTGTCCCGTGGACGCATCCCAGTGCGCATGCTCACAAATCCGTCAGAACAACTGCCTAAGATACGCCGGATCACTGCCTATGGCGTGAATGTAACCTACGCCCAGCCATATTCACGTAAAACGTAAACTCCGTAAAATACGCCGGCTTATGTTCCCTGGTGCAGCCCTTTGCATGGATGCTGCTGAGTTACACCTCCTTTATGGGGCATAACTTTACGCCGTACGTACAACTTACGCGCACCAGTCGTAGCCTGTGTACGATCGTGAATCGGCGTATCTCCCTCATTTGCACATTTGAATAGAAAATCAATGGAAGCGCCACATGCTTCCAGCGTTAATATGCGCCCACTCTACGCCGGCATAGGCAAGTTACGTCGGTGGAATGAAGCCTGTTTTTAGGCGTATCTTAGTTTTGTGGGCACGGTGCACAGATACGACGGCGCATATTTGCACTTACGCGGCGTATCTGGAGATACGTCGGCGCAAGTGCTTTGTGAATCCGGGCCATACTATTTTTTCTACTCCTCACCCATTGATTCAGGTGTCGCTCATTTGGTCTTCTGGTCCCCTGCCAGCTTGGTGTGGGGCACCCCCCCTCCTTTTTTGGTTATATGCAGTTTTGTACGACTAGATAGACACCGGCCATATTGGGTATACAATGTTTGTGAGTGAATACTAAGTGTGCTTTGCACACATATATGCCCTTATCTGTTTTTTCTTGTTTTGGTTTCAGGAACAGCCCAGGATTTGGTGACCCCTGGCAAATGGTCATTTGACCCCCGAGGGGGTCCCGACCCCCAGGTTGAGAACAACAGTTAATAAAATAAGTTGTGCCCATCTTTGCATTACTTTGGGACAGCCCTCATACCTTTTACAATATAGTGTACTGTACATTAGATATGTGCATTCCCGTTCGTACGAATGTTATTTTCGTACGAAAATGTTCATTTTCGTACCCGCAGAATAATGTGTACATACGAAAAAATGAAAGCACCAAAATACGAAAACGACGGGATTACGAATGAGCCGCATAACGAACAACCGCAAATACGAACGAACGATCCGACGAAAATACGACAAAACGAAAACGGCAAAAGAACGAAAATGACATCTATAACAAAAGATTTGCATTCTGTATTTTGTTTGAATCCTTTTTCTGTTCGTATTTTCAGTCGTATGTTCATATGACATCTATAACAAAAGATTTGCATTCTGTATTTTGAATTCCTTTTTTCTGTTCGTATTTTGGATTCAAAATACAGAATGCAAATCTTTTGTTATAGATGTCATATGAACATACGACTGAAAATACCAAAAGAAAAAGGATTCAAAATACAGAATGCAAATCTTTTGTTATAGATGTCATTTTCGTTTTTTTGAATGGGCAGTGAGTGTAGTTAGTAAAACAGCTTCTCTTTTGTGCTGAGTAGTACAGTAAAGCCAAATAAACTTTTCTGTGGATTTTCATCTGAAGGGAGATCAGTTGGCCAGACTTTTGAACCCAAAAATGGTTTTCTGATGGAGTTTAAAAACGAACAAATTTTCTGAGAACGAACGGAAAACGATCGTTTTTATGTTTGTTGTTAAAAAAGTCTGACCAAGTGTATGGGGCTTAACAATAGTTAATATGGATGAGCCGCGTGTTGAAAGTGCCGCGAATCCCGCGATATATTTAAGAAAGTACAAAATGACGAAAATACTTTTTCTGTTCGTATTTTCAGTCGCATGTTCATATGACATCTATAACAAAAGATTTGCATTCTGTATTTTGAATTCCTTTTTTCTGTTCGTATTTTGGATTCAAAATACAGAATGCAAATCTTTTGTTATAGATGTCATATGAACATACGACTGAAAATACAAACAGAAAAAGGAATTCAAAATACAGAATGCAAATCATTGACGAAAATTCACAAAAATTATTGTCTAACAAGTAACGAACATGAATTAAACAGAATAACGAACCATCCCGCATGTACGAAAAATAAAACGGTAACGAAAATACGAAACGATCGGAATACGAAAAAATCTCGTCGTACGAAAAACGAACGGGAATGAACAGGAAAACCGGCGTCTTACGAAAAACGAATGGAAACGAACCTACGGAACGATACGAAACGGAACAAAAAAAAAAACGATTTTTTTCTTTCTGTGCACATGTCTACTGTACATCCCAGTGTTTGTGTTGATTTATATTAGTGTGGGACTGCACAACACAGAGACATTTTTAGGTAGTGTGCACGTTCTACCAATATTTACCAAAGTTTGCAACTGAGGCCATTTTTTAAATTAACAACAGATCAGACAGGTCCTCTTGCTTGCCTGTGTATACTGTACTGTCATATATCACCTGAGTTATGTGGTAACATATAGAAGCCATACGGTTGTGTAAATGTATTAACATCATGTGGATAACTTTGAAAAAAATAATAAAATAGAGAATTTTGAAATATATCACCTGCTGCCTGAGATTTCTTTTCAGAAGAAAATAAGTTTCCAGTGTCTGTTCTGGACACTGTTCCAATGCCACCTGTCAGCCAGAGGATTAACCTTGATGTGGCTTAAGAACGGTCAACTTTTTATGTTCCTTTTGCTTACAGAAAAAAAAAAAAAAACATCTATTTTTCTTTCCTTTTTTTTTTCTGTCAATTATAAATCAGTCTTGCCGTATTGCCTTCTCGGTTGCAATGTTTTTCCTATCCCAGCTCTCTGGCTGCCATCCCTACATCCCTCTCTTGATGTATTAGTTAAATACATCATGAAACAAACTAAGTGAGATAATCCTACGCGGCGGGGATAAATCATGGGAGACAGACTAGTCTGATGAAACATTAGCGGTGTACATCAAACCTGGCTGAAAAGGCCCTGCATGTAAAGCACATATTTAAAAGCAACCAAACGCCATCCAACAGCTGGCGTGGTTAAATCGGCTCCAAATAAACACGCGAGGCATTAGTGTTTCTGAAGATCAATGGATCCGTTTGACAAAGATTTGTCTATAAAAATACTTTTATGATTAAGATGGAATGTTTAGACAGCCGTGCTCAAATTTACAGCCGTGCAGCAACATATTGTTAGTTAACAACTAATTTATGCCGCCGTACATTACATTCCATTTTTTATGGAGTGTCGAAAAAGGGGGAAATGAACGCATTTGCATGCGCTAGATGTCGAATGGAACTGTATTTCTGGCCTTGTTGTTATTTATTGCAATATTATAATTTGATCACAAATGGTACAACGACGAAAACAAAAATGTAAAAAAGTTGGAAAAGTCAAAACCGCCCTGCAAAAGTATTCACCCCCTTGGCATTTTCTGTGTTTTGTTGCCTCACAACTAAGGATGAGCTCCGGCGTGTTTGCATAGAACACGTGCCGAGCCCGCCAGGAAGTCGGCACCCGCGCTGCGCTAATCACAGCCAGGCAGACATTTCCCGATATCTGCAGCCGAGCATCGGACAATGTCTGCCTGGCTGTGATTAGCGCAGCGCGGGTGCCGACTTCCTGGCGGGCTCTGCACGTGTTCTATGCGAACACGCCGGAGCTCATCCTTACTCACAACCTGGAATTAACATGGATTGTTTGAGGATTTGCATCATTTCATTTACAGAAGACGCCCACAACTTTGAAGATGTTTTTTTTTTTATTATAATGAAGCAAACAACAAATAGGACAAAATAACAGAAGAAGTCAATGTGCATAACTATTCACCCCCCCCCCCCCCCTAAAGTCAATACTTTGTAGAGCCACCTTTTCGCAGCTCCAAGTGGCTTTGGATAAGTCTCTATGAGCTTGCCACATCTTACCACTGGGATTTTTGCCCATTCCTCCTTGCAAAACTTCTCCAGCTCCTTCAAGTTGGATGGTTTGCGCTTGTGAACAGCAATCTTTAAGTCTGATCACAGATTTTCTATTGGATTGAGGTCTGGGCTCTGGGCTTTGACTAGGCCATTCCAACACATTTACATGTTTCCCCTTAAACCACTCAAGTGTTGCTTTAGCAGTGTGTTTGGGGTCATTGTCCTGCTGGAAGGTGAACCTCCATCCTAGCCTCAAATCACACACAGAGTGGTACAGGTTTTGCTCAAGAATATCCCTGTATTTAGCACCATCCATCTTTCCCTCAACTCTGACCAGTTTCCCAGTCCCGACTGCTGAAAAACATCCCCACATTATGATGCTGCCACCACCATGTTTCGCTGTGGGCATGGTGTTCTTTGGGTGATGTGTTGGGTTTGTGCCAGACATAGTGTTTTCTTTGATGCCCAAAAGTTAAATTGTAGTCTCATCAGACCAGAACACCTTCCTCCATACATTTTGGGATCTCCCACATGCCTTTTCGCAAACTCAAAACGTGCCATTTTGTGTTTTACTGAAAGTAATGGCTTTCTTCTGGCCACTCTGCCATAAAGCCCAACTCTATGGAGTGTATGGTTTATTGTCGTCCTATGTACAGATACTCCAGTCTCTGCTGTGGAACTCTGCAGCTTCTACAGGGTTACCTTAGGTCTCTGTGCTCCCTCCCTGATAAATGCCCTCCTTGCGAGGTCCATGAGTTTTCGTGTGCGGCCGTCTCTTGGTAGGTTTGCTGTTGTGCCATGTTCTTTCCATTTGGTTATGATAGATTTGATGGGGCTCCTAGGGATCGTCAAAGATTTGGATATTTTTTTATAACCTAACCCTGACTTGTACTTCACAACAACATTGTCCCTTACTTTGGAGAGTTCCTTGGTCTTCATGGAAGTGTTTGGTTAGTGGTGCCTCTTGCTTAGGTGTTGCAGTACAGAGCCCCTCCCCCAGTACAGTAAAGACCCCTCAGTACAGACACCATGCCCCAATTCAGATCCTTCACAACAGTCAACCCCCAGTACAGACCTCCCTTTCCCAATACAAACCCTTTAAGATAGCCCCACTCCAGTACAAACCCCCCTCTTCAGCACAGACCCCCCAGGACAGACACCCTCCCCAGTTCAGGCTCCCTTTTCCAATACAGGCCCTTCAGTACAGATACACACACTCCACCAGTACAGAGACCCTCCCCCAGTACAGTAAGGACCCTCAGTACAGACACCATGCCCCAATTCAGATGCTTCACAACAATCAACCCCCAGTACAGATCTTTCCTTCCTACTACAAACCCTTCAGGGCAGTCTCCCTCTAATACAAACCCCCCTCTCCAGCACAGACCCCTTAGGACAGTCACCCCCCAGTTCAGATGACCTTTCCATATGCAGACCCTTCAGTGCAGAGACATCACTGCCATCACTCCCCATCTCAGTACAGGCCTCCAGGAAGGACTCCCCCCCAAACTTACCCACTAGATCAGATGCAGCAACAGTTCAGCATAAGGGTCTGTCATATGACTGGAGCTGTGAAGGAGTCTTCCATTTACTCTGTATTGTCACCTGATCACTGGGTGGGGTGCCGACTCTCTGGCGGTGCTGTGGCTGCCCAACATTCTTTGTTTTTGTGTTACGTGGCACTTTTCATCACAAAAAAAGAATGTTGGGTGGCCACAGCATTCCAAGTAAGTCAGCAAACGGTGTGGACTGCACCCCCTTTAGTATGCCACTATGTCCAGGCGATATTGGTTGCTGTAAATTGTTACAATGTACAATTTATTCAAAGAGATTTGTAAAGTTACTGGAAGATCCACTTTAATAGCCCCATGTCCTCACCCCCCACATGTCCTGTTCAGTGAAGAGCATTGCCCATTTTGTTTCTAATATCTCCATGATCAAGAAATTATATTTTTAGTTTAGTCGCTTGATCACCTTGATTATTCATGTGGTAGGGGGAAGGGGGAGTAAAAGCTTGCAGTTGAGCAGCATTTTTTTACTGCCTCCCAAACTGCTCCCCCTTAAAGGGGAATTCCAGCCTTTTTTTAAGTTTATTAAAAGTCAGCAGCTACAAAAAGTGTAGCTGCTGGCTTTTAATAAACAGACACTTACCTGCTCCACGGCTCCAGCGACGCGCCGGACGGGGCTCCGCTCCTCGTCCCCCCTCGCTGGCCGGCGTCTTCATTCCTAGTGTGGGTACCCGGCAGTGACAGCTTTCGGCTTCACGGCCGGGCACCCACTGCGCATGCGCGAGCGGCACTGCGCATGCGCGAGCGGCACTGCGCATGCGCGAGCGGCGCGGCGCCGTCCGATTGGACAGGCGCTCGCCTACAGAGAGGGGCTGCAAGAAGGCGATTAAGCTAATCGCCTTTCCAGCCCCTCGGCGGAAAGAGGAAGTGGGACAGGAAGTCCCCTTCTCCTAAAGCCCCCACTCCCCCCCAAAAAAATGACATGCCATATGTGGCATGTAAGGGGGCGAGGAGTGGGTTAAGCGAAAGTTCAATTTTTAGGTGGAACTCCGCTTTAAACTGCAAAGGCACACATGCAAAAATGAATACCCCTGTTGTGCTCGGCTGATAATACAGAAGGGGACCATGCTGTAACCGTGTGCAATACACCTAGCTGCAGCATGGTGTTTTTTTTTTTTTTATGGACAACACATTCCTCGCACTTGGGGCAGCCTATTTTGTCCCCTATATTAATAGTGCAAGAGGGAAGAGATAGGGGAAAAAAAAACATTTAGTGAGGCAAATGAAAGTTTTTTTTTTTTTCTCAATTTTTTAAGAAAAATTGTATTTTGATTTGTGAAGTCCTTCAGTGCCTATGCTGAAGAAGGGATCACCTATTGTGAAATGTGTTGATTTTGAGCACTGTGAAAAACCTATATACCATATAATCTCGAGTATAAGCCATGGTTTTCAGCACATTTGTTTGTGCTAAAAAAGCCCCCCCCCCCTCGGCTTATACTCGAGTCTCCCGCTGTGTTAACTGTAGTTGGCGACCGTTTCCGGGTGTACTGCACATCCACGAGAACGTCTTTCTTGGTGTGTGTGATGGGGATTATCGTGCGCTGAACAAAGGATGCGCTCGTGCATGCTCAGTACACCCGGCAACGGCTGCCGACTACAGTTAACACAGCGGGAGAAGTTGCAACTGTTGACAGAACACCTGCAACAAGGTACACGAGTACAGCATGCAACAAGATACATGAGGCTGCAGATGGGCACTGATGAGACAGGTGGGCACAATGAGGCTAAAATGGGCACAGAAAGGCTGCAGATTGGCACAGTGAGGCTGCAGATTGGCACAGTGAGGCTTCAGATGGGCACAGTGTGGCTGCAGATGGGGACAGTGAGGCTGCAAATTTGCACAGTGAGGCTGCAAATTTGCACAGTGAGGCTGCAGATTGGCACAGTGAGGCTGCAGATTGGCACAGTAAGCTGCAGATGGGGACAGTGTGGCTGCAAATTTGCACAGTGAGGCTGCAAATGGGCACAGTGAGGCTGCAGATTGGCACAGTGAGGCTGCATATTGGCACAGTGAGGCTGCAGAGGGGCATTGTTGACCCTCTTTTCCACTTACAGTAGCTGCTGCATTTCCCACCCTAGGCTTGTACTAAAGCTTTCCCTTTTTTTGTGGTAGAATTAGGTGCCTCGGCTTATATTCGGGTCGGCTTATACTCATGTATATACGGTATATATATTCAAAAATATAGTAGAATGAGACTTTTGAGCCACAACATTTTGCATTAAAACCTATTTTTATTTAAATCATACTTATACAATATTGCAAAAGACGTCACCATTACATATAAAATATTGTAGCACCCGAATGCAGAGTTATAAAATAAATTCAACAGCACAGTGCATATAAATATATTGATGGCTCCTGAAGAAGTGTACTAAGTCCAAGAAACGTGTCGGCCCACGAAGCACTACCATCTCTGGATATGATGTGCTTTTGAAATGATTTTATAATTCTGTATTCGGCTGCTGCAATATTTTATATGTAATGGTGGTGTATTTTGCAATATTTTATAAGTATGAATTAAATTAAAATATGTTTTAATGTAAAATGTTGTGGCTCAAAAGTCTCATTCTACTATATTTTTGTATGTTGATATGCTCATAACGATGTGGCACATTTTTGCTTAAAGGGGTTGTAAAGGTACAATTTTTTATTCCTAAATAGCTTCCTTTACCTTTGTGCAGTCCTCCTTCACTTGCCTCATCTTTCAATTTTGCTTTTAAATGTCCTTATGTCGTGCTCGCCCCCTCCCTTGGACTACAGGAGAGTCAGGACACCCACTAACACACAGCTCCTTTCTCTATCTGCAATGTAGAGAGCGTCCTGACTCTCCTGTAGTCCAAGGGAGGAGGCGAGCACGACACTCCACACCAGGGAGAAAGCCTTGCATTACTGTGTGGAGTTACAGACAGAAGAACAGGAAGTGAGGATTTCTCAGAAGAAATAAGGACATTTAAAAGCAAAATGGAAGGATGAGGTAAGTGAAGGAGGACTGCACTAAGGTAAAGGAAGATATTTAGGAAAAAAATGTAACTTTACAACCCCTTTAAGAATCAAGTACTATATATAATTTTTTATATATATATATATATATATATATATATATATATATATATATAGATAGATATACGTATATATATTGTAGGGGGTTAGCTCGGTAGCGGGGTGTGTGACCCCTTGGATGGGTTCACCACACACTGAATTTATACAGACAGGCAGTCGAAGACGGTTAAAAACAAAGATTTTGGTTTATTTTTCCATCTTTTTGGAAACAAGTGCAAGCATCCAAACAGCATAAACAAAATCAAACATAAAATAAACCCTGGCCACTTTGGGCGTCTACCTTCCACACAGGAACCTATCTATGGAGTCTAGCACAGCCTACTGCTGGGTAGACAGTGCTGGTCATACAGCAGAAAAACAATAGTCTTTTGATTTTTATCACACAGAAAAATAAATTCTCTCCTCACCTCCTCAGAAGACTTTCTGGCACTGCTCTCCTTACTCACAAAGACTCAGGATGATGCAGCCATTCAGTAGTAATCCTCTGGACTACTTATAGAGGCCTTAATTGCCTCATTCTGAACAGCTGAAGTTTTTCAACGGCCGCATACCTAAGGTAACCCTGGAGGAGCTGCAGAGTTTAGCCTTTCTGTCCACATTTGCAGCCGACGCCTAATAGCAATTGGTGTATTGTCTAAACAAGGCAGAAATGTATGTCCCGTCTGTGACAACACCCATAGATTTACCTGACTTCCTGTCACAATATATGATATATACACAGGCCCGGATTCAGAAACAATAGTCTAAGTTGTAGTCGGGCGTAGCGTATCTGAGATACACTACGCCGCCGCAACTTAGGGCGCAAGTTCCGTATTCAGAAAGAACTTGCGCCCTACGTTATGGCGGCGTAGTGTAAATGTGTCGGCCTAAGCCCGCCTAATTCAAATTTGGCTGGTAGTGGGCGTGTTGTATGTTAATCTATCATGACCCCACGTAATTGACGTTCCTTACGAACGGCACATGCGCATGCTCCAAATCGCGTTGCAAATAGTCAATGCTTTCGACGTGAACATCACTTACACAAAGCCCTATTCACGAACGTTTTACGCAAACAACGTAAACGATGGAAAATTCAACGCTGTCCCGACGTCCATACTTAACATTGGCTACGCCTCATAGAGCAGGGGTAACTTTACGCCGGTCCGACGCCTTACGTAAACGACGCATATAGATACGCCGGGCGCAACTACGTTCGTGAATCGGCGTATCTACCTAATTTGCATATTCTACGTGTAAATCTACGGAAGCGCCACCTATCGGCCAGCGTAAATATGCAACTAAGATATGACGGCGTAGGAGACTTACGTCAGTCGTATCTTAGCCAAATTTCGGCGTATCTTGCTTTCTGAATACAGAAAGAAGATACGCCGGCGCATGCTAGAATTTACGCGGCGTATCAATAGATACGCCAACGTAAATTGTTTCTGAATCCGGGCCACAGTATATATCCTATATATATAGTTATATATACAAATACATACTGTATATGTATTTACAAATATTCTCTCAAGGTACATTATCCTGTTTTGTTTTTGTTTTTTTCATTTCCATATGGGTGGTTTGTTGTTGTACATGGAAGATTAAAGTAGGACTTTTAATGTTTGCCCAAAGTTCCCCCTTTAATTTTGTTTAGCTTTTTAATGTCATCCATGGGATGGATGTTTGAATACTTAAAAACTTTATAAGATAGATCTCTGCTCTGAAAATCTTGAAACCTTATTAGTGCTAGAAATATAAAAATGAAAGTATAAAAAAAAAATCCCCAAATCCCATGTCCGCATCCCTGCCAGCCTATGCTTCATTAAAACATGTGCTGTCTTTACAATCACTGGTAAATACAAAAGATTAAACTTCAGAGCAAAGAATAATCTATTAGATGTTCTCAATTTATGTAGGACAACCTTAATCTTTAATCTTGGATAATACATCAATTTTGGTAATGAGTATTTTCTTCTAAATCTTAACAAACAACAATGGCTTTTTTGGGCAACTATAATGTAATTAAAAGTGCTACAATTTCTTAAAGTGAAATGATATTGATTTTGGCCAGTTTACCAATGGATGTACCACTCACTGATTTATATATATATATATATATATATATATATATATATATATATATATATATATATATATATATATATACACACAGGGGCAGATCCTCGGACAATTGCATGGGCACAGCGTATGTGAGATACGCTACGCCGCTGTAACTTACTTTTTTAATCTTCGAATCCACAAAGAATTTGCGCCGTAAGTTACGGCGGCGTTGTGTATCTCTCACGGCGTAACGGCGCGTAATTCAAATCGGCGAGTAGGGGGCGTGTTTCATGTTTGCATTGCGCTAAATGACGTCGCAAGGACGTCATTGTTTTGACGTGGACGTAAATTATGTCCAGCCCCATTTACGGACGACCTACGCAAACAAAATAAAATATTTTCAAATTCGACAAGGGAACGACGGCCATACTTAACATTGCGTACGCCACCAAATAGCAGCTTTAACTGTACGCCGAAAAAAGCCAAACGGAAACGACGTAAATGAATGCGACAGCCGCTCGTACGTTCGTGGATCGTCGGAAATAGCTAATTTGCATACTCAACGCGGAATACGACAGGAACGCCACCCAGCGGTCGCCGAAGAATTGCATCTAAGATCCGAAGGCGTACGAAGATGTACGCCTGTCGGATCTAACCCAGATGCCGTCGTATCTTGTTTTGAGGATTCAAAACAAAGATATGACACGGGAAATTTGAAAGTACGCCGGCGAATCACTATATACGCCGGCGTAATCTCTTTGTGGATCTGCCCCACAGTATATACACACACACACACACACACACACACAAAAGTATTCACCCCCCTTGGAATTGTTTGTGTTTTGTTGCCTCACGATCTGGAATTAACATGGATTGTTTGAGGATTTGCATCATTTAATTTACAGAACATGCCCACAGCTTTGAAGATTTTTATTTATTTTTTGTGAAGCAAACAAAAAATAGGAGAAAAAAAACAGAAAAAGTCAATGTACATAACTATTCACCCCCCTAAAGTCAATACTTTGTAGAGCCACCTTTTGCGGCTATCACAGCTCCATGTCACTTTGAATAAGTCTCTATGAGCTTGCCACATCTTACCACTGGGATTTTTGCCCATTCCTCATAGCAAAACTGCTCCAGCTCCTTCAAGTTGGATGGTTTGCACTTGTCCTATCTTGTCCTATGTACAGATACTCCAGTCTCTGCTGTGGAAGCTCCTCCAGGGTTACCTTAGGTATGCAGCCGTCTCTTGGCAGGTTTGCTGTTGTGCCATGTTATTTCCATTTGGTTATGATAGATTTAATGGTGCTCCTAGGGATCATCAAAGATTTGGATATTTTTTTATAACCCAACCCTGACTTGTACTTCTCAACAACATTGTCCCTTCCTTGTTTGGAGAGTTCCTTGGTCTTCATGGCAGTGTTTGGTTAGTGGTGCCTCTTGCTTAGGTGTTGCAGCCTCTGGGGCCTTTCAAAAAGGTGTGGATATGTAATGACAGATCATGTGACACTTAGATTGCACACAGGTGGACATCATTTCACTAATTATGTGACTTCTGAAGGTAATTGGCTGCACCAGAGCTTTTTATGGGCTTCATAACAAAGGGGGTGAATACATACGCACATGCCAATTATCATTTTTTTTATTTCTGAAAAATTGTTTTATGTATTTATTTTTAAAATTTTACTTCGCCAACTAAGGCCTCCTACACACGACCGAACATGTCCGCTGAAACTGGTCCGGCAGACCAGTTTCCGCGGACATGTTCGGTCGTGTGTACGGCCGACCGGACAATTTTCCGGCGGATCGGACAGGTTTCCAGCGGACAAATGTTTCTCAGCATGCTAAGAAACATGTCCGCTGGAAGCCTGTCCGTCGGACATGTTCGGTCGTCTGTACGACTCACCGGACATGTCCGCTCGGCCGAAAGCCCTCACATGCGTCCAAGTGATTTGACACATGCGTGGAAGCATTTACCTTCCAGGGTAGCGCACATTGCCGCGTCATCGTCGCGGCGACGGCGCAGCCACGTCACCGCGTATCCTGTCCGCCCGGATTTCTGTTTGATGGTGTGTACAACCATCAGACAGAAATCTCCGAGCGGACATGTCCGATGAAAATGGTCCGCGGACCGTTTTCATCGGACATGTCCCCTCGTGTGTACGAGGCCTAAGACTATTGTGTTCTGATCCATCACATAGAATTCAGATTAAAAACATTGAACTAAAGGCTGTAATGTAACACAATAGGTAAAACGTCAAGGGGGGTGAATACTTTTGCAAGGCACTATATATATATTGTAAATTATATAACTGAATTATATTGATAAAACCTTTATTTTATAAATTATATTATTTTTATGTCAAAAGCTGCTCATTCTTTTTGGCAACAATTCTCCAGGTTCTCTGTAAATGATTTTGGTATCTAGCATGAACTTCATGTTGGAGATCTCCCCCCGAGGCGGTTCAGTGATGTTCAGGTCATGAAATTATGATGGTCACCCCAGGATCATCCCTTTTTTTTTCCAGAAGTCTTGAGGCGTCTCTAAGTTCTGTTTGGCATATTGTAAGTAGGTTTTTGTAGTGTGAGTGTCGAAAAATGGCAATTCTGTCAGATGTTTAATAAACCTATGGTAAAAATTGTAATTGTATACAAATAGGGGTTTACTGCAGTGAGATCACCAAGGTAAACAATGGAGTTCCCATACCTCCCAACTTTTTGAGATGGGAATGAGGGACACCTATTTGCAAAATGTAGGCATAAGACACACCCCCTGCCATGCCCCCCTTGAAGGCGAATTGTACATAATTATTATGAATAAAGGAGTGATGAGCGCAAAATGCAATGAATGGTGAGAATCAATATAAACAAATGTGCAAACAATTAAACCATGAAGGCTAGGACCAATGAGCACCAATTGGATGATATATCCTGCGTGCTGTGAATACACCTAATAATTGTCCTGATGGCAAAAAGTGAAACCAAACTGAATTCAAAAGTGACCAAAAAGTGTCCAAGATGAATATACATGTGCATCCATAAACAGATAAAGTGATGATGTAGATAAATCCTCACAACAGCTGGGCTCACAGAGCGCTTACCTCCCTGACATGGGAAAACGGCTTTGAATGGATCCTCAGATGGAGTGTATACCAGGTAAACCGTCCTCACTGGATGTGCAGTGCTGGTCTTCACAAAGATGGAGACTCTCCAGGGAATACAGGTCGGATATCATAAATGAAGGGTAAAAAGAAGGACTCCCATGGTGAAGTACATAAAAATATTAAGGAGTTTAATGAAGACTAAAATGCGCTTACATGCAGTAAAAACAAACAACGCCAAAATTCAATACTTCCGGTCACGTCTAGCGGGGCCTTACGCGTTACGTCACGGCACGTGACTTCATGAGGCCGCGTACACACGGTCGGACAAAACCGATGAGAATGGACCGAGGTTCAGTTTCATTGGTCCAAACCGACCGTGTGTATAGCCCATCGATCTGTTTTCCTTCGGTCCAAAATTTTAAAACATGCTTCAAAACCGAACCGATGGACCGCTGCCCGATCGGTCCAAACCGATGGTTAGTACACAAAAGCATTGGTTCAAAACCCGCGCATGCTCAGAATCAAGTCGACGCATGCTTGGAAGCATTGAACTTCGTTTTATTAAGCACGTCATGTGTTTGACGTCACCGCGTTCTGACCCGATCGGTTTTTGGAATGTTGGTGTGTACGCACATCAGACCATCAGGCCACTTCAGCGGTGAACCGATGGAAATGGCCCGTCGGACCATTCTCATCGGTTTGGAACGACCGTGTGTACGCGGCCTCAGAGCACCAAAACGCAAAACTTGCATCCGGAAAAACAACTCAAGCTGGTTTAATGACCAGCTGTCGTTGCTAAAGCAAGAGCGTAGAAGAGCAGAAGCTGCGTGGAAAAGAAGCTCTTCAGAGGAAAACCACACCATTTATAAGATAATAACCAAGAAATACCACAAAGAAATCTTTATGGCCAAAAAAAAATCTTTTTTCCAACATCATCGCAAATGCCCAAAACCGCCCCCGCGAACTCTTCAAGCTGGTCACTCAGACTATGAACCCCGCTTGTTTAGAGGCCCCCCAATTCTGATTCACAAGGATTTTGCAACGAATTATCGGATTATTTCATTAATAAAATTGAAAAAATATGTGAAAGTATTCAGCAAAATAGAACCGTTACTAACCCCTCCCCAAATCATAAACCTAATACCCACATAAATCCGCCGCAATCATCAAAATTCACTTTAAAACCCATTTCCATCGATGCCACTAAAAACATCATCGGGACTCTGCGAAACAGCACAGCGCCCAATGACATCATCCCCACTAAACTGCTGAAAGAATGTGCCGATATATTGGCACCAGCTATTACGCAGCTCATAAATCAATCATTCAAGGAGGGCATTGTGCCCACCTTGCTGAAACAAGGTACAATAAAACCAATTCTAAAAAAACCTACCCTAGACCCCAAAGATCCAAACAACCGTAGACCCATAACAGGCATAAATGTCTTCTCCAAGGTAATGGAGAAAGAAGTTGTACAACAGCTGCAACATCATTTAGACACCCATAAATTACTCGATCCGTTTCAATCAGGTTTCCGTCCGGGGCAGGGAACAGAAACGGCGCTGCTTAAAATGTGGGATGACGCTCTAGAGGCCGCAGACGAAGGAGAATCTTGTCTCCTGGTACTGTTGGACCTAAGTGCAGCTTTTGACACTGTAGACCATGGACTACTACTGACTCGGCTAGCTGAAGTAGCCAGAGTGGCGGAACGTGATTTACCCTGGTTCTCCTCCTTCTTGGAAAACCGATCACAAACTGGGGTCTTTCACTTCTGAAAAACGCACGGTATCATGCAGAGTCCCTCAGAGATCCCCCTTGTCGCCCGTACTGTTCAATATCTATCTTCGCCCGCTCTTTGAAATCATCAGTAACCAGAAATTACTTTACCACTCCTATGCAGATGACACACAACTGTATTTCTGCATCTGCAACAAAAAGGATCATTATCTCAGACTAGAGAAATGCCTTACTTTGATATATAACTGGATGACAAACAGTTATCTTAAACTCAACGGTTTGAAAACAGAACTTCTCCTGTTTCACGCCAACCGGAAAAATAACCCCGCGACAACATGGACACCCCCGCCCATTCTGGGTAAAACGATCACCCCCAGCACCAAAGTCAAAAGTCTTGGAGTCATTTTCGACATCAACATGACAATGGATGCACAAATAGGGTCAGTAAACAGCGGATCGCACCATCTGCTGCGCCTACTACGCAGACTCACCCCCTTTATCCCTAAAGAAGACATTGCAGTCGTGGTGGGAACAATCATCAATTCCAGACTTGACTATGCACATGCCCTCTATCTCGGACTCCCCAAATACCAAATCACTCGTCTGCAAGTCGTTCAAAATACGGCCGCTCGATTAGTGACCGGCAAAAAAACATGGGAATCAATCTCACCTTCACTGAGAGCCCTTCATTGGTTGCCAGTAAAAGACAGAATCACTTTCAAGGCACTCTGCCTAATGCATAAGTGTATTCAAGGAAACGCCCCCCAATATCTATGCGAAAAAATAAAAGCCCATAACCCCAATCGCATTCTGCGATCCACCAATTAAAACCTACTCCAGATACCCAAAGCCAGATGCAAGTCCAAAGGAAATCGAAGATTTGCAGTCCAGGTACCTCGGCTGTGGAACGCGCTACCAACCACCACCCGATTGGAGTCGGACCACTTGGCCTTCAGGAGAAAGATTAAATCCCATCTCTTCTGAGGTCAAAGGGTTTTACCCAGGGAATGGATAGAGCGCCCAGACGCGATTCAGTTAGCATGTGTTGCGCTATATAAGTTTTTTCACTCACTCACTCATTCAGTGCCCCCTACTGGTTAACCCCTTCACTGCCAGTGTAATTTTTACAGTAATCAGTAGACATGTGCACACTGAAATATTTCATTTCGGATTTTCGCTTTCGTCAAAAATATACATTTATTTAGTTGCTCCCGAAATTCATTTTTATTAATTTCGTTTTTCGTTGGAAATTGCATTCGTCAGAAAATCCGAAGAAATTAAGGTTGAATCTGTCATTGTTGAAGGCTTATGGTGTCTGACTGTCTGTCGAATGTTTAAAGAAGATTGGACGGAGCAGCAAAACTGTAGGATGCCACAATCGTACATTTCCGGTCGAATGTTCCGCCTACAAGCTATAGTAGAATTCTAATGTTGTATGACTAGTAATAATTATATTTATTAATTATTATTACTAGTCAACCAACATTAGAATTTTTCTATAGCCTATGGGCCGAGCATTTGACCGGAAATGTATGATTGCGGCATCGTACAGTTTAGCTTCTTGTCGAATCTTCTTAGGACTATCAACAGACACCATAAGCCTTCAATGACAGATTCGACGTTTGTATGTTGTTCGATGCTTTGTCGAATCTTCTTCATTCATGTCGAATGGTCAAGTTAGTTCTAGCTATTTTACTGCTCCTCCTCTTTGGTTACAATCAGCCAATCACATTCATCATCATCATTATTTTACTTCCCCCACCCAATTCCAGCAGCGATCTTTTCTCTCTATAATGTTGAATCTTTCCTCTCTATGTAGAATAATCTTGGACTAATAGAGTTAAGGTTAGGCACATTCGACCAACGAAAACGAAAATAAAGCATTTGTTAATGTCGGATCTTTCGGTTTTCGTATTCTGTGCGTTCGTTTTCGTTTGTTAAAACAATAACGAAAATACCCGAAATTCTGACGAAAACAAATGCACATGTCTAGTAATCAGTGCATTTTTATAGCACTGACCGCTGTATAAATGAAAATGGTTCCGAAATGGTGTCAAAAGTGTCCGATGTGTCTGCCCTAATGTTGCAGTCACAATAAAAATCTGATCTCCGCTATTACTAGTAAAAAGAAAAATATTAATAAATATTAATAAAAATGCCATAAAACTATCCCCTATTTTGTAGACGGTATAACTTCTGCACAAACCAATCAATAAACTCTTATTGCGATTACATTTTTACCAAAAATAGGTAGAAGAATACGTAAAGTGAGGAAAAAAAAAGTTTTTTATATATTTTTGGGGGATATTTATTATATCAAAAAGTAAAAACTATTGCTTTTTTTTCAAAATTTACGCTCTTTTTTTGTTTATAGCGCAAAAATTAAAAAAAACGCAGAGGTGATCAAATACCACCAAAAGAAAGCTCTACTTGTGGGGAAAAAAAAGGAGGTACATTTTGTTTGGGAGCCAAGTCGCATGACCGTGCAATTGTCAGTTAAAGCGATGCAGTGCCGAATCACAAAAAGTGCTCTTGTCTTTGAGCAGCCAAATGGACCGGGTCCTAAGTGGTTAACCCCACAAGTGCTTTTTTACCACTACTATTCCTTTTATATTGGATTTTGGAACTTACAAATGCAGCAATTGAGATTTTGGATGAAAGGTTTAGCACTGGGAAGCACTTTTTGAAAGATAAAATGTGTATTTTATATACAATTATATAGATCAGACCAAAATGAGGGACAAAAGAGGAGGAAAGAGGGACAGAGGGACTTGATTCCACTGGCTCCACACTTCTGAGCATGTGCGGGTTTCTAAGCATACACACAAACGTGTTTCTCGTCGAAAACCAGCCCGACGAGGAACACGACAAGGAAATTGAAACTCCCGATGAGGAAAAAGAGAACTTGTTCTCTTTTTTTCTCATCGAGTTCCTCAACAGTATTCTCGATGAAAAACATACACCCGACCGTTTTCCTCGGCAAAAAAACTCTGCCACCAAGTTTCTTGATGGATTCTGCAAAATGGTCGCGTGTACGAGGCCTCAGATTCAGAGATTTAAAGTGTTTGTAAACCCTCAAATATACCAAGTGATGTGACTAGCCTCAGATAATACACAGAGATGAAACTAATCCTCCTAAGTTGTACCTAAGTATCTGCGGTCTTCTCTTCTCTACAGCTGTTCAAAGTCCAGAATTTATAAGCTTTTCTGAGTTTTCAGAAAACAGGGGCTGGAGAACAGAAGTTACACTCTGTAGGGCTGGATTCACAAAGAGTTACGCAAGCGTATCAGTAGATACGCCGACGTAACTCGGAATCTAAGCCCGTCGTAAGTTTAAGTGTATGCTCAAACTGAGATACACTTAAACCTAGCTAAAATACGATGGCCTGCGCAGACGTATATCTTAGGGTGCAATTTTTCCGCTGGCAGCTAGGTGGCGCTTCCGTTGATTTCAGCGTAGAATATGTAAATGACTAGATACGCGGATTCACGAACGTACGCTTGCCTGTCGCAGTAAAGATACGTCGTTTCCGTAAGAGGTACGCCGCCGTAAAGATAAAGCTGCCCCCTAGGTGGCCTAGCCAATGTTAAGTATGGCCGTCGGGTCACAGGCAAGGTTGGCAACGGTCAGGCCACAAAGTACAGGGAAGCAGGCAGGTTCAAGGTCAGGGCAAGCCGAGGTCAGGTGCAGGCGGAAGACTGGGGAAATCCAAGTAACAATCCGGGCAGTCAGGAGGTCAGAGTTCAAGCAGATAACGGGAGCAAGAGTCACAGCGAGCTGCAGATCAGACAGCACCGGACATGAGTGTTCCAGGCATTTAAATGGACTGATTGGCGCCAAGCACAGCGCATACACGCGCACCCGCGCATACAGGCGCACCACCACGCACAGGCGTGCACGCCCGCAGCCCATCACGTGCACAAAAACTTGCGGAGCGCATGAGCATGCACCACAGCGGCCAACACCAAGACCAGCAGGGATCTGACAAAGACACAGAAAACAATACAAACACTTTCAGAAGTTCTAAGCCTTTCCCAATCTACTAGCTAGTTGGATCTTCCATCACTTCTTGGCACCCCGATTAGGTACTTCCACCAATAACAGTGACTCCTCCCCTCCAAATCATTCCGAGCCAGCCAAGCGCTAATACCAGCCCTGTTACTCCTATCATCGTACACAGACAAGATTTTTAGGTAAACTCCAAAGGCATGACTGTTTATTGAAAAGAAATACATGTTTTTAAACACTTCAAAAGTAGGCCGGTCACCACATGAAAAATAAAACCAAAATCACACAAAGGTTTAGATAACGAGGTAGAGCTGACACAAGGCTAATCCCATCATAGAGGATCCTCCAAGAGTTAGCAAAATTAGCCAACAGACAGAAACAATAGGAGAATGGGAATTCACGCCTAGACAATGCTTTGATTAATCAAGAATTACAGATTGTCTGGCAACAGTATTCAAAATGATCCAGGGATGTCCAAATTCTATTAACCAGCTTTCTTTTCACATACATCGGCTTACTGAGTTTCAAGTTGGCAGAGATCATCATGGCTTCCTTGACTGTTACATGTAATAATGTCACCTTGCATTACATAACAGGACATCTTCCTAAATGCTTGTAGCTCTCTTGAATGGCAGGTCCCATAGTCAGTAGGCAAGAGGCTAGCCTGCAGTCCCCTTCAAAATCCTCTGTCCTGGTTGGGTCTGTCACAGTGATGTTCTAAAAATAGAAGCTGAATTGGCTGCTATGACATCAGCCTTAGAATTTAGAATGTGGTGGTCTATGGATGTCCAAGGGTTTGGGCACAAGAAAAATGAGAATTTTGGACTTTAAATGAGGCCTCTGATATGTAAATCAGAAATGCCTCCATCCCGAGTTTGCAAAGCAAAAAATAGAGGGGGGGATTTAGGACTTCAAGTGAAGCATGCAGCTGGAGAGCAAGAAGACACTGTTGGTTAAAAAAATAGATTCATTCCAAGAATATATCATACATTTCAATACATGAATTGGCACAGTCATACTGTGCCAATCCATCGAAAATTCCGACCGTGTGTATGCCCCATCGGAGAAATTCTATCGGATTACATTGTTTAAATATAGAACATGTTCTATTTTACTCCGATGGAATTCTGTCGGAATTCCGATGTGCTTTTGTCCGGGCAAAAGCCAGATCGTGTGTACGCTGCATTAGTATCTAAAATGTAAACACATAATAGCAGCAAATGTAACTCAAACATCTGGATATAAAACCATGATTGTAGCATCTGTATCTCGACGTGTTTCATGACTAGCTTTCACTCATCAGGAGCAGACGTAGTGGGGATGTCTAAAGGGTATAACAAGTGAACAGTGAGAAGACTGAACACAAAAAGAGGGGGAAGGGGAAAGATAAAACATTCACCCATACTTACAGGATGACAATGATAATGGAGTAAGGCGGTGAGTGCTCGGGCGAAGCTGCAGACAACATCTAAAGGGTTTGGACACAAGAGGCTGGTTTTAGACCTATGGGGCAACATGGGGTATTCAAGACAAGAGAAGACAGAGGTGGACTTAAATAGTGACTTAAATATATTGATCACCTCAAAAAAGTTTATTAATAGGATGAAGAAGAAATCACTTACCATATATACTCGAGTATAAGCCAAGTTTTTCAGCACTTTTTTGTGCTGAAAATGCCCCCCTCGGCTTATACTCGAGTCACCTTTTTGCGCCTGATCTCCCGGACTTTGGGGACCCGGTACCTGATCTACTGGACTTTTGAGGACCACTCTTCCTCTACAAGTGTGAAAAGTATGTTGTCTGGGGGACCTACGGCTGGGCAGCACCGATTTTTCAAAGCCGGGCACCCCTTCCATAGTTAAACTGTAATTTCTCTATTGAATTTGGGGACCTGGTACCGACCGGTCGTAGGTCCCCTGGACCCGGAACTTGGCACACATGTAGCCCCATATTTCCTCTACAAATGTGCAAAGTTTATTGTCTGGGGGACCTACGGCTGGGGAGCACCGATTTTTTAAAGCCAGGCACCTCTTCTATAGACCCTTCCCATGTAAAACATCAGTCTAGTCATGGACACAGTGAGGCATGGGCACAGTGAGGCATGGACACAATGAGGCATGCACATGGACACTGTGAGGCAAAGTGAGGCACAGTGAGGCATGCAGATGAACACCCTAGCCTTATACTTGAGTCAATAAGTTTTCCCATTTTTTTGTGGTAAAATTACATGCCTCGGGTTATATTCGGGTCGGCTTATACTCGAGTATATACCGTACATATACTGAGGTTGCGGTAACCCAGTAGTATAGAAACATGAGACTTTCAAAAAGCGCAGGTGAAGAATACCCTGTCTCTACTCTACCTAAGACAACGAGCACCTCTACCACTTGGACCACCAATGGGCTTTTTTAGACCACTTCTAATTCACCTAGTCAACACTAC
The DNA here is from genome assembly GCF_905171775.1 of Rana temporaria. NCBI lineage: Eukaryota > Metazoa > Chordata > Amphibia > Anura > Ranidae > Rana > Rana temporaria. The sequence continues at coordinate 405,697,951 of NC_053493.1, read as the reverse complement.
ATCCTTGGTGACATCATCATGCCTTCAAGCTTGATGGAGCACCGGTAAGCACCTACAGGCAAAAGACAAGATAGGTGACTATCAACGGGTGTCATCTCTCGCTCCCAACCCACTCAGCTGACCTTATCATACCGTTATTTCCAGCACAGTTTTAATTAACAATGAATTTTCTTGTAAAACACTTCCTATCTTTTAATCTGTGTATCTGTTACATTTTAATTCTCACCTTTTTGCATTCGGCTGCCAGTATGATATTGAAATTCAGCCTTGCCATTTATCTCAAGCTAAAGATTTAGCATCAATGTGCTCTGATAAGATAGTTTATCTTTTCCCCTTCCTTAGAGAACAAGATTACACAGATCTCTATGGCTGGCAGGTCTAGTTGGAACCTGTATTATTCGACTATTTACTGCACTATATTTATTGGCAGTGTTTTATTCCCTCTGAAATAACTTCATCCGAGTAACGGCATGTCTGTGCATTTAATTCCTGCTGCTTTACACCCGGACCTAAATATCTGCCATGACACCGTAGGAGGAAGAAAATGGCCCACGCTTTCCTTTTGCTCCATCGTACATTGTTGAACAGATAAAGATCACCTGTCCTGGCATGTTTTTTTTTTCTTCTTGATAACAGTAATTCATTGCACAAAATTTTCCATTTTTATAACAAATCTGTGGGAGGATTTTTTTTTCTTCTCCTGGAAAGAATGAGGAACAGAAATACAGACATTATTTTTTTAAGAGGTTTTCTATTTCATCTGTGGATGTATCCAATTCCCTCTTGAAGCAATTGAAAGTTAAAGGAGAAAGGAAACTGATTCACAAAGACTGAGAAGGAACAGGGATCAGACTGGTTAGTGGATAGACTGGATTTATTTTCCACTAAGACTCCATCTCAGTGCTCACCACCATGACCCCCAAACATTGCATTCCCCACCACCCTCCTTTTATGCAACACTAATAGCTAGATTCACATAGAGTTAGGTCGGCGTATCAGTAGATATGCCGACCTAACTCGGAATCTGCGCCGACCTAAGTTTAAGTGTATTCTCAAACAGAGATACACTTAAACCTATCTAAGATACGACGGCTTGCGCCGTCCTATCTTAGGGTGCAATATTTAGGCTGGCCGCTAGGTGGCGCTTCCACTGCGGTCGGCGTAGAATATGTAAATCACTAGATACGCCTATTCACGAACGTACGCCCTGCCGACGCAGTACAGATACGCCGTTTGGGTAACGCTTTATCAGGCCTAAAGTTATTCCATCAAATAGTTGGAATAGTAATGTTAAAGTATGGCCGCCGTTCCCGCTTCCAAATTCGAAAATTTTACGTTGTTTGCGTAAGTCGTCCGTGAATAGGGATTTACGTAATTTACGTCCACGTCGAAATCAATAGGCCCGTGCGGCATACGTTGCCGCAATGCACACTGGGAAATGTAGGCGGACGGCGCATGCGCCGTTCCAAAAAAACGTCAATCACGTTAGGTCAAAAAAATTATCATAAAACACGCCCCCTCAGCCTATTTTGAATTAGGCGTGCTTGCGTCCGCCGCATTAATGCTACGCCGCTGTAAGTTAGTTGAGAATACAGTACTTGCCTCTCTGACTTAAGGCGGCGTAGCATAAATACGATACGCTACGCCGCCTTAAAGTTGCGGCAATCTACCTGAATCTAGCTATAAATCTATACCGGAATCCTTAGGGCTCTTTCACACGGGCGGACCGTATGTCCGCTTTTTCATCCATCCATCTACGGATGAAAAAGGGACATGCATTGGTCCCTATGAGATTGCGGGTGTCAGCGGATAAATCCGCTGACACCCGATCTCACCCGGTTTTGCAATCCTCCGATTCTGTAGACTGAGGAAAACCCTATTTTTCCATCCATCTTCGGATCGGATCCGTGTTCACCCAATCCCCCCATAGAGGAGAGCGGAGAAAAGACAGGGCGGTCCCTGCACAGTGTGCGGGGACTGCCCTGTCATCCGCCGGCTCAGCGGGGATCAATGGAGCGATCCCCGCTGAGCAAGCTGAGGTTCACGGGGCGGATCATCACTGATCCGCCCCGCATAAAAGAGGCCTTAGGCCAAGAGTTCTTAAAGGGGTTGTAAAGGTTTGTTTTTTTCACCTTAATGCATCCTATGCAACTGGCAACGACGGCCCCCCCAGCCCCCCTGTTTTACTTACCTGAACCCTGAATCTGCTGTGCGCATTCCCCGGCTTCCTCTTCTTCTCTGAGTCTGGCCGTCGATTAGTTAGATTTACTAGATTGATAGCAGTGCAGCCATTGGCTCACCCTGCTGTCAATCACATGCAATGACGCAGCGTGCCGGGGGGCGGGCGGTGTGATACAGTCGGCGGCTATGGCCACCGGCTGTATCACGGGAGCGTGCCCGCAAGCTAACCTCTTTCGGAGAGCGCTTCCCATGAAGAGGGTTAGCTGCCGAGGGACCCCAGAAGACGTGGATCGGGGCCACTGTGTGCAAAACGAGCTGCACAGTGGAGGTAAGTATAACATGTTTGTTATTTTTTTTTTTTTAAACGGGAACCTTTAGCGTTCCTTTAGCCACTTATCTACGGGGGAAATTTAGTTTTTTGCACACAAGTTAAAAAACATAATTTTTTGCTAGAAATTACTTTAACCACTTCCCGTACATATACGTTGGCAAGTTGGCAGCCCTGCACAAAACGTCATAAAGTTATGTCGGCTCCTTTAAGAGCCATAGCAGACGCGCGGGCACTGCCGGAGGAGCGCGTGCACATCCGCTGCACAACGGGGGACCCGATGCGTGTGGCCGGCAGTCGCTTGCACTTTTGGAGTTTATTGCACATCAGTATGAAATATGAACTTTTTTGAATTCTTTATTTTGTATAGGACTTTTCCACTTTTATGCACATTGATTGATGTCAGTTGCACATTTATCTATTTATTTATTATTTTTTAGTTACTGGATTTTTATCCACCTTTCTTTTATGGGTTACTGATTGCCTATTTCACTTTTTTTTTTTTTTTTTTTTTCACTTGTCCACTTGGTTTATTTTTGCACTGGAATTGCATGTTTTGGATTTATTTGGACATTTTATTAATTGATCAGTTTTTATCTTATCAATTATTCTTCTGTTCACCCATTTAGTTACATAGTTATTCAGTCAGTGAGCGCCCCCCACCTTCTTATTTTTAATATTATTATTTATGTGCGAACATTTTTAGGTGGCTGCTGCTATTTATTTTAGGTTTTAGATTATTTCCCTTTGGTATGCGCATTAGTTCCCCCCCTTTTAAAAAAAATAAAAATAAACACCTAAGCACTTAAGGGTCTGGTAATGGACTGGGAGGGGGGGGGGGGGGGACACAACATTTTTTTCAATGATTTTGAGATATTCGTGTGCACCCCCTGCCAGCACAACCCCCTGCTCCCAAATCCCTTTCCCAATTCCCCTCTTAGAACAAACCCCCGTTTCCAACCCCCCCCCTTAGTATAACCCCCCCAGATCCCCCCCCTAGCACAAACCCACCAATCTCCCCTCCTAGAACAGCCCATGCTCCCAAATCTATACCTAGCACAACCTCCCCTACTACCAAATCACCCCCTAGCACAATCCCCCCCTAGTACCTTATCAAATCCCCCTCCTAGCACAAACCCCCCTCCTAAATTCATTCCTAGCACAAGCCCCTTGCTCCTGAATCCCCCTCTTAGCACAACTCCTCTAATCATCCTAGCTCAACCATCACATTCCCAAATCACCCAACTAGCACAACCCCCCTACTCCCAAATCCTTGTCCCTAGCACAACCCCCAAATAGCCTCTCCTAGCACAAACCCCTACTTTCAAGTCCCACCTCCTAGCACAACCCCCCAAATCCCCTCTCTTAGCACAAACCTCCCAACCCCTCCTCCTAACACAACCCCCCAGCTCCCAAACCCCCCCCCCCATTAGCAAAACAAACCCCTCCCCCAAATCCCACCTCCCAGCACAAACCCCTGATCCCAAATGACCCCTCCTAGCACAAACCCTACCCCCCAAATCCCCATTCCTAGCACAACTCCCCAAATCCTGCCCCCTAGCACAAATTGTGTCTCTCTTATCACTACGAGAGTAAGTACAGGGAGATAGACCCGGGAGAAGGTGTGGGCTGTGCTCCCCTCCCTCCTGTCTGATAAGAGATAACACAAGATTGCTCTCAGATAAATGTCCAGGGTTTGATTGCCACTTCCCACCCACATTTTCTGCTGCCAGGACAGGAAAAGTGTGGGGGAGAGATAGAGGGCAGTGATCACCCTCTGTATATTTGGATCTGAGAGTGATCATGTGTTAACTCCACTGTACAGAGATGAAGGAAAATTACACAGCCTGAACCTCCTACTATCTGTACTAAAGTCACTAACCCAGAAACCTGTGTGGGCCGCCTGACATGCCCATAGAAAACAATGACATAATCGGTTGGCAGGACATAGGTGGCAGGGCCGTCTATAACTTGGGGCAAAAGGGACAACTGCCCAGGGCCCAGTCATTGTTTATGGGGCTCTAAGCAGCTGCCCCCTGAGCCCCTTGTCATGGGGAAGCTTGGACCGGTGGGGACAGGAGCAGGAAGAAGAGAGAGCCCATGAGTGAGAAGAGCTCCCTGACAACCGGGGAGGTGAGGAACAGCAGGCACATCATATCTGACATGGCAAAGCCTCCCAGAGTTTGGATTCCTCCTACCTCCTCTCCACATCCAGCTCTGTAAGCGGCCCATAGAACAGGAAGATAGCAGCCCCCAGGGGACAGGTAGAAGAGGTCTGGGCAGTGGCTCCAGGCTAGCGGGTGCGGGGTCTGGGCAGCAGCGCCAGGCTAGTGGGTGCGGGGTCTGGACAACGGCTCCAGGGTGGTGGGCTTCATCTCTGGCTCCAGCGGCTTCCTCCCTGGATGCACATCAGGCGTCCAATAGGATTGCCTGACGTTTTGGCCAATCAGGAAACAGGTCTCACACCTGATTCCTGATTCACTATGGTCACACTACTGGGTGGGATCAGGACGCAGTGCTCTGTTCCACCCTTTTTTGAAGCCTATTAGAGCAAGCTTTAAAAAACACCCCCCAACCCTGACATAGGAATTCATGTGCCTGCCGTCCTATAAGGTGCCAGGCTCATGGATAGGGAGGGCAGCAGCGGCATTAGGGGGCCACCACTGTACGGGCCATCACTGTAGAGCAGTTGAAGTGTGTGAATTACAAGGCCGACTGGACAGAGTCATAAATACTTTGGCAGGTTGAACAGTTCACAAATACATATTTCAGATATATATTCACTTGCTTGAATAAAGTTCTGCTTTAAAATTAAAAGCCTAAAGCTTACGGCAAAGGGTAGTCATGAGAGCGGGTTAAACAAACTGAATGTTAAACTTCACCGCAATATTATGACTTAGGCTTTGATTTTATAGCTCATTGGCTTCAATTAATTTACTTGTACAAAAACCACAAATTAGTTCTCAACCATAAGGACTGTCAGTAATGTTACATCCTGCGCCTATAAATATCTGCGTGTCAGTGATTAGTGTGCAGTTTTCTCCACGGCTTGGAATTCAACCTGAAACCGAAGAAAACATAAGAGAGAACATTAATATTTTAAAACAGCTGATTTAGTGACATACTTTTATTTTATTTCCAAGCAGTAGGAAACAATATTAAAATATATATATATATATATATATATATATATATATATATATATATATATATATATATATATATATATATATATATATATATATATATATAGTACATACACACACACTCACCAGCCACTTTATTAGGTACACTTGTTCAATTGCTTGGTAACACAAATTTCTAATCAGCTAATCACATGGCAGCAACTCAATGCATTTAGGCATCTAGACATGGTGAAGATGATTTGCACCCAATTTTTCACTCCTCACCATGCATTACTAATGTGCATCCTTAAAATGAATTGGAAATGTATTTACATTTTTTCTGTTACCTTACCTGATTTATGCCTATATCTAATTTCACTTCCTCCTTTAGCTGCTGCGCCACCGTAGTCATTTATGTTGGCTCCTGGGAGATCTTGGTCAGCTTGGCATGGCACTGCTCCCGTAACATTTAACACTGGCGTCTTTGGAAATTATTGGTCAGCTTGGCATGGCACGGCTCCAGTAACATTTAACATTGGCGTCTATGAAAAATCTTGGTCAAGTTGGCATGGCACGGCTCCAGTAACATTTAACATTGGCGTCTTTGGAAATTCTTGATCAGCTTGGCATGGCAAGCTGACCAAGATTGCACCGCACTGCACATGCGCAAGATCGGCAGGTGCATGCTGGGTAGCCAGCATGCACGTAATCCAGAAAGAAGGATACTGTGGCTTCAGATGCCCACACTGGAGATGGCTCACACTGTGCAGGAACTTCACAAAGTAAGAAAACAATGCTGCACAAATAGAAAAACGGGATATAGTTTATAGCATGCCTTTGTTATATTGCAGGAGGCAAATGCAGCCACTGTGCCCATCAAATGCCACCATTGTGACCATCAAATGCCACCATTGTGCTCCATCGAATGCAACATCTTTGAGCCCTGTCCGCTGTCTGACTGCCACTTACCCCATCTGGGTGGCGGGTCAGGCAGTGGCGGCTGGTGCTCAAACAAACTGAAAGAAAAAATCAGAAACATACTGAAAAAAAAAACAGCAATTGCGGCCATTGTGCCATCAAACGCAGCCACTGTGCCATCAATTGCAATCACTGTGCCATCAATTACAACCACTGTGCCATCAAATGCAGCCACTGTGCCATTAATTGCCGTCACAGTGCCATCAAATGCAGCCACCATGCCCCATCATATGCAGCCACTGTGCCATCAATTGCCGTCATTGTGCCATCAATTGCCGTCACTGTGCCATCAATTGCAGCCACCTTGCCATCAAATGCAGCCAATGTGCTATGAAATACAGCTTCTGTGCCATCAATTACCGTCACACTGCCATCAAATGCAGCCACCATGCCCCATCATATGCAGCCACTGTGCCATCAATTACCGTCACTGTGCCATCACAGTGCCATCAAATGCAGTCACCATGCCCCATCATATGCAGCCACTGTGCCATCAATTGCTGTCACTGTGCCATCAATTGCCATCACTGTGCCTCCAATAGCCGCCACTGTGCCATCAATTGCCATCACTGTGCCTCCAATAGCCGCCACCGTGCCATTAATTGCAGCCACTGTGCCATCAAACGCAGCCACTGTGCCATTAAATTCAGCCACTGTGGCATCAAATGCCACCCCTGTGCCATCAAATGCAGCCACCATGCCCCATCATATGCAGCCACTGTGCCATCAAATACAACCACTGTGCCATCAAATGCAGTCACTGTGCCATTAATTGCCGTCACAGTGCCATCAAATGCAGCCACCATGCCCCATCATATGCAGCCACTGTGCCATCAGTTGCTGTCATTGTGCCATCAATTGCCGTCACTGTGCCTCCAATAGCCGCCACTGTGCCATCAATTGCAGCCACCTTGCCATCAAATGCAGCCACTGTGCCATCAAATACAGCTTCTGTGTCATCAATTACCGTCACACTGCCATCAAATGCAGCCACCATGCCCCATCATATGCAGCCACTGTGCCATCAATTACCGTCACTGTGCCATCACAGTGCCATCAAATGCAGTCACCATGCCCCATCATATGCAGCCACTGTGCCATCAATTGCTGTCACTGTGCCATCAATTGCCATCACTGTGCCTCCAATAGCCGCCACTGTGCCATCAATTGCCATCACTGTGCCTCCAATAGCCGCCACTGTGCCATTAATTGCAGCCACTGTGCCATCAAACGCAGCCACTGTGCCATCAAATTCAGCCACTGTGGCATCTATTGCCACCCCTGTGCCATCAAATGCAGCCACCATGCCCCATCATATGCAGCCACTGTGCCATCAAATACAACCACTGTGCCATCAAATGCAGTCACTGTGCCATTAATTGCCGTCACAGTGCCATCAAATGCAGCCACCATGCCCCATCATATGCAGCCACTGTGCCATCAGTTGCTGTCATTGTGCCATCAATTGCCGTCACTGTGCCTCCAATAGCCGCCACTGTGCCATCAATTGCAGCCACATTGCCATCAAATGCAGCCACTGTGCCATCAAATACAGCTTCTGTGTCATCAATTACCGTCACACTGCCATCAAATGCAGCCACCATGCCCCATCATATGCAGCCACTGTGCCATCAAATACCATCACTGTGCCATCACAGTGCCATCAAATGCAGTCACCATGCCCCATCATATGCAGTCACTGTGCCATCAATTGCTGTCACTGTGCCATCAATTGCCATCACTGTGCCTCCAATAGCCGCCACTGTGCCATCAATTGCAGCCACTGTGCCATTAAACGCAGCCACTGTGCCATCAAATGCAGCCACTGTGCCATCAAATGCCACCCCTGTGCCATCAAATGCAGCCACCATGCCACATCATACGCAGCCACTGTGCCATCAAATACAACCACTGTGCCATCAAATGCAGCCACTGTGCCATTAATTGCCGTCACAGTGCCATCAAATCCAGCCACCATGCCCCATCATATACAGCCACTGTGCCATCAATTGCCGTCATTGTGCCATCAATTGCCGTCACTGTGCCTCCAAAAGCCGCCACTGTACCATCAAATGCCACCACTGTGTCCCATCAGATGCAACCACTGTGATCCCCGCCCGCTGTCTGACCGACACTTAACCCATTTTGGTGGCGGGTCAGACAGAGACGAGCTGTGTCCTCCATGTGTCTCTTCTTGTTTCCTGCTAGGCGTCCAATAGCAGTGCCTGTTCTTTCAGCCAATCAGGTGATGGGTATCAGACCCGCGCTACACGAGTGGCGGAGAGGCGGTTCAGTGTTAGAAAAGCAAATATTAATTTGCTGTTCTAACACACTTGGGTGGGCTGAGAGCGCAATGCTCTGCACTCCGAGTCCACCTTTTTTGAAAGCCTATTAGAGCCTATGGCTCTAATCAGGTGCTTACAAAAAAAAAACACCTCCATCACTGTAATTCAGGCGCCCGGCATCTTAAAAGGGTCCGGATGCCTGAATAGGGGGCAATGCATGAATCTATCCATTCTACATAGAGGGAGGGGGTGGCTGGAGAGAGAAAACAGCGTCCGTGCGCCCTTAATGGACAGGCCGCCCCTGGCCTTGGGTCAACTATTATATAGATGGATTAAAATTATCAGAATGCATGCGTTAAAAATCCTACCTGCAACAACCAACACAAAATTATTGACTGCCATAGGTGTGCGCAGCCTATTGCATTAGGGTGTGCACCCCAAAGCCCAAACACACGCTACTGATCACTCACAGTGTTCATTCAGAAAGAGAAGGGGCCGGTAAATTACATATTTACCAGCCCCTTCCCCACTCCTAAAACATCCCAGCAGCAACAGCCAATAGGAGAGGAGGGAAGCTGGCAGCACTGTGAAGAGAAAGATGGGATCCAGGGCAGTAGGGGGAATCTGTTCTGCACAGGGTGATTAGGGTGTGCCTGGGCACATCTGGCACACCCTGTGCGCACGCCTATGCTGACTGCACTCAGACTTCCTGCATGCTTGTTTCAATAGTTTAAAAAATTCTAAAGACAATGGGCCAGATTCTCGTAGATATCCGGCGGCGTAACGTATCTCCTTTACGTTACTCCGCCGCAAGTTTAACAGGCAAGTGCCTGATTCCCAAACCACTTACCTGTAAAATTGCGGCGGCTTGGCGTAAAGTCCACCCGTGCAAGCACTCCTAATTCAAATGATCCTGGTAGGGGGCGTGGATCATTTAAATTAGGCGCGCTCCCGCGCCGATCGTACTGCGCATGCTCCGTCGGGTAAATTACCCGACGTGCATTGCGCTAAATGACGTCGCACGGACGTCATTTGTTTTGACGGTAACGTAAATGGCGTCCAGCGCCATTCACGGACGACTTACGCAAACAACGTTAAATTTTCAAATTGCGACGCTGGAACGACGGCCATACTTAACATTGAGTACGCCACCTAGGGGGCATGTTTATCTTTACGCCACGTATCGCTTACGGAAACGACGTAAAAACACTACGACGGGCAAGCGTACGTTCGTGAATCGGCGTGACTAGTCATTTGCATATTCTACGCTGACCGCAAAGGAAACGCCACCTAGCGGTCAGCGTAGATATTGCAGCCTAAGATACAACGGCGCTGGCCGTCATATCTTAGGCATGTTGAAGTGTATCTCAGTTTGAGAATACACTTAAACATAGGACGGCCTTAGATTCGGACTTACGTCAGCGTATCTGCTGATACGCCGGCGTAATTCTTTGAGAATATGGCCCAATGACAGCCTGGTAGCTGGCATTTCCAAAAGAAATGGCAATGGCAGCCCCCAAACCCCCCCCCCCCCCCTCCGCATATTTCTTAGTACAATTTTTATTAAAAAGAACTCCAACCTAGAACTGACCTTGCCTTGCCCTTTCCAAGAATATTTGCGATAATGCTTTCTAAACATCTTGTATTTCCATAATCGGGAAAAACACAAAAACAAAAAAAACTTCAAAAGGTTCCTACTGGGTATAAAACCTCAAATAGTTGTTAGCAGCCATTATTAGAACAGATGCTCAGAATTTACATTGGCCAGCAGAAACAGTCTTTCAGCGAACAAGCAAAAAAAAGCAAAAAAAAAAGAAAAGAAAAACATATAATTCCCAACATACATTCCGCTTAATGATGCCAAACCACTTTTTTCTGCTAATTTGTTTGCACGGAGTGCCGCTGCTACAACAGAGGTATTCATATGGGTTTTTTACAATGAACGAGGACCAACTAAAAATGTAATTTTAGCAAGAAAGGCTTTCAAAGAGATATATATATGTATAAAAAAAGTACAAAGGCAAACTCTGCATGCTGATTAAAACAATAAAGTATAATTAAATCTGTATCCTTGTCGTGTTTTACAATGTCAAAAAAGACATACATCCCGCAAGATGACATCACAAGCCAAAGTCCTACATTATATGAATTCCTCTTCATGCCTAATTAGTATTTACGCTTTACGGTGACTTCGGTAAAAGGTTCCTTCATTTCAGGTGCGCTTATTAAAACAAACCGCGGCAGTAATTGCTATCAGGTTGGTCTCCTCCAGCGGAGTTCCCACAATTCTCCAGTTGGATCATTTTTCCGGCAGCTCACTCGAGCTTGCCTAAGCAAAGGTATTATTTCCTTGGCTTGAGCAATTTCAATTAAGGTTAATTTGAATCTTCAATGTCAGCCAATGTCTTAGCGATATCAAAGCTATACACAAGCGGAAAGATTTATTAGACGGCCCGTTCTTTTTTTTTTTTTTTTATTATTTGTAATCTCTCTGAAAATCCTTAATCAAATGTAATTAGCAGAAAATTTTCTACCAAATTAGTAGTAAATCGCTTGTAACCCCTTTGCTCCTAAACAATGTTTGTTCTTGTTGCTTACAGCGATAGAAATAAATTAGGTAAACCATTGTTCTTTTTTTTAATGATTTAGAATTTTGTTGAATTTGATGAAAGGGATACGTTTGATTTAATAGTAAGAAGAAAAATTAGCATGTCCACAGTACACTTATGCCCTGTACGCATGACCGGTTTTCCTGACATGCCAAAACTCGGCATGCTATAATAAATATCCCCCAAAAATATATAAAAAAACATTTTTATTTCCTCAGTTTAGGCCGATACGTATTCTTTTACCTATTTTTGGTAAAAAAAATCGCAATAAGCGTTTGATTCAATAGTAAGAAGAAAAATTAGCATGTCCACACACTTATGCCCTGTACGCATGACTGGTTTTCCTGACATGCCAAAACCCAAAGTTTTTCCCGACATGATTCCTCCCAAGCCTGCCTTGCATACATGGGCGTTCGCTCCATAGGGCAAGGGAGGGCGCTTGCCCCCCCCCCTAGAAACCAGTGCCATGATCCTCAGGGAGAAAAACTGTGGGCAGGAAGCAAGGCGGCGGCACGGCAAATCCAATTAGAGCCGCTCTCTCTCTCTCTTCTATCTCCAGCTGACAGAGAGGAGGAGGGGGGCGATCGGGGGAGATATAAGGTACAGCTAGCCCGCGGCTCTTCTCTCCCTGTCAAAGCGCCGCTGCTCCATTTACCAGAGAACTCGGCAGTGGCGCTGTGACAGGGAGAGGAGAGCCGCGGGCTGGCTATACTGTATATGTCCCCCGATCACCCCCTCCCCCTCTCTGTCAGCTGGAGCTAGAAGAGAGAGAGAGGCTCTGATTGGATTCGCCGTGCCGCCGCCTTGCTTCCTGATTTCCTTGCCATGATTGGCCACAGCAGATGGCCAATCAGAAGATTCTGGAGACTGGGGGCATCATGGGAAATGTAGTCCCTTAAGAGTGGTGGCCCTAGCGTGTCCACAGACACCATGCTAAAGCCCCCACCATGCAAGCACTCTGCTTAGGGGGGGGTTACAAGAGGAAAAAAGAGAATACTGTGCTCATGCTGGGGGAAGCCAGAGAGAGAGCCACGCTGTGCCCGCACCAACCAGAGAGCCACACTGAAGATTGTAATTGCAAAAACTGGCACTGATCCTGGGGGTTGTTATATCCTTGGGGGGGGGGCCTCAATTTTTTATGATATTGTTATTCAAAGTTGCTTGATAGTTGCATCAGGTTTCCCAAACCTTTGCATGCCTGTGCTTTATGTGATAATGACTAAGCCCCTCCCCTTCATGACATTTTCAAAAAGGATGACCTTAAAATGATGCCCCCACCCCTGAAAAAAGTTCAGCGGACGCCCATACACACTGTTCAGTGAGTGACTTATATAAGCGCTAACAAATGCGAACTAAATCGCCTCAAGGCGCTTGTATACAGAGTGGTCCTTGTCCTTCAGAAGAGGTAGGTCTTCAGTTTTTTCCTGAAGGCGCGATGGTTATCTTCCATGCGGATGAAGGCTGGTAGCGCGTTCCACAGCCGTGGCTCCTGTACTGCAAATCTTTGTTCTCCTTTTGATTTTTAGCGGGTCTTGGGGATGCAGAGCAGGTTTTGATTCGTTCGACCGTAGGGCCCACCCAGGGTTGTAGTGTCGTATTTTCTCGCATAGGTATTGTGATGCTTTACCTTGTGTGCATTTGTGAATGAGGCAGAGTGTCTTGAATGTCACCCGAATGTCAGTCAAAAAAACGCTCGACCAAAGCGCGGTGACGTCCAACACGTACGACAGCACTATAAAGGGGACGTTCCATGCAAATGGCGCCACCCTTTGGGCTGCTTTTGCTGATCCTCGTGTTAGTAAAAGTTTGGTGAGAGACGATTTGCGCTTTTCAGTCTTCGTGTTTTTCAGTCTGTTACGGCATGACGAATGTGCTATCTCCATTCCGAACGCTAGTTTTACCAGAACAAGCGCTATCGTCTCATACTTGATTCTGAGCATGCATGTTTTTTTTCCCCTCGGAAAAGCATACACACGAGCGGTTTTCGTGATGAGAAAAAGACTGACGAGAAACACGACGGAAAAAAATAGAGCAGGTTTGAATTGTTTTGTGGGCAGTTTTCTCGTCTGGAAAACTGCTATGAAGCATTCACACGATCGGTTTTCCCGACCAATCTAAAAAATGGCAGTTTTCTCGTGGAGGAAACCGGTCGCGTGTACGAGGCATTAGGCTCCATCACACTGGGCTGTGTTACATCATATATATATATATATATATATATATATATATATATATATATATATACAGTATATATATTTGCACAACATTAGTATGCAAGACAAGATCCTGGCACACGTCCTTTTGACAAAAATCAGAAGCTCGTTCGGCCAACAATCGTACCGTGTGTACGAGGCTTTAGTCCGTAGGGTTCAATGGTGAGTTGGCTCACCCTTTGCAGCTATAACAGCTTCAACATAGACACCATCCATAATCTTGCTAAAAGGCTTTCTGGAGGATTGGAGGCTGTTAAAGCTACAAAGTGGAGAAAACTCCATATCCATGATTATTAGGTTGAAAGAGGATGTCTTGAGAGCGTTTTGATTTGCGAGCAACTTTTAAAAAAATTCTGACTCGGTTTGCGAGTGTTGACAAGACAAGCAGAATTCAAGCTAAATAGGCCTGCAGTACCTCATTTGGCCTAAGGTACAGGGGCACAGAAGCTGAGCAGAGCTGAAAATAGGCCTGCAGTACCTAATTTGGCCTGAAGTACGGGGGCGCAGGAGCCGAGAAAAGCCGAACATTGGCCTGCAGTACCTCATTTGGCTTGAGGTACTGGGGCGCAGGAAACAAGCTGAACTGTCCTCGAGCCTTTTCGGACGTTTTCTGCGCTCTCTGCTGCCCCCCACTCTAGCCGCTTTCGGTATTGCATCCCATTGAAGTCAATGCGGAACAAATTATTTTCGCTTCCATTGACTTCAATGGGAAAACTCGCTTTGATATGCGAGTACTTTGGATTACGAGCATACTCCTGGAACAAATTATGCTTGTAATCCGAGGTTTAACTGTACAGGTGTCTGCAAACTACCCAGTGTTTGTATTTTCACTGTGTACTTCATGACTTGCCTGTTATTCAGCTTACCGTATATACTCGAGTATAAGCCAAGTTTTTTTTAGCACTTTTTTTGTGCTGAAAATGCCCCCCCTCGGCTTACACTAGAGTCACTTTTTTGCGCCTGATCTCCCGGACTTTGGGGACCCGGTACCGGCCGGTAGTAGGTCCCCTTGGCACACATGTAGCCCCACTGGGGTCCGGGGGACCTACGGCCGGGGAGCACTGATTTTTCAAAACTGGGCACCCCTTCCATAGACTCCCATGTTAAACAGTCATTTCTCTGGTAAGTTTGGGGACCCGGTACCGGCCGGTCGTAGGTCCTCTGAAACTGGAACTTGGCACACTCGTAGCCCCGTTTCTCCTCTATAAGTGTGCAACGTTTGTTGTCTGGGGGACCTACAGCTGGGCAGTATCGATTTTTCAAACCTGGGCACCCTTTTCATAGACTCCCATGTAAAACATCAGTCTAGTCATGGGCACAGTGAGGCATAGACACAGTGAGGCATGGGCACAGTGAGGCATGGCACAGTGAGGCATGGGCACAGTGAGGCATGGGCACAGTGAGGCATGGACACAATGAGGCATGGACACAATGAGGCGTGGGCACAGTGAGGCATGGGCACAGTGAGGCATGGGCACAGTGAGGCATGGGCACAGTGAGCCACAGTGAGGCATGCACATGGACACCCTAGGCTTATACTCGAGTCAATACGTTTTCCCAGTTCTTTGTGGTATAATTAGTTGCCTCGGCTTATATTCGGGCCGGCTTATACTCGAGTATATACGGTGGGCCAGATTCACAAAGAGTTACGCCGGCGTATCAGTAGATACGCCAACGTAACTCCGAATCTAAGCCCGTCGTATGTTTAAGTGTATTCTCAAACTGAGATACACTTAAACATGCCTAAGATACGACGGCCTGCGCCGTCGTATCTTAGGGTGCAATATTTACGCTGGCCGCTAGGTGGCGCTTCCATTGCGGTCAGCGTAGAATATGCAAATGAGTCGTTACGCCGATTCACGAACGTACACTTGCCCGTCGCAGTAAATTTACGCCGTTTCCGTAAGAGATACGCGGCGTAAAGATAAACATGCCCCCTAGGTGGCATATCCAATGTTAAGTATGGCCGTCATTCCCGCGTCGCAATTTGAAAATGTTATGTCATTTGCATAACTCGTCCGTGAATGGTGCTGCACGCCATTTACGTTCACGTCGAAACCAATGACGTCCTTGCGACGTCATTTACTGCAATGCACGTCGGGAAATTTTAGGGACGGCGCATGCGCAGTACGTTCGGCGCGGGAACGCGCCTAATTTAAATGATCCACGCCCCCTACCCGGATCATTTGAATTAGGCGGGCTTGCGCCAAAGGATTTACGTTACGCCGCCGCAACTTTACAGGCAAGTGCTTTGTGAATCAAGCACTTGCCCGTAAAACTTGCGGCGGCGTAACGTAAATGCGATACGTTACGCCGTCGCAGATCTACGTGAATCTGCCCCGGTAATTTTAGATGTTGCTGTTCTTACTGACAAACTGGATCTAACTAGACAAAAAAAATTAAAAATCTAAAAACTCAAGTTTATGCAATTTTTAGTACATAGCAGACTTTCTTCTGTTTACATGTCATTTTGTGCCATTAAATGAACTCAACAGAATTCTGTTTTATTTTTATTTTTAAAGAATCTAATTAGCTATTCAGCGCTTAATAACATTGACACCCTAATTAGTTTGTCAAGATAGTTTGCCACTTCTCTTTTTCTAATTTAGGCGAGTCTTCTCACTGCAATTTATATTAAAACAACTTCTAACATTAGCAAGCAGGAAGAATCCTCGCACTTCCTTTGTTGATGATTTGTAGACACAGAACGTTGTGTTCATTTGCATGCCACTTGCCGAAGACACATGATTATGCAATTTGTGTGAAAATTGCAGATAGTTGGTCAAAACCGATTTGATTTGCTAAATGTGTTTTAAAAGGGCAATGTTGCTTAACCACTTAACCCCCGGACCATATTGCTGGTCAAAGACCAGAGCACTTTTTGCGAATTCGGCACTGCGTCGATTTAACTGACAATTGTGCGGTCGTGCGACGTGGCTCCCAAACAAAATTGGCGTCCTTTTTTCCCCACAAATAGAGATTTATTTTGGTGGTATTTGATCACCTTTGTGTTTTTTAGTTTTTGCGCTATAAACAAAAATAGAGCGACAATTTTGAAAAAAATATATATTTTTGACTTTTTGCTATAATAAATATCCCCCAAAAATATATAAAAAAACGTTTCTTTTTCCTCAGTTTAGGCCGATACGTATTCTTCTACATATTTTTGGTAAAAAAAAAAATCGCAATAAGCGTTTATTGATTGGTTTGCGCAAAAGTTATAGGCCCAGATTCACGTGGAATCGTGGCGGCGTAACATATCGTAGATACGTTACACGTCGCACGTCGTAGATACGTTACACCGCCGCAAGTTTTCATCGCAAGTGCCTGATTCACCAAGCACTTGCGAGAAAACTTCCACCAATCGGCCTCGGGCATAAGCCCGCGTAATTCAAAGGGGCGTGTGCCATTTAAATTAGGCGCGCTCCCGCGCCGGACCTACTGCACATGCTCCCTTTTGAATTTCCCGCCGTGCTTTGCGCGAAGTGACGTCATTTTTTCGAACGGCGACGTGCGTAGCGTACTTCCGTATTCCCAGACGTCTTACGCAAGAAGGAACAATTTTCAAATTTCGACGCGGGAACGACGGCCATACTTTATACAGCAATACGATTGCTGTGTAAAGTTAGGGCACCAAAAACGACGACTAACTTTGCGACGGGAAACTAGACTAGCAGCGACGTAGCGAACGCGAAAAACTGTTGTGGATCGCCGTAACTACTAATATGCATACCCGACGCTGGTTTACGACGCAAACTCCCCCCAGCGGCGGCCACGGTATTGCATCCTAAGATCCGACAGTGTAAAACAATTACACCTGTCGGATTTTAGGGCTATCTATGCGTAACTGATTCTATGAATCAGCCGCATAGATACTCTGAGAGATACGACGGAGTATCTGAGATACTCCGTCGTATCTCGGCTGTGAATCGGCTGTGAATCTGGGCTACTAGTAACGGCGGCGATCAGCGATTTTTTTTTCGGTACTGCGACATTATGGCGGACACTTTGGACACTTTTGACACATTTATGGGACCATTGGCATTTTTATAGCGATCAGGGCTATAAAAATGCATTGGAAGTGAAGGGGTTAACACTAGGGGGCGGGGAAGGGGTTAAGTATGTTCCCTGGGTGTGTTCTAACTCAAGGGGGGGTGGCCTCACTAGGGAAAATGACTGATCGCTGTTCATACATTGTATGAACAGAGACGGACAGGCATTTCTCTCCCTGACAGGACCGGGAGCTGTGTGTTTACACACATAGCTCCCGGTCCCTGCTCTGTAACGAGCGATCGCGTGTGCCCGGCAGCGATCGCGCCCGCCGGGCACGCGCACGAGAGCCGACCTAGTGGCCTGCGCGAGAGCCGACGTATGTGGGCTCTCGCGCAGCGGAGCCAACCTGCCTCTGTGAAACTACGGCGGCTAGGGTGACCACATTTCCAAACTGCCATTCAGGGACACCCCCCCCCCCATTTTTTTGCAGATTTTTGGGGCAGGGGCGTATGAAATCAGCGGGCCCATGTGCGAGATCAAAAGTGGGCCCTAGGCATCAAGAAAAACAACTGAGTGGTCGGGGCACAGAGTAGTCAGAGGGGCAGTGGGATGGATAGAGGCACATCTCCCAACTTTCTGAGATGGGAATGAAGGACACCTATTAGCAAAAATATGTAGGAGAATTATAAACAAAGAAAAACTGGTTAAACCCACAGGTGCTTTTTTACCACTACTATTCTTTTATATTGGCTCCTTGAGGGACACACAAGGAGGAAAGAGGAACAGAGGGGCAGAGGGACAATGCTCTAAATGAGGGACAGTTCCTCCAAATCAGGAACAGCACAGGAGGGTGGGGATGAAGAACAGCACAGGTGGGACCAGAGGACAGCACAGGAGGGGGGGACTGATGAACTGCAGGGGTGGGGGACTGAAGAACAGCACAGGTGGGGGACTGAAGAACAGCACAGGTGGGGGACTGGAGAACAGCACAGGTGGGGGACTGGAGAACAGCACAGGTGGGGGACTGGAGAACAGCACAGGTGGGGGACTGAAGAACAGCACAGGTGGGGGACTGAAGAACATCACAGGTGGGGGACTGAAGAACAGCACAGGTGGGACCAGAGGACAGCACAGGAGGGGGGGACTGATGAACTGCACGGGGTGGGGGACTGGAGAACAGCACAGGTGGGGGACTGGAGAACAGCACAGGTGGGGGACTGAAGAACAGCACAGGTGGGGGACTGAAGAACAGCACAGGTGGGGGACTGGAGAACAGCACAGGTGGGGGACTGAAGAACAGCACAGGTGGGGGACTGGAGAACAGCACAGGTGGGGGACTGAAGAACAGCACAGGTGGGACCAGAGGACAGCACAGGAGGGGGGGACTGATGAACTGCACTGGGTGGGGGACTGGAGAACAGCACAGGTGGGGGACTGGAGAACAGCACAGGTGGGGGACTGGAGAACAGCACAGGTGGGGGACTGGAGAACAGCACAGGTGGGACCAGAGGACAGCACAGGAGGGGGGGACTGATGAACTGCACGGGGTGGGGGACTGGAGAACAGCATAGGTGGGGGACTGGAGAACAGCACAGGTGGGGGACTGGAGAACAGCACAGGTGGGGGACTGGAGAACAGCACAGGTGGGGGACTGGAGAACAGCACAGGTGGGGGACTGAAGAACAGCACAGGTGGGGGGGACTGATGAACTGCACCGGGTGGGGGACTGGAGAACAGCACAGGTGGGGGACTGGAGAACAGCACAGGTGGGGGACTGGAGAACAGCACAGGTGGGGGACTGGAGAACAGCACAGGTGGGGGACTGGAGAACAGCACAGGTGGGGGACTGGAGAACAGCACAGGAGGAGGGGGACTGAAGAACAGCACAGGTGGGGGACTGGAGAACAGCACAGGGTGGGAGCAGAGGACAGCACATGAGGAGGGACTGAAGAACAGCACATGAGGGGGGACTGAAGAACAGCACAGGTGGGACCAGAGGACAGCAGGGGGTTGGCGAATGGGGGGTGAGGTGGGAGAGAGCAGAGAAGTTACTGGGGAAGATCAGCCAGGAGAGTGTTGAGGGACCTGTGGGCAGCAGAAGGAAACTGGATAGGAGGGGCGGCATATAGAGGAACTGATGCCCCCCATGTTCTTCTTGCAGCCACTGAATGCCCGCTTTTCCTCCTTTACCTCCTGCAGGCATTCAGTGGCTGCAAGAAGAACATGGAGGGCATCAGTTCCTCTATATGCCGCCTCTCCTATCCAGGTTTAGAGGGAAGCTGCATGGACCATCCTGGAGTATGAGGCTGGGTTGCAATGGCGCCCCCTGTAGTTACACCGCTGCAGTGGAGTAACTAAAACATTTCTGGCAGTTTGAAGGAGCAATGAATGGAATGCTGGCAGGATTCTGAGGTTGTGATAGTCGCTGATGAGCCACTACTGAGAGGATTGCTTGGTATACAGAGGGGGGTAACAAGACTAGTAGGTGAAGAGGTGTCAGAACATGAAAGGCTGAGGGTGAAGGAGGAGGGGGAGGGGGGGCAGGGAGAGGCAAACAAGTAGTGGGAGAGAAGAGACATTGAGCAGATGGACAGGACTGGGTGTGAGGAGTTATCATGTGTGCAGGAAACATCTTCAGCTCTGAGGGGTTCATGCTGGGACCTGTAGTTCTTCACTTTTGGGGGGGAGTCACATCCCCAAAAGTGAAGGATTACAAGTCCCAGCATGAACCCTGCCCTGATATCTAAGGAAGTTTCCTCCTTCCATCCAGGGTGTCATGTGTCAGTGTCCTCTCCTGCCGACCCTTATCTGCCTTATCTTACTCAGCCTGGAGCAAGCCTCTGCGTGTCCTGTGCAGACACTCCAGCTTCTTACAAGTGCTGAACTCTGACTGCTGAGGGAGAGCCGACAGGATTATAACACCGATGGATCTTCAATGCTGGTCAGTGCTTTGCAATGTTACTTGCCTTAGTTTGTACCCTGCAGTCTGTCTCACAGTCCGATGTTTCTTCTGGCTGCCTCTGCCTGGCTGGACTCCAGAACATACACAAGGAGGTGGGTGGAGCTGAACAGAAGGCGCGGAGGAGGAAGTTAAACTCTCATCCGCTGTGATAGGTCTCTCCCTCTCTCCTGCTCTGACGTCACTGGTTGCTACACGCCAAGCGGGAGGCAGCCAGGTAGCAACCAGTTTGGGCACTGAGCCAGGGGCGGTGAATAAAGAAAAAGGGTCTCACTCTCTGTCAGCTAGGGGTCCACCACAGGCTGAGACAGAGATGATGTATACAAAGGCTATTTTAGGGGGCATTAGATCTGCCCAGGCCAATTCCGGGACTCTGTATTGTCCCGTAATGAGTGTGTCCGGGACACGGGACACAAGCATTAATTAAGGGACAGTCCCGGGCAATCCGGGACACGTGGTCACCCTAACGGCGGCTGGTCGGCAAGCTGTTAAAGGGGTTGTAAAGGTTCATCTTTTATTTTCTAAATAGATTCCTTTAAGCTAGTGCATTGTTGGTTCACTTACCTTTTCCTTCCATTTCCCTTCTAAATATTTTTTTTTCTTTGTTTGAATTTCTCACTTCCTGTTTCCCCTCAGTAAGCTTCCCACCATCATCCGAGCTTTGGAAAGTCATTTAGAACAGCTTACTGAATAGCTTACTGAGGAGGAACAGGAAGTGAGAAATGCAGACAAAGAAAAAAACATTTAGAAGGGAAATGGAAGGAAAAGGTAAGTGAACCAACAATGCACTAGCTTAAAGGAACCAATTTTGAAAATAAAAAACAAACCTTTACAACCCCTTTAAAGCAAAATCCCAGTAAAAAAAAAAAAAAGAATAATAATACTAGCCCAGAAGAGCAAATTTTCCTGTCACTCTGCCTCCTCCTCCTATCAGCACATTTCTTGTCAGGACAACGACTGAATGGTTTCTTGTGCTGTTTGTTCCTCTCCTAGTCTGAGCTCTAGTGCACCAGTGGACTGCAAGAGACTGAAACCAGGTCAAACTGAGGTACTTATAAGGGTGTACTAAGAAAATAATAATTAAAAAAATGCAGACCTAAATTAACCACTTCAGCCCCAGAGGATTTGGCTGCCACATGACCAGGCCACTTTTTGCCATTCGGCACTGTGTCAATTTAACTGACAATTGTGCGGCCGTGCTACGTGGCTCCCAAACAAAATTGACGTCCTTTTTTCTCTACAAATAGAGCTTTCCTTTGGTGGTATTTGATCACCTCTGCGGTTTTATTTTTTTTGCGCTATAAACAAAAAAAGAGCGTAAATAAAAAAAAAAAAAAGCAATATTTTTTACATTTTGCTATAATAAATATCCCCCAAAAATATATATACAACATTGTTTTTATCAGATACGCATTCTTCTACCTATATTTGGTATAAAAAAGAAATCGAAATAAGCGTTTATTGATTGTTTTGCGCAAAAGTTATAGCGTCTACAAAATAGGGGATAATTTTATGACATTTTTATTCTTATTATTTTTTTACCAGTAATGCCGATGATCTGCGATTTTTATCATGACTGCAACATTATGGCGGACACATTGGACACTTTTGACGCTATTTTGGGACTATTGTCATTTATACAGCGACCAGTGCTATAAAAATGCACTGATTACTGTGTAAATGACACGGGCACAGAAAGAGTCAACCACTAAGGGGCGAGGAAGGGGTTACGTGTGTCCTAGGGAGTGATTCTAACTGTGGGGGGGATGGGCTACAAGTGACATGACACTGATCACTGCTCCCGATGACAGGGAGCAGTAGATCAGTGTCCTGTCACTCGGCAGAACAGGGAGATGCCTTGTTTACATAGGTATCTCCCCGTTCTGAATTTCTGTCACGATCACAGGACATCGGCGGACATTGAGTCCGCGGGTCCTGCGGGCACGGTCATGGAGCTTGTGACCCGGGCGCGTGCGCGTCCGCCCGCCGGCATATTCAGAGCAACGTACCTGTACGTTGCTTTGCGCAGCCGTGCCATTCTGCCGACGTATATGTACAGGACGCGGTCGGGAAGTGGGTAAGTTGTGTCTTTAATACCGGCCTGAAATTCAACGTTATTATCCTTATTAAAGTTCAACTTTAATAAGGATATTAAACTAATAATTTAGATATTAAAATAAGAACAGAGTTAGACCTTTTGCTCTCCAAAACACTAGTCGCGCTGAATGAGTGATTACCCATGCAAACCAAGCAATAAGTGACCTTAAAAAATTAATTATAAAGTCCAAAATGGTGAAATAATTTTAAAGGTGAGAAAATTCTTGTCAGTGCATCAGCATCGCCACCATCTGTCACCTAGGAATGTGTCGTCGTTTAAAGCACTACCACCAATTCGGACAAATTGCTTGCTTACCAGCTCACAAAGACCTCCTATTACAGAAGGTCAATATCACACACACCCAGCCAGGGCCTTTTGGTACCCTCTGAAGATCCTCTCCAGGCATAGATGAAGACCATCCAGATAATGTTTTCATAGATCATACCCAAAATATATAGAGCTCCACAATCTTTAAAAACGTTATTTAAGTGAATCAAAATTGCACTTACTGTATGTGATACATTTGCCTATATGTCTCAGTTTAATTCTCCCTGCTTGCCCTGTGTGATTCAGTCCTGGCTAACAGGTTATTGACGTGCTAATGTCCCCTCACTATTTCTAAAGGTTAATTGATCTATTGTGTTGTGTGAAGGAGATCTGTGTTTAAGTGGCTTGTGTTAATTATTCTGATTGCTTCATTGTGGTAATTATCTCTCTATATGAGGGGTCAAGCTATCTAGTTAATGTATTCAGTACAACTAGTACTCAGCGTCACTGATGTCATTGTCTAAAGGAAATGTGTTTTCAGACTCGGCTCCGTCGTGTCTGCCTAATCATCTGTATGGAAGCCCCAGTGTGAGGGGGGCGGAGATTTGTCATTGTAACAGTTTTTGGAAATGACATATAAGCTGTGTGATATAACATTAAAGTCTGTCTTGTTCTAGCAGTAAGCCTGGACTCATGTGTGGCTTAATGGGCGATCTCAGGAATATTCCTCCTAATGGAATATTGGGTGATGTTCTTATGGAAGAAGGGACTGTTTGACAGGGATATCATACCAATACCATCACAAATGGTTGACAGCAGCGGGATTTTCCCTTCTACTCTCCTTTACACCCGGATTCCAAGCAGACACTGGAAGAACTACTGGAAGGTCGTGGAAGGATTGCTAGCAACAAAACCAAGCGGGTCATCATAGCAGAATCAATGGAGCTAGACCAGGAGGACGGGATTGCAGCAACGCCAGCAGTACAAGAGATGGAGACACCAGTGATTCAGGAGGAGGAATCGCCAGCCAACAAGCTAATGAGAGAGAAGCTAGCATGGTTCGGCCCGAACCCAACGCCGGATGTGGTGCTGAAAGTGATGGACCTGTTAGCGAAGGAGGCTAAACAAATAAGAGACGCAGAACTACAGAAGGATAAACAAATAAGAGACGCAGAGCTACAGTTAAAACTGGCAGCAGTCCAACAAGCAGCCGCACATTCTCCAAACAGTGAGTACAGCACAGCAGACGCAAGGAAGATTCCGTTTAGTGCTTTTAAAGCTTTTGATGAAAAGGACTGTGAGATTGATAACTACCTGGCAGATTTTGAGAGACAATGTAACCTGCACCGAATAGCTAGAAGAGAATGGGTTGCAATATTGTCAGGCAAACTGTCAGGCAAAGCTTCTGATGCTTTCCGGACCGTGCCAGATCAGGATATCCATAGCTACGCCAGGGTTAAAGAAGTGCTCCTGGCTCATTATGCAGTAACCCCAGAGTCCCACCGACAGAAGTTCAGGGACTCACGCAAAACCACGAAAGACTCTTACGCGGAATGGGCATGCCAGTTGTCCCTGTCGGCCTCTAACTGGGTTAACAGCAGCCAGGCCACCACCGCAGAGGACATTTTGCAACTAATGCTCCTGGAGCAATTTTACAATCACATCCAGACGGATGTCAAAGATTGGGTGAGAGATCGCAGGCCCATGACTCTACCAGAGGCCGCGAAGTTGGCGGATGAATATGCGGATACTCGCAAGACAAACCAGGTCACACCACGGGTACAACCTCCACGACCAACGGCGCCCTCACACCCACCAGCCGCTAGATACCAACCTCCTAACAGACCGATGACATCTAGCCCTCGCTATCCACGCCAGGAGGACAACGAAAAAACGCTGCTTCCGGTGCAAACAGCTGGGTCACTTCAAGCAGAATTGCCCCATGAATGACAACACCAGGTCAAATTGGTCTCAACCTGGGTACCGCCCACCAGCAGCAGCCCATTGTGTAGACTCGGCTTGGGATCTCCAGGAGCTGGGTCCGGAAGAACCATTGGACACCATTTACGAAGTCCTCACGGTACAATCTGGTATTACGGACAACAGGGAACACCATTGTCAGCTGGTCATGGGCGACAGCCATGAGCCGGAGGGGCCCTGGAGGGAGCTGGGCAGAAAGAGGCACCGCCGGCTACCCCCCAAGAAGAAGAGGTCCTGAAAGCCATATAACAAGCTGACCTGGGAGGATAAGAAGCGACTGGAGGAGAGGGAGTCGCAGCGGGCGTCCCAGATGCGGGCCGAGATGTTCGCCAAGGGCCCACCGGTGGCCCCTTACACCACCACCCAGTTCCTGATGATGAAGGACCACGTGGAGAGCCTGCAGGACATGAGCAAGCCGGAGCTGATCCGTGAGTACATAGAGCTGGAGGAGTGCATAAGCCGCATGAAGGAGGAGAACAACCACCTGAGGTCACAGCAAGCTGACCCCCCCCAGGCTCCATGAACTGGAGATGGAGCTGGAGAAGCTCAAAGAGGAGAACTGGCGGCTGCGGAGGGAGCAGAGGGTGGCTGACCCTATGGGGCCCTGATTCCCCCCCCCCCCGAACTCTGAGCACCGGTGCTACAGCATTTCAACAAATATAACTTTTTCTTTTTTTTATGAATCTCCTGTGATTGTCACTTCAGAGCCATAACCTGCCCCCTCCCATAGCGGGACACCTAGATGGCGGCGCACAGACCCATTCGCCGTCTTCACACTGACTTCTGGTGACTCTGCAGATCGCACAAAGACTTGGGGACTGAACGGCGTGCGATCTGACGACCCGGTGGCATACCTGAGTCTGAAGCAGTTGCCAAGGGAGGTCAGTCACGCCAAACGGAGTTAACCTCGGACTAAAAGCTCTGAACCCGTCAACCCTACTGGACCAGGAAAGGTCCAACCGGGTTTGCCGGAGCAGGGAGAAAAAGGGGGGCCATTGTGATACATTTGCCTATATGTCTCAGTTTAATTCTCCCTGCTTGCCCTGTGTGATTCAGTCCTGGCTAACAGGTTATTGACGTGCTAATGTCCCCTCACTATTTCTAAAGGTTAATTGATCTATTGTGTTGTGTGAAGGAGATCTGTGTTTAAGTGGCTTGTGTTAATTATTCTGATTGCTTCATTGTGGTAATTATCTCTCTATATGCGGGGTCGAACTGTCTAGTTAATGTATTCAGTACAACTAGTACTCAGCGTCACTGATGTCATTGTCTAAAGGAAATGTGTTTTCAGACTCGGCTCCGTCGTGTCTGCCTAATCATCTGTATGGAAGCCCCAGTGTGAGGGGGGCGGAGATTTGTCATTGTAACAGTTTTTGGAAATGACATATAAGCTGTGTGATATAACATTAAAGTCTGTCTTGTTCTAGCAGTAAGCCTGGACTCATGTGTGGCTTAATGGGCGATCTCAGGAATATTCCTCCTAGTGGAATATTGGGTGATGTTCTTATGGAAGAAGGGACTGTTTGACGGGGATATCATACCAATACCGTCACACTGTACATCAAAAAAGATTAGAAATTGTCCTGATATCAATCTCGCTGGCAGGCGATAGAGCAGCAACCCGTTTTTCCAGGACTTGAGAAATGCGATAACGTCAGCACGTTGCTCCGCCCTACGTGTTTCTTCATATGGTGACGTCATCTAGGTCAGGCTTTTATGCCTGTCCATAACCCCTATAGGAAGATTCAAACATCAGAACAAGAAAAAAGGTTTTTTTTTTTTTTTTAAAAGCCTATGGCGTGTGAACACACCCGAAAAACTCCACCCGGTGCAGAAAAAATGTGCACACACATAAAGAGTGTTCACAAAAACGTGCAGATGGGTGTAATGTCAAGTGGTCCTCCTGTGAAGAAGGGACCCAAAAACCCTGATCCCCTGGGGCGTTAGGCTCCAGATGGGGACTGAGGTACTGTGGTCCGACGAACCGCAGCCGACACGGACCCAACTTCCTTGGAGGGACTGCCGAAACAGAACCCTCCCAGTACTACGTGGGGCTCCCCCGAAGGGAGACCCCATGAGAGCAGGTGAATTAAGCCATTAGGCCATGTCTACCCACTCCCAAGACGTTCAGGGCTGGCCCGAGGACCGGCACCCTACTATTTACACAGTGAGACAAAACATGCACAAACAAAAAAAGACAAAAAGTGACAAACATAGGCATAAATAAAATAAAGTGGGGGAAAGGGATTGTGGTATACAATGACCAGGCCCTCCGGCCAGGAATAAAAAATTCCTCCGGTCCTAGCCAAAAGGTCCGGCCCAGGAGGCAGGTGCTAAAACAAGCGTGTAGCTGGTGCAGTGACCATGGTATCTTTAAATCAAAGTGACCCTCACTCACAGTGATTCTCAGATACCCCAAGAAGAAAAAAGTGTATATCCAGAGCGCTCCAAGCATTTGAATCCTGATAAAGTCTGTGTTGGAGAGGGTGGCAAATCTTCACACACTTTGAGCAGCACTCAGGGAGACAAGCAATCTCTAATGGAAACAGAAAAACAAACAAGGCGCCTCTAAGTGCAGAAGTATAAAAACTTTAATATCCCCTAGAGGGTTAAAAAACACTTACAAGATAGTGGATAAAACAGGCATGTAGCAGGTAAGTGCATCCAGGAGATGTTCCAGTGGCAGGGCAGTCCCAGTCTGTGATGGTAAAGCTTCCAGGGAAGTCCACAAGATAACAGCCAACTTGTGCTGTGAATATTCAGAGGACACAATAAAGCTGGAGCCTGGGTATGACTTTAGAGAAAGCGAGACAGAAACCAGCATGGAACACAAACAGGAAGTGGACAGGAAGTGTGCCATAGAGGCGGGACGTGTTTCGGAACAGCTTATTGGTTCCTTCTTCAGCCAGTGACGATGGTTCCATAAGGGCTAGACTTCTTATAGTCTATTAGCCAGATTCAGAGAAGTTTACGCCGGCGTATCAGTAGATATGCCGGCGTAACTCTGAATCTAAGCCGTCGTATGTTTAAGTGTATTCTCAAACTGAGATACACTCCGTAATAATGGAGTGGGGGATTCGGAGGTGTATCGCATCTTCAGATTCAACACTGCTGCCATCCTGGAATTAGCCACAACCCTGCATGATGACATCACCAGCCAGACACAACGCTCACATGCAGTGCAGCCACTGGTCAAGGTACTGGCAACACTGCATTTCCTCGCCAGTGGATCATTACAGCGTACAAGTGGAGTTGTGGCTGGGATGTCACAAACCAGCATGAGCAGATGTGTGCACCAGGTTGTCCCGGCAATCCTCAGACGCATGTCAAAACACATCATCAGACCCACCCAGGAGCACCTGCGGCAGAAGGCAATGCGTGATTTCTTCAGTATTGCAGGATTCCCACACACCGTGGGGGCCATAGATTGCACACATGTGGCACTACGGCCCCCCCAAGCCACAGAGCACATATACTGTAATCGTAAGCATTGGCATTCCATCAACGTACAGGTGATAGTCGATGGCCAAGGCCTCATATGGTACGTCCGTGCCAAACACCCAGGGGCCAGCCACGACAGCTACATATACCGTCAAAGCACCATCCCAACGGAATTCGAACAGAACGTGTATGGGGACAGCTGGCTGGTTGGTGAGTGACATGGGAGTCAGGCATGACTGACTGAGCCCATGATGCAGACATCACGAGGGGCACATGCACGACTAACATCCTCCTGTCTTTTCCCTTCCAGGTGACTCTGCATATGCACTTGGGCCCCATCTCATGACTCCATTCTGGGATCCCCAAACCAGAGGAGAGAGAAACTACAATGAAGCACACATACGTACCCGTGCAGTGGTTGAACCCACATTTGGCCTCCTGAAGTCCGGTTTCCGATGCCTGCATAAGTCCGGGGGGACCCTGTTGTATTCCACCAACCTTTGTGTGCCAGATCATCGGTGCATGTTGCATGCTGCACAACTTTGCCATGAGAAAGGGCCTGGAGATTGACATACTGTATGTGATGACCTGACCCCCGAACCAGACATTCCCCCCCTGCCCGAGGCTACCCCGTCTGCTGAGGGAACAGCAGTCAGGAGTTGCCTCGTGGAACGTATCTTTGCACGTTAAACACACACATTCATCATGGGCAATGCACGCATGCACACCACTGTGGTCCCTAGCTCACACACACCACATCCACATTACATTGGATTAGCCCAAGTTCACCATGCAGGACTTGGGAGCAGCAATGCCACGCTAAGGCCCCAATTATGTTGCTGTCCATTCATACCACATTCACACGGTCGTGGGGATAACTTCTCCCCAACGACCGAGGCTGACACCCCTTTGTTGGCAGGAGTGTCACCCCCACATTCACGCACCGATCACACTATAGTCTGCACGCCTCACTGTGTTCAGTAATTTAGCAAAAAAAACAACTCATGATCTGAGGAAAAATAAAAAAAATCGCTCATCACCAGAGCAAAGATAAGGCAAAACAAAAAAATCAGTTGCCCTGTCGTGGGCCAAACCTGCTGCCACAGCCGCGGCCCTGGCTCCTTAATTGTCTGGTAGAAGCCTCAGGTGGGGGGGTGGGTCATCAGGTGGAGGAGCATCCCCTGGTCTCTCCCTGGCTGGCTGTCTGCCCTCTAAAGCCATGGCAATGTGGGTGAGGATGGAATTGGTCTCTGCCTGCACCAGCCGCGACTGCCTCCCCTCCGCCTCAATGGCAGCTGTATTGCCCTGTACGGCCTCTGTCAGGGACTTCACCTCTGCCACGAGGGTAGCCGTTGTGGCTTGCAGCTACCCATTAGGCAGGTGATCACTGCTGCACTGTTGCCAGTGAGATCCAGAAGTGCGTCATTTATGTTGCCCGTGGAGGCCAGGCTGTCTGCCACACAATGTATCTCCACGGCCATCTCACCCATATGGCGGGTCTGGGAGTCCTGTGCCCTTGTTAAATTTTCCAGAAGGAAGTCAGGAACCCCCCTGGTCTTCCTGGTAGCCTTCCTGGGGCCAGGAGAGGCTTGAGGCCTTGGATATGGGGAGGCCCTTGAGTGAGTGGGTGTGATGGGGATGGATCCTGAGGGGCTGGACGAGATGGGGCTGGATGTGCGCGACGGCTCAGCCGATAGGGAGGATTCCTCCAAATAGAGGCACACCTCCTCACCCATAGGGACCACATCCTCCTCAACCACCTCTTCATTTGAGGTCTGGGCACTCTCCTCCACCAATGTCTCTTGGCTTCCCAGGGGGTCAGGCTCATGATGTTCAGGGGATGATGGTGTAGGATGGCCAGAGGCAGATGATGGAACAGCTCCCTCCTGGACATCTGTGGATGACACAAAACATTCACATGTTGGTGGACCCACACACTTGTCACATGTTCCCTTCCACCCCCTCACATGCTACACACCAGATAGGAGAAAAAACACACTTACCTGTCCTCAAGGCTGGTTCAACTGAGTCATAGCCCTCCACTCCCTCCACTTGCTCCCTCTGAAGGCACCGGGCAACCACCTGCTCCTCAGGAGTCGGCCTAAGAGCAGAGGCCGGTCCACCTCCAGTGGCGATATCTATGATATCATATCTATGATATCTATGGGGGAACTCTAACCGCCTTTCAATGGCAGCGCCCTCTTTTGCTTGCTTTTATATGTAATACCAATGCCTGCAATTACTCTTTAAAATGTTAAAGTGTGTATAAAAAAGTTTAGTGATTGGGTCTGCATACAATTGAAGTTACAAATGCCTTGTGTAGTATGTGGGTTTTATCAAAGTAAAAGTGGAGTTTTCCTTTAAGCACCTTTAATAAGAATTCATCTGTGTATCTTGTAACGTGACCTAAAGCTAACCTAGTCATTTAGATGTCATGGCAGTAATGAAGGAGAAGGGATACATAGCTAGTTAGTCTAATGTAAATTCAATCTGTAATTAAGTCTTCCAGGTTTAAAGCAATCTAGATCAATACTCCTCAGCTTCAAGGCATTTCCTTCTCTATTCTTCAACTTTTGGTTGGCTTTCAAAGTAAATCCAAATTTCATTGCTGGTCAATGTATTGCGCCTTCAGTAAAGTTTGATAATTGGCTTGTAAACTTATTTATTTCCAACAGAAAGGATATACCATGCAAATCACAAATACAAAGTGCCGTGGGGAAGGTTTTCTAAGTTCATATATAATGGCTTGATTGTCTATTCAGAGCGTTTGTCTTTGACAATTTTTGTACAGATTTAAAGTGAATCTGCCATAACATTAAAAAACAAAACAAAAAAAAAAACACCATACAGATTTTAAGCAGACAAATTATCAGATGCACAGTGGGTATAGAAAAAAAACACTCTTTTAACCACTTCAGCCCCAAGCTTGTTTTTCAGCTTGTTTACAAGTTAACCACTTGTCTACCAGCCGCCGTCAATTGACGGCGGCATAGTAGCTCAGTTGTTCTGACAGGACGTCATATGACGTCCTCGTCTTTTAAAGCCGCTAGGGGGCGCGCGCCGACGCGATGGCCGCCGGACACCCGCGATTGCCCAGTAACTGAGCAGGGACGTGGAGCTCTGTGTGTAAACACAGAGCTCCACGTCCTGTCAGGGAGAGAGGAGACCGATGCTGTGTCCCTTGTACATAGGGACACAGATCAGTCACCTCCCCCAGTGAGTCCCCTCCCCCTACAGTTAGAACACTCACTAGGCTACACATTTAACCCCTCGCCCCCTAGTGTTAACCCCTTCCCTGCCAGTCACATTTTTACAGTAATTAGTGCATATTTATAGCACTGTTCACTGTATAAATGTGAATGGTCCCAAAAATGTGTCAAAAGGGTCCGATTTGTGCGCCATAATGTCGCAGTCCCAATAAAAAAATCGCAGATCGCCGCCATTACTAGTAAAAAATAATAATAAAAAAAATCATAATTATGTCCCCTATTTTGTAGGCGCTATAACTTTTGCGCAAACCAGTCACTATACGCTTATTGCGATTTTTTTTTTTCAAAAAATATGTAGAAGAATACGAATAAGCCTAAACTGAGAACAAATGTTTTTTTTTTTTTTTTTTTTTTTAATGGGAT
The DNA here is from genome assembly GCF_905171775.1 of Rana temporaria. Taxonomy (NCBI): domain Eukaryota; kingdom Metazoa; phylum Chordata; class Amphibia; order Anura; family Ranidae; genus Rana; species Rana temporaria. The sequence goes on along the minus strand of NC_053493.1, from coordinate 405,665,862 downwards.
ATTTATTATAGCAAAAAGTAAAAAAAAATGTGTTTTTTTCAAAATTGACGCTATTTTTTTGTTCATAGCACAAAAAATAAAAACCGCAGATGCGATCAAATACCACCAAAAGAAAGCTCTATTTGTGGGGAAAAAAGGACGTTAATTTTGTTTGGGAGCCACGTCGCACGACCGCGCAATTGTCAGTTAAAGAGATGCAGTGCCGGAAGCTGAAATTTTGCCTGGGCAGGAAGGGGGTATATGTGCCCAATAAGCAAGTGGTTAAAAACAAAATGTTTTGCTATAAAATTACTTAGAACACCCAAACATTATATATATATTTTTTCTAACACCCTAGAGAATAAAATGGCGGTCATTGCAATACTTTTTGTCACACCGTATGTGCACAACGGTCTTACAAGCACACTTTTTTTAATTAAAAAATAAGACAACAGTAAAGTTAGTCCAATTTGTTTTTATATTGTGAAACATAATGTTACGTTGAGTAAATTGATACCCAACATGTCACGCTTCAAAATTGCGCCTGCTCGTGGAATGGCGTTAAACTTTTACCCTTAAAAATCTCCATACGTGACTTTCAAAAAATTCTCCAGGTTGCATGTTTGAAGGTTAAATATCGCAGCAATGCCTCACATGTGTGCTTTGAACACCGTTTTCATATGCGGGTGCTGCTCACGTATGTGTTTGTTTCTGCGTCGGGACAGGGCGCTTTAAAAAAATAAATTTCTTATTTATTTTACTTTATTTTATACATTTTTACACTTTTTAAATGGGTTACTTTTATTCCTATTACAAGGAATGTAAACATCCCTTGCAATAGAAAAAAAAACATGACAGGTCCTCCTAAATTTGAGATCTGGGGTCAAAAATTATCATTTGAAAAAATTACAAAAATGAAATAGCCCTTTAAGAGCTATGGACAGAAGTGAAGTTTTGACGTCGCTTCAGCCCTGCTATGGTATGGAGATGGGTGGGCCATCTTCCCCTATCCATATCCATACTCCATATACCTGGCACGGAAAGGACCCGATCGCCTCCGCCGCTACTGACGGCCCCTCTCCCGCCGCCGATAACGTTGATCTTGTGGTGAATCTGCCACAGAGACCACCATTATCGTTTACCTCTGACGGCACATGACAAGAACTTAATGGTGGCATCTTGCTTCTACTTGGAATACAATATCTACCTATGATGAAAAAGATGAAGAATTACTATAGAAGAAGAGTTATTCTACCAACATGTGAAATTTCAATGACCTATGTAAGTTAAAATAAAAGGTTATGCTCACGTTTGTATTATTTCAGTACAGCCCTTGTATGTTGGGGACAGGGGATGTAAGAATCTGTATAGCTAGTCATGAAAATTATTTAAGGTAGGAAGACAAGGAAAGGTCCTAGAAACCAATAAAGAAGAAATAAGAGTGGACTAGAGGGGGAGACAAAGAAGTAGGGGGGGGAGAGGGGGAAAGAGAAAGATGTATAGGGGTAAAGAGAAGAACCCAAGTGCAGACCCAAGGCTTACATACTACATTTTTTTTGCAAATTCTTTTTTGCAAAAATCGCAATAAGCGTTTATCGGTTGGTTTGCACACAATTTATAGTGTTTACAAAATAGGGGATAGTTTTATTGCATTTTTATAAAAAAATATGTTTTTACTACTAATGGCGGTGATCATCGATTTTTTTCGTGATTGTGACATTATGGCGGACACTTCGGACAATTTTGACACATTTTTGGGACCATTGTCATTTTCACAGGAAAAAATGCATTTACTGTGAAAATGACAATTGCAGTTTGGAAGTTAACCACAAGGGGGCGCTGAAGGGGTTATGTATGACCTAATATGTGTTTCTAACTGTAGGGGGGTGTATCCCTATAAAAGGGATCACACGATCGATGACGCCGCCACAGTGAAGAACGGGGAACCTGTGTTTACACACAGCTCTCCCCGTTCTTCAGCCCCGGCGACCAATGGCGACTCCAGTGGCGATCGGGTCCCGCGGTCCGGGTCACGGAGCTTCGGACCGGGGCGCGTGCCCGCGACCCGCGGCTGGGTAGTAGCACAGGACGTACCTGTACGTGCATGTGCCCAGCCGTGCCATTCTGCCGACGTAAATGTGCAGGAGGCGGTCCTTAAGTGGATAAGATAAGGTTTACAAAACAAAGCCTATTGAGCATACACAGACTGGAGAAACAATGAAAACAAAAAAAAAAATGAAATAGTTAGCAACCAAGCCTAAGACAACCTTACTTAAAGCGTTTTTTTTTACATTTTTTTTACATTAGATTCATGCTCATTTTGTCTAGGGGAATCGGGTAGTTTTTTTTAAAATCGAAGCAGTACTTACCGTTTTAGAGAGGGATCTTCTCCACCGCTTCCGGGTATAGTCTTCGGGACTGGGCGTTCCTATTTGATTGATAGGCTTCCGACAGGCTTCCGACGGTCTCATACATCGCGTCACGAGTAGCCGAAAGAAGCCGAATGTCGGTGCGGCTCTATACGGCGCCTGCGCACCGACGTTCGGCTACTTTCGGAAAATCGTGACGCGATGTATGCGACGGTCAGAAGCCTGTCAATCAAATAGGAATGCCCAGTCCCGCAGCCCATACCCGGAAGCGGCGGAGAAGATCGCTCTCTAAAACGGTAAGTACTGCTTCGATTTTAAAAAACTGCCCGATTCCCCTTGACAAAATGAGCATCAATCTAATGTTAAAAATTAACTTTTCGGGTGAACTTCTGCTTTAAAAACTGCTGATGTGCTTCAAGCATAAGACAGGAGACAACTCTCCCACAGTATACCAAAGTAAATTAGTATAAGAGAAGAGGAAGCAAGTCAGCACCAATCATGGGGCCACTACTGTTGAGATGAGAGTATCCCCTGACTCAGTCCAGAAGGCCTATACCTTAGAAATTGTATTAGGGCATCCTCTAGATTCATATGTAAATTTGTACAATGGTATAATTTTATTAATTCCAGAAGTCCAAAGTAGGGGCTTGAGGGGATTTCCATTTAAGAAGTATAGACTTACGAGCATAAAATAATAGCAGGCCTATAGAAGATCTCCTGGCCCTGGAGGTAGCTAGTAGATGATGGACCAGACCTAAAATACAAACATCAGTGGATAAGGGAATCGAAATGCTAGTAACAGAACAAATGCATTGAGAAATTTCAGTCCAAAAAAGTCTAATACCAGGACATTCCCAAAATACATGTACAAAATGTATTAATATTTTTTAATGGTGGTACAGATTATGAGTTTGTATGAATGTGTGTTAGGGACCTCAGGTTGTAAGGTCCCGCCAAGCTCGTTGGGATCTTATGGGCTAAATGACTGCGCTATATCAAGATGCCACTCAACCTAACTCAACTCAACTCAGTTTGACTTTGTCATATCAGAGCTATGAACAAATTTGTGCCCATATACTGTAAACCAGCCCTCAAAATTTTCACTCGCCTACTATCATTTGGCGAGTGGATTTAAGCTGGGGGTGAGTGATGACAGGGCTGCATGACCAATCTCCCTACAATCTGTGCCTACACTTAGAGTCCCGATGAGATTGGCGGCCGAAGAGGAAAGGTGCATGCTCGGGAAAAGTAGTATGGTGAGCCACACACAGGCAGAGCAGTACACAGGTGCTCTCCTTACAATTCTTATTAAGCCATGGGACCCAACAGTATGACCTCTCTGAGCCTGCCCCCCTCCCCTGGGCCCCAACCAATGTAGCCGGAGAGCAGAAAGTAATGAGTGAGGTGGAGGATTGCAAAAATTACCACTCCAGTGCAGCGCTCACTGAAAGTTGCCCTGACATGAGAGCGGCAGCCTTCTAGTTTGTGCAGTTTTCTTCTCCTTGTGCTCTATATAAGTGTCCAACAGTTTAGCCTGAGCACTGTGAGCAGACTGGTCTCAATGTGTGCTGTGCGCTGTCAGTGTGCGCTGTGCTATGGTGTCAATGGCTGTGCAGTTGTGTGGATCTCGGCGCTGGATTGTACTCCCCCCCGCTGTGCTGCAGCTCCTCTCCTCTCTGCCAGCCTGAATAAAACGGGAAAGTGGGGACATGCAAGCGTGGAGCCACACACACAGGCTCCTGATGATGAGATGAATGGGAGAGAGAGAGGATGGATGGGAGTTGCAGAGGAGACAGCATGAGAATGGGGAAGAGACACAGTTCTAGTGCCCTGTCCCTCTGGTCTGCCCCCAGTGCCCTTTCCCTCTGGTCTGCCTCCAGTGCCCCGTCCCTCTGGTCTGCCCCCAGTGCCCTTTCCCTCTGGTCTGCCTCCAGTGCCCCGTCCCTCTGGTCTGCCCCCAGTGCCCTGTCCCTATGGTCTGCCCCCAGTGCCCTGTCCCATTTTGTTAAAGTTGTTGTTGGTAATATTTAATTTTGTAACTTGATTCTGCATAAAACATTGTCATTCCATGAGATAATCTACGAGGGCGTGTTTACAGGTGCAATTAGGCGCAGGGGAGTGTATGAATTAGGTGGGGCAACTGGTGGCGAGTAGCTCTTGAGGCCTGGCTAGTAGCTCAGGACTTGAAATTTTAAAACCCTGCTGTAAACAGTCCATGGGAACCATGTGTTGCAATAGGCTTCATATGGGTCATTTTAGTGAGTTATCAATTCTTCCATTCTCTTTAGACCTCAGCAACCTACTTTAGAATAGTCAGGAACACTTGGTCTAGTCCAATGATGGCGAATCTTGGCACCCCAGAGGTTTTGAAACTACATTTCCCATGATGCTCATGCACTCTGCAGTGCAGTTGAGCATCATAGGAAATGTAGTTCCAAAACATCTGGCATGCCAAGGTTAACCATCACTGGTCTAGTCTGTACTATTGTCTAGGGATAAGGGTTTTGACCGCAGAAATAAAATAAAGTCACTGCTTAGCGATTTATTTTCACAAGATAGGGTTTTCAATATACCGTATATACTTGAGTATAAGCCGACCCGAATATAAGGCGAGGCACCTAATTTTACCACAAAGAACTGGGAAAACTTATTGACTCGAGTATAAGCCTAGGGTGTCCATCTGCATGCCTCACTGTGCCTCACTTTGCCTCACTGCGTCCATGTGCATGCCTCACTGTGTCCAAGCCTCACTGTGTCTATGCCTCACTGTGTCCATGCCTCACTGTGCCCATGCCTCACTGTGCCCATGCCTCACTGTGCCCACGCCTCACTGTGCCCATGCCTCACTGTGTCCACGACTAGACTGACGTTTAACATGGGAGTCTATGGAAGGGGTGCCCAGCTTTGAAAAATCTGTGCTCCCCGGCCATAGGTCCCCCAGACAACAAACGTTGCACACTTGTAGAGGAGAAATGGGGCTACACGTGTGCCAAGATCCGGCTGCATAGGACCTATGACCGGCCGGTACTGGGTCCCCAAATATCACCAGAGACATGACTATTTAACATGGGAGTCTATGGAAAGGGTGCCCGGCTTTCAAAAATTGGTGCTCCCGGCCGTAGGTCCCCCGGACAAAAAACACACTTATAGAGGAAGACATGTGTGCCCAGTTTGGGGTACAGGGGGATCTACGGCCGGCCAGTACCGGGTCCCCAAATTCTGGGAGATCAGGCGCAAAAAGGTGACTCGAGTATAAGCCAGGGGGGGGGGGGGGCATTTTCAGCACAAAAAAATGTGCTGAAAAACTCGGCTTATACTCAAGTGTATACGGTACATTAAATACTTTGTAAGGATTTTATTTTAGGTTCCTTTAAATCTGAGCACAAAGAAAAACTTCAGATATACAGACAGGCAAGACTTCAGTAGAGCTCCATGGCAGCGTCACGATGACTGTTCCTCTCCCTAATTTACTATTTTTAAATGTACTGCCAGAAAGAAAAAAAATGCATTATTGTCTAATTAAAGCATTATTAATGAATTCTTCTCTTTATACTGAAGGCATAAACAGCCCCGCTATAATATTCAAGACCTCACGTTGAGGCAAAATACGCATGTTAAGCAATGTATTAAAATTCTTTCATTTTTTACGTTTCCAGTCTCGGTGTATGGGCAGTCACGATGCACTCTCACAGCGGCGGTTTACTTGTTACCTGGTAACCACGATGAAAGCAAGGTATAGGACAAATATTATAATCCAATGAGTGAAAGAAAAAGTACACAATCAAAAGAAAAAAGTTTATAAAAAATAAGTACCTGGCGTTTTGATAACTTTTTCTTTTTAACATGAAGTAGAATAAAGTATACCGGTAGCTTTGTTGAGCTGTACAAGAAAACTACATACAACAAAGAAGATTGGAAACTGTTCAAGAAGTATAGTAGATGGTGCAGTATACACAATTAATGGAAAACCGTACACACATAAATACAAATGTTGTGATAATTAGGAGTGCAATACTCAGGCACTTTGAACCACTAAAGTTAATGATGACCGAATTCAGGTTAGCTGTACATGCTGCACTTCCACTGCTAAATAAAAGATTCAGCGAGGAATCCTTGGTTTATGTCATTAACCGCTTCAGCCCCGTAAGGACTTACCCAGGGGCGTTGTTAGGGGTGGGCTGGGGAGGCTGGAGCCCCTAATGGGTCGATGGAAAGCCCCGAGTCTCGGCCATGAAGCATTTAATAAATAGCCCCGAGTGCCGCCGAGCAGGGACCATTTTATTTACGAGCGCTGCCGAGTGACACAGCAGGTGCCGCCTTCTGGAGCCTGCAGCGCCTATCCGGGACCGCGGGGCGTGTGACGTCCATCATAGGCGCCGCAAGCTTAAAAGGCGGGAATTACAATGCCGCCCGGCGCACCATGCAATATCCCCGCTCGGTTTGGAGGCTCTCCTCGGCTCCTGAGCCTCCTCTGGCTGACTGTGTGCATATGGATGAGGGGCACACCACGGCTGCCCACCGCGCCACGCCACATCCCCACTCCCTGCTCAGCGGCTCTCCTCTCCATCGCTATGACGGCACATGGGGCGTGCCGGTGCCACACACCACGGCTGAGGTAGGTGACGTCAGTGATTGTGTATGTATGTAGGTCAAGTCAGTGTAGTCAGTTCAGTGTAGTCAGGTCAGGTCAGTGTATGCAGGTCAGGTCAGTGTAGTCAGGTCAGTGTAGTCAGGTCAGGTCAGGTCAGTGTAATCAGGTCAGGTCAGTGTGGTCAGGTCAGTGATTGTGTATGTAGGTCAGGTCAGTGTAGTCAGGTCAGTGTAGACAGGTCAGTGTAGTCAGGTCAGTGTGGTTAGGTCAGTGTAGTCAGGTCAGGTCAGTGATTGTGTATGTAGGTCAGGTCAGTGTATTCAGGTCAGGTCAGTGTATGCAATGCAGGTCAGTGTAGTCAGGTCAGTGTAGTGTATGCAGGCCAGTGTAGTCAGGTCAGTGTAGTCGGGACAGGTCAGTGTTAGTGTATGCAGGTTATGTCAGTGTGTACTGACACATACACACACTCACGTAGGTCTGGGTATGTGTCAGGTAGGTCACCCTGCGCCACTCCACCGGCCGCGCCTGCACCCCCCCCCCCCCCCCGGTGCCAGCTTGGCTTCGGGCTGAAGCCCCTGGTCTTTTTGGCACCTTGCGAAGCCCCTGGACTTACCCCCTTCCTGACCAGAGCACTTTTTGCGATACGGTACTGCGTCACTTTAACTGACAATTGCGCGGTCGTGCGACGTTGCACCCAAACAAAATTGACGTCCTTTTTTTCCCCACAAATAGAGCTTTCTTTTGGTGATATTTGATCACTTCTGCGTTTTTGATTTTTTGCGCTATAAACAAAAAAAAAGACAATTTTGATAAAAAAATACTTTTTTTTTTGCTATAATAAATATCCCCCAAAAATATATAAAAAAACAAACACATTTCTTTCTCAGTTTAGGCCGATATGTATTCTTCTACATATTTTTGGTAAAAAATCTCAATAAGCGTATATTAATTGGTTTGCACAAAAGTCTACAAAAATAGGGGATAGATTTATGATATATTTTATTATTAATTTGTTTTTATTAGTAATGGTAGAGATCTGCGTTTTTTTTTTTTTACTTTCAGATTTTTTTTATTTGCAAAATAGTGAAAAATACAGAGGGTTACATTGCATCTAGAACAAAGCACTGCCCATACTTGTACATAAGATAGAGCATGGCATACAGATTCAATAAACATCAATTGACCAAACAGGGCCTGAGACATGTAGAACCATCAACAAGAAAGGAAAAAAAATAAAAATAAAACAAATCCAATACCATGCAGTGGGACAAGCTCGTAAGACTATCCGTATCCATGTAAGCAAATAATTTGGGAGGAGAACTGCAATGCAAACCCTAAGAACAGGATATACAAGGTTACAACGTAAAGAAAAGAAGGAAAGGAACAGAGAAGAGAGAGTAAAGGAGACACAGCCTCATAAGCCGTGACAGCAGAAGGAATAAATAATAATCATAACAAAAAAAAGAAAATTTGTCAAGCAATGTTATTACAAATCAAAGCAGGTCATTTGCAACTTGGGATTGAATACGAAACAACCACCATGGGTTCCACTTAGCATCAAATATAGGCATTGAGTCATGTAATTTATGAAATATCCGTTCAGACAGCATAATCTGATCCATCCTGGACAGAACCTGAGAAAAGGGGACAGCAGGGGACTTCCAGTTGAGGGCCACCACCCAAAGGACTGCCGTGCAGAAGGTGTATATCAGGCGTCTAAAAGGTCTAGGAGTGTCTGGAATCTTTTCAAAGAGCAGGCAATGTCTATAGGACAAGACTATCGGAGCGCCCCCCAACTTGTCTATGAGATCAAAGACCCCCTTGCAGACCTGGGAAACCTGCCCACAATCCCAAAAAATATGAAAAAAAGAGCCGAGGGTAGGGCAACCCCTGAAACAATTTGGTGATGTCTGGGGGAAAATCTGGTGTAGGCGTTGGGGTGTATAATACCAGCGGGTGTAGAATTTAAGCGCTGTCTCCCTAAATGATAGTGAAACTGTACTTTGACGAAGATTTAGCCAGTTCCTCTCCCAATCCTCCAGCTCATATTCCAAGCCCAAATCTGATTCCCATTTGGTCATATACTTCAATTTGTCCCTGTTACGATCACCGGAGAGAACATTATACATTAGGGAGATCAGACCCCTCTGTCTAGGACCAGACCTGCAAATCGACTCAAAGGATGAGCAAGAGGGAGAGAGGGTCAGCGAATAATGAGTCAAAAAAAAGTGTCTAATCTGCATAAACCTATAGAACTCACTAACTGGGGCCCCCTTAGTAGCTTGCAGTTGAGTAAAAGAGATAAATGCATCATTATGTTGAAAATCCTCCAGAGTTGTCAGGCCGGAGGAAATCCACCAATCAAATGACTCAGGGTTCAAATAAGCAGAAGGCAGTCTGGGATCCCCCAGAAAGGAAGAACCCGGGGGGGGGCAGCTGAGGCCAAAGAGAGAGAGGAGCAATACCGTCTCCAAAGATTCAAACCCTGAGCCACCAAAAGATTGCGATCCGCCAACTCCGGAGGCCGTGGGCCCGAAAACCACAAAAGGCCTGGTAAGTATAAGGGATGGATAGAGTCAAGTTCGAACCTGACCCAAGGGACTCTGGGTCTTCTAATGGACCATTGTGCTTGCTGGGAGAACCTAACTGCCAAATAGTAAAGCCATAGCTGTGGGACTCCCAAACCCCCGAGTTTACCAGATCTATAAAGAACCTCCCGTGAGAACCTAGCCGGTTTGTCACCCCAGATAAATCTGTTGATACAGGATTGAAACTTAAGGATAAATGGTTTAGGGACCGGAGAGGGAAGGGCACTGAATAGGAATAATAGCTTGGGGAGGATGGTCATTTTGACAGCCGTAATTTTACCCATAAAGGAGATATTATAAAGGGACCAGGATTTCAGCATTTCTTTAAGGGAGGTAATCATAGGGGGATAGTTAAGGTTGAACAATTCGCTATAGTCTCCAGAAAGCTTTATTCCGAGGTAGGGGAGGGCTGGACCGGCCCAAGAGAAAGGGAACGATTGTTTAATAGGAGTCAATTCCGCCTGGGAGAAACCCACCGGAAGGGCCAATGACTTGGAAACGTTGACTGTAAGACCTGAGATGCCCGCAAAAATAGAGAGGGTCTCCAGAAGGTTTGGCAGTGTTACTTCAGGGTTGGTCAAGAAAAGCAGCACATCGTCTGCATACATACAGAGTTTATATTCCGAACCTGCCTTGGTGTAACCAGAAATCAAAGGGTGACTCAATATTGCAACCGCTAATGGCTCAATTGCCAGGGCAAAGATTAAAGGGGAAAGTGGACACCCCTGTCTTGTACCTCTACCAAGCTGGAAGAATTCGGAATTGCACCCGGGAATCCTAATTCTAGTGCAGGGGTTGGAATAAAGGGCTCTAAACACATTAAGAAATTCCCCTTTGAAGCCGAAACATTGTAGTAAAAGAGAGACATAGTTCCAAGAAACACAGTCAAAGGCCTTATTTATATCTAAACTTAACATGAATAACTTCCTAGAATTGAGGTTGGCATCTTGTAAAATATTTGAGGTTAAACGAATGTTATCCGTGATAAATCTATGGGGAATAAAACCTGCCTGATAGGGGGAAATCAAAGAAGAAATAATAGAACCTAATCTATCTGCCATAATTCTGCTGAAAATTTTCACATCATTATTCATAACCGAGATAGGTCTGTAGTTTTGGGGCATAGTATGGTCTCTATTGGGCTTAGGAATCAGGGACATGTTTGCCAAAAGCATTTCGTCGGGAAAGGAGCCGCCCTTTAAGATTGAATTAAAGAGGCGTGCTAGTCTGGGGGAGAGGAGGGCTGAAAATTTCTTATAATATGGGGCAGAAAATCCATCGGGGAGATCTGCGTTTTTTATCGTGACAGTGGCCTTAGGCGGACACATCGGACACTTTTGACACTATTTTGGGACCATTGTCATTTATACAGCGATCAATGCTATAAAAATGCACTGATTACTGTGTAAATGGCACTAGGGGGCGATCAAGGGGTTAAGTGTGTCCTAGCGAGTGATTGTCTGAGCCAGAGGAGTGAAAGTTTGGTACCACATGTGGAAACTAATGAATATAAAACTAGAGCCAGCAAATTACAGGACTTTTTTTTAGCAAAATCGGATAATGAGATAAAAAATAAGAAAATTAAAAAGTATCAAAGAGATAAAAAAAAAAGATTACCTAGCTGGGAAGGTTTATAAGTGGAAGACGATATACAAATCAGCTCACCTAATACTTCCCTGAGTGACGACATGGAAACATTAGGGCCAAGCACAGAAGGAGTAGAAATGAGAGCAACAGATACGCTCATTAACCTCTTAAGGACCGGCCCATGTAGATATATGTCGGCAGAATGGCCCGGACAGGCATAATCACGTACCTGTACGTGGCTCTTTAAATGCCTGCTGTGTGGTCGCGACCCTGCCGCCTTCCCTGTGACTTGGACCGCAGGTCCCGCGGACTCGATCATCGCGGGGATCCCTGCGATTCTCTCACAGAGGTATAGAGCGAGGAGGTGCTTGGGCAAACAAGCATCTCTCCGCTCTGACTAGTGACAATGACACTAATCTCCACTCCGTGTACTCGGAGTGGAGATTAGTGTCATGTGACACACAGTAAGAAACACTCAATAGGGAACACTTAACCCCTACAGCGCCACCTAATGGTTAACACCCTTCACTGCCTGTGTCATTTTCACAGTAACTAGTGCATTTGTATAGCACTAATCGCTGTAAAAATGACAATGGTCCCAAAAATGTCACAAAAGTGTCCGATGTGTCCGCCATAATGTCGCAGTCACGATAAAAATCGCTGATCGCCGCCATTACTAGTAAAAAAAATATATTAATAAAAATGCAATAAAACTATCCCCTATTTTGTAGATGCTATAACTTTTCTTTTACCAAAAATATGTAGAAGAATACATATCGGCCTAAACTGAGGAAAAAAATAAATTTTTATATATTTTTTGTGGATATTTATTATAGGAAAAAGTTAAAAATATTGCATTTTTTTCAAAATTGCCACTCTATTTTTGTTTATAGCGCAAAAAAAAAAAACGCAGAGGTGATCAAATACCACCAAAGAAAGCTCTATTTGTGGCAAAAAAAATACGTAAATTTTGTTTGGGAGCCACATCGCACTACCGCGCAATTGTCAGTTAAAGAAACGCAGTGCCGAATCGCAAAAAGTGGCCTGGTCTTTGACCACCCAAATGGTCCAGGGCTGAAGTGGTTAAAAGAAATGTCAAAAGTAAAGAACCCCATCTAGTAGAAATACCCCTACACCAACCACAACCCAAAATAAGGCCACCTCAAATAAAGGAGAAGGAGGGGGAAGTCACACAGGAAGTCAATATTTAAATCAACCACCGATGGGGTATTACAATAGACAATGGGGGGGGGGCATGGAGGCAGGGGAAGGGGATACTATGCCCCAAATTATGGACCCCCACACTGGCAGGGGGAATGGAGGGACTGGAGGGATCCCTACAGAGTACAGACCACCCATGCCAGCTTACTCAATGAACAGGGGAGGATGGAACAAAAACCCACAAGACACAGAGGCCCAGATTCACGTAGATCGGCGCATCTTTGTGCCGGTGTAGCGCATCTCATATGCGCTACGCCGACGTAACTTTGAGAGGCAAGAGCAGTATTCACAAAGCACTCGCTCCCTACGTTGCGCCAGCGTAACGTAAATGGGTCGGCGTAAGCCCGCCTAATTCAAAGTAGGAAGGTAGTGGGCGTGATACATTTAAATTATCTGTGACCCCATGCAAATGAAGGGCGCATGCTCAGAATCACGTCGAATTTACTCCTTAAGATACGACGCTCAATGCCTACGACGTGAACGTAACCTACGCCCAGCCCCATTCATGTACGACTTATGTAAACAACGTAAAATCCGACAGCTGTTCCGTCGTCCATACCATTGCATGGGATGCGCCTCCTATAGGTGGAATAACTTTACGCCGGATGTACGCCTTACGTAAACGGCAAGTATGTTCGTGAATCGGCGTATCTCGGTCATTTGCATATTCGACGCGTAAATCAATGGAAGTGCCCCTTGCGGCCAGCGTAAATATGCGCCCAAGATACGACGGCGTAGGAGACTTACGTCGGTCGGATGGAGCCAAAATTCAGGCGTATCTTATTTCAAGCATCAGGCGCATAGATACAACGGCGCATGATTGCACTCAGAAGATACGTCGGCGTAATTGCTTTCTGAATCCGGGCCAGAGTTTGTAGAGGGGGATGCAAAAAGAAAAAGAGAGAATTATTGAAAGGAATTTTAAACAGATGTTGTATTTTCTCAGGAAGAGTTATTGGTTTTAGAGAAGGGAATAAAATATGCACCAACTAAATCTTTTAATCAGTTCAAAGCTTGTATAGATTTACACAAATTTGAGAGGAAATTAAATCTAAAGAAACATTTCCTAGAGAAAGGAGAAACAATTAATCGAGGAACTGATGTGGAATACACTTATAGTCAGTTAAGGAATAAATCCACATTCCACCCAAAATCTAACTCTAACCAGTATATCGAAGTTTTCAAAAGAATAGTAGAAAAGGAAATTAGAGCTATTAAACCTAAACGAATATCAAAATATAATAGAGTATGGCAGGGGATAAAGAAACTAGAGAGACACAAGGATATAGTGGTGAGGCCAGCAGATGGGGGGGGAGGGGGGCTTGTTGTCCTCAAGAAAATTATGCAGCAGAGCTAGAAAGGCTGGATAATGATACTAGAAATTGACTAAGAACCCAAATAAGGAATTTAAATCAAATAAAGCCTCGGACATACGATACAACTTTATGGCCATAATTGTCTGACGGACGTGTTGTGTCGGATAAGCCGACAATGTGTGTATGCTCCATCAGACAATTGTTGGCTGAACTAACAACAACAAACGTTGGCTGTTCATGCAGAGGCGATTCAGTTCGCATGTGCCGCGCTATATAAGTTTTTCATTCATTCATTCATTCATGCACACCAACTGTTGGGCAATAAATTTGTTACGAGGCTGGTGAACAAGGCTTATCGCCAAAACTAGTCTGCTGCTGGTTGTACTCACTATGAAGGCTTCACAATAAATACACTTGATGTAATGGAGTTGCCATCTGCTTCTTTTACTCAATGACTGTATGCATAAGATCAATATCATGTTTGATGTCTGTTAAGTCGTGATTTCATTCTATTCAATAATATCTTGGTTGTTAGATTGATTTTTATTGTAAAGCCACAGTTTAAAAAAAATAACAAACATGTTATACTTACCTGCTCTGTGCAATGTTTTTGCTCCTAGCCCCTCCCCTCTGCCAAGTGCCCCTATAGCAGTGATGGCGAACCTTGGCACCCAAGATGTGTTGGAACTACATTTACCATGATGCTCATGCACTCTGCAGTGTAGTTGAGCATCATGGGAAATCTAGTTCCAAAACATCTGGGGTGCCAAGGTTCGCAATCACTGCCCTATAGCAAGCCATGTCCATAGATGCACAAAGCATGGCTTGCCCCCCCCCCCATGCTCCCTCCTCACTGCCTGTGATTGATGGCTCCAGCTGCTGTTTTTGAGACAATTAAGAGGGAGATAGTGGAGAGAGCTCTCAAGCCCATTACTGCATCAAGATCAGGCTTAAAGTGGTTGTTAAGGCAGAAGTTTTTTATCTTAATGCATTGTATGAATTATGATAACAAATCTTCTGTGTACAGCAGCCCCCCTCAGCCCCTCTAATACTTACCTGAGCCCATCTCAATCCAGAGATGTTGCAAGAGAGGCTTGGCTGTCTAGGACTTTCCTTCTTCATTGGCTGAAACAGCAGTGGCCGCCATTGGCACCCACTGCTGTCAGTCAAAGCGATTGAGCCAATCAGGAGAGAGAGGGGCGGGGCCTGGTGCAGCTCCATGTCTGAATGGAAACACAGAGCAGAGGCTCAGCTTGGGTGCCTGCTGTGTGGGCAGGAGGGAGGGGCCAGGAGTGCTGGCAAGGGACCCGAGAAGAGGAGGATCTGGGCTGCTCTGTGCAAAACCATTACACAGAGCAGGTAAGTATAACATGTTTGTTATTTTTAAGCAAAAAAACCCCCAAGACTTTAGTATCACTTTAAGTGAGCATTTTGGGGGTTGGGGGAACTTTATTCAGAATTATTTTTACCTTAAAGGGGTTGTAAACCTTCCTGTTTTTTCAAATTAATGCATCCTGTGCAAAAAAACTTGAAAAACGATGAAAAAACTTCTGGCAGTCATCGCCCCCCCCCCCCCAAACCCCCAGTTTAATCACTCAAGCCCTGGAATGTCCCACGCCAAGGATGTGCTGTCTCTCTGCCCGGGGTTCTCGGCTCTTCATTGGATAGATTGATAGCATCGCAGCCATTGGCTCCCGCTGCTGTCAATCAAATCCAATGACACAGGCGCAGGGGGGCGGGGGCGAGTCCTGCTTTTGGTGGCTATGGACGCCAAATGCTGGACTCGGGAGCGCACCCTCAAGGTAACCCCCCGGGAGAGGGTTATCTAATGCGGGGAGGAGCCACGAGGGACCACGGAAGAGGACAATCGGGGGCCACACTGGAAAACGAACTGCACTGCAAATGTTTATTATTTTTTAAAAAAATAGAACCTTTAGGGCCAGATTCTTGTACAGCGGCGTATCTTTGCGCGGGCGTAACGTATCCGATTTATGTTACGCCTCCGCAACTTAGACAGGCAAGTGCTGTATTCTCAAAGTACTTGCTCTGTAAGTTGCGGTGGCGTAGCGTAAATCGGCCGACGTAAGCCCGCCTAATTCAAATTTGGAACAGGGGGACGTGTGTTATGTAAAATAACCATGACCCGACGTGATTGACGTTTTTCACGAACGGCGCATGTGCCGTCCGTGGAATTTCCCAGTGTGCATTGCTCCAAATACGCTGCAAGGACGTATTGGTTTTGACGTGAACGTAAATTACATCCAGCCCCATTCACGGACGATTTACGCAAACAACGTAAAATTTTCAAATTTTGTCGCGGGAACGACGGCCATGCTTAACATTGGTACGCCGCATATACACCTCATATAGCAGGGGAAAAGCCCAACGTAAACGGCATATCTGTACTGCGTCGGCCGGGTGTACGTTCGTGAATTTGCGTATCTAGCTGATTTACATATTTCTAAGCGTAAGTCAGCGTACACACCCCTAGCGGCCAGCGTAAATATGCAGTTACGATCCGACGGCGTAAGAGACTTACGCCTGTCGGATCTAATAGAAATCTATGCGTAACTGATTCTAAGAATCAGGCACATAGATACGACGGCACAACTCAGAGATATGACGGCGTATCTGGAGATACGCCGTCGTATCTCCTTTGTGAATCTGGGCCTTAGTATCACTAATGCATTAAATGCATTAGGGTAAAAATAATGTCTGCCTTTAGAGCTTCTTTAGTGTTTGTTAAAATGACTATTATTTTCAGTGAGAAGAGTTAAAAATAACACCGGCAAGGCTGAAAAAAAAAATACCTTTCTGGCAAATAACACGCGCTCTATGGAGGTGAATTGAGCATTATGTGTATTTAGTTCGTTTTTTATCTGAGATATGTTATCAGTGACTCGCGGTATGTATTTCCGCATAGCACCTCTCATGGTGTGTTCTTGAAGTAGAAAATGGCTTACTAATTGTTTCTTTTTAAAAGAAGAAGCACAACAGGAAGCCCCAGAATCCTTCTTTGATTTAATATCCATTCCCCTTACAACTGTAACCTTCTCCCACTGGTGCCAGAAATGCTTTCCAATCCATATGAACATCTTCTTTTCCTTGGTATGTGATAAATTGATACAGTTCCTTATAGCGGTATTAAACCTAAAACCAAAAATGTAATATATTACAGCTTACCAGTCATTAGATGTGGTGGCTGCATTTGTTCTTTTATATATATATATATATATATATTTTTTCTTTTATTTAAACTCGTGATCTGGCCAGTAACACATATAGGGTTAGATTCAGCAAGAATTTACGCCGGCGTATCTATAGATACGCAGCGTAAATTCAAATCTGCACCGGCGTATCTTCTTTCTGTATTCAGAAAGCAAGATACGCCGAAATTAGGCTAAGATCCGACTGGCGTAAGTCTCTTACGCCGTCGTATCTTAGGGTGCATATTTACGCTGGCTGCTAGGTGGCGTTGCCGTAGATTTCAGCGTAGAATATGCAAATGAGCTGGATACGCCAATTCAGAAACGTACGTGCACCCGGCGGATTTTTTTACATCATTTGCATAAGGCTTTTTCCGGCGTAACGTTACTCCTGATATAAGAGGCATAGCCAATGTTAAGTATGGACGTCGTTCCCGCGTCGAATTTTTTTTTTTCTTTACGTAGTTTGCGTAAGTCGTTCGCGAATAGGGCTTTGTATAAATTACGTTCACGTCGAAAGCATTGACTATTTGCGACGTGATTAGGAGCATGCACACTGGGATACGTTCACGGCCGGCGCATGCGCCGTTCGTGAGAAACATCATTTACGTGGGGTCATGTTTTATTTACATAAAACACGCCCACCTCTTGACAATTTAAATTTGGCGCGCTTACGCCGGCAGATTTACGCTACGCCGCCGCAACTTACAGAGCAAGTGCTTTGTGAATAATGCACTTGCCCGTCTAAGTTGCGGAGGCATAGCGTAAATAGGATACGCTACGCCCGCACAAACTTACGTCCCCCTACCTGAATCTAGCCCATAATGTCTTAAGGCCCCGTACACACGAGAGAATCGATCCGCTGAAATTGATCCGCGGATCGGTTTCAGCGGATAGATCCGCTGGTGTGTACGATCCAGCGGATATTTATCCGCGGATATATATTTCGGGCCGACCGATTTCCAGCGGATAAAAATTTCTTAGCATGCTAAGAAATCTATCTGCTGGAATCGGCTCCAGTGGATCGATCCGGTGGTCTGTACAGACTCACCGGATCGATCCGTCCGAACTTATCCCTCGCATGCGTCGTAATGATTCGACGCATGCGTGGATATCCTTATATGACAGCGTCGCGCACGTCGCCGCGTCATCATCGCGGCGACGGCGCGACACGTCACCGCGGACGGAATTCCACAGGGATTTTGATCTCCTGGTTAGTACAACCAGGAGATCAAAACCCGCCAGAGGATTTATCCGCGGATACGGTCCGGAGAACCGTTTCCGCGGATAAATCCTCTCGTGTGTACTCGGCATTAGGATGTCCTCACTCTGAATGGAAGGGCAATGGGACACCTTAGGAGGGCAGCATTGCTTCTTGTGGGGGGGGGGGTACTGTTAGGTGCACTAGCACACATATGTCAAACACAATGCCCATGGGTCAAACCTGGCCCGCCAGGCCTAGTCATGTGGCCCTCACACCCAGTTTTGCAGCCGGAATGTGGCAGAACACTCTTCCGCCACCTCTGGCTCTCAGCCTCCGCTTCTGCTCTCTGCTGCCACTTGTAAAGCCTTCTAGATTTACAAGGGACAGATCCCTGCATGTGCTAATGGCAGGGCATAGTGGGGACAGATCCACAGAGAGAACGTGAGAATAATCTCCCTGCAAGGTGTGCCACCTACACAAGGAGGTATACTAGAGCTGGGCCAGGTAGGAGAGAGAGATGCGAGGAAGCTTTGGGGGGAGGGGCTTGGGTTCCACACCCTGCACTCTGAACATAACGCACCCCTGAACTCTGCACCTTGTACATAGCACACCCCTGAAGTCGGCACTCTGTACATATTGCACCCCTGAACTCTGCACCCTGTACATAGCACACCCCTGAAGTCTGCACTATGTACATAACGCACCCCAGAACACTGCACCCTGCACATAGCACACCCCTGAACTCTGCACCTTGTACATAGCACACCCCTGAACTCTGTACATAACGCACCCCTGAACTCTGCACCCTGTACATAACTCACCCCTTAACTCGGCACTCTGTACATAATGCACCTCTGAACTCTGCACTCGGCACATAGTGCACCCCTGAAAACTGCACTCTGTAAATACATAGCTACATAGCCAAGTTGAAAAAAGTCCATCTAGTTCAGGGATATGCAATTAGCGGACCTCCAGCTGTTGCCAAACTACAAGTCCCATCATGCCTCTGCCTCTGGGTGTCATGATTGATGCTGTCAGAGTCTCGCTATGCCTCATGGGACTTGTAGTTTGGCAACAGCTGGAGGTCCGCTAATTGCATAGCCCTGATCTAGTTGAACTCTGCACTCTATAAGTAACACGCTCTGGAACCCTGTACTCTGTATGTAGCACACCCCAGATACAACTGGCTTTTTTAGGGCAACCATACTGATAATGCAGACCACAATGAAATTTATAAGCAGTTACAGCAACAGTTTTTTTTTTCCTTTTGGGATAAAGGTTTTGCATACTGTAAATGAATAAAAGCTCATTATTGTAAGCATCCCTGTCATTGGTAAATGTTTTGTCTCAACCCACTGTTATCCGCTAAAATCACACTGTGTAACAGGTGCTCCGCACGCCTGTTTCCTTTACTATAGACCAGGAGTCTCAAAACTGCGGCCCGAGGGCCGGATGTGGCCCTTTGCCAGCCTTCACCTGGCCCTTGGTGCAGTATTGCTCCCAATGATATGAGGCACTATTCCTCCCAAAGGCACCAACAATGGGGCACTATTTCCTAGACTAATAGCAATGATGGAGCACTATTCCTCCTCCTACTGCCCACCAACACTGGGGTCATGTTTATTCTCACTGTTGCTCGGCCCTGGGGCATTTTCTACCCCCACTGGTCAGAATCTGGCCCCTCTGAAGTCTGAAAGACCGTAAACTGGCCCTTTGCTTTAAAAGTATGGAGACCCCTGCTATAGACTGACGCTTTCAGCCCCTGAGGCCCCGTACACACGAGAGGCTATCCGCTGGAAACGGTCTGCCGGACCGTTTCCAGCGGATAAATCCTCTGGCGGATTTGGATCTGATGGCTGTACACACCATCAGATCGAAATCCGCACGGAATACATCCGCGGTGACGTGTCGTGCCGTCGCCGCGACGATGACGCGGCGACGTGCGCGACGCTGGAAGGTAAATACTTCCACGCATGCATCGAATCATTACGACGCATGCGAGGGAGGGGAGTGGACGGACTGATCCGGTGAGTCTGTACAGACGACCGGATCAGTCCGCTGGACTGGATTCCAGCGGATAGATTTTGTAGCATGCTACAAAATTTTTATCCGCTGGGAATCCGTCGGCTGGATTTTTATCCGCCGGGAAATGTCCGCTCGGACGTACACACGACCGGATCTATCTGCTGGAACTGATCCGCGGATCAATCCCAGCGGATAGATCGGTCGTCTGTACGAGGCCTTAATGTTTTCCATGTTGGAACGCATACAGCGCTCACGCAATGATGTCATCGCCCGACGACGCCCTGCGTTCCAGCGTGGAACGCGGAAGTGCGCCGTACACGGCACCCTGTTTGAATTACTGCAGTGCACTCCAGCTGATCTCCTGCCTATAAAGGCATTCAATGGGGATACAGCTAGCGTGCTATTATTATCAGCCGTAGCCTCTCAAGGCTAGCCTGTCAGCTCAACCATGCTGCTGCCTTTGCTCCCTTTGCCGGAACACCGCTCCAGGAAACAACTACTACTTTGCTCCTAAGACTTCCTACAACAACTGCATTGCTGGGAACTACCTTCATGCCATGAACATCTTGCATTATGGACATTCCATCTCCTGCATAGATATCTACAAACGGATAAGTAGTCATTCCTTCACTTGTAGTTCAATAGGAAGATCTAATGCTAATGTTTTATCTATAACAATTGTAGTATTACAAATACCGTGTGGATATTACTATATCTTCTGGGAGATACTAATGTGATAAAGCTTATTGCAAAGGAGTACTTTAAGGGCACAGCTACCTCTAAATCATTATAGCAATAGTTACCTCATGTATGCTACTCTAATTACTACAGCTATAATTGCCTCTCAGATGTGTACATTGCTACATCTATAACTACTGCTCATGTCTGCAACTATATTTACCTGAGCTATATTGCCTCTCATATGCAATAGTATTATATCTACAATATTCACCTCAAGTATGCTACTATAATTACCTGAGCTATATTACCTCTCATACGCAAGTACTATTACTCAACTTAAGTACCTGTCATATGCAAGTGACAGTTGTCACTACAACTTCTATTACTACGAGCTTGACATAAGTACAAATCCTCATAGGCCTTGTCCTAATTGTTTGAACATGTTCGCTCTAACTTTTCTATGCTAAGGGTTGATGCTCATTTAGTGCAGCCTCATCACTGTACATCAATGCAGCCTCATCAGTGCCATTCAGTGCAGCCTGTCAGTGCCCATCAGTGCAACCTCATCAGTGCCCATCAGTTTCATTTGTTTAGCAAAAAAATCAAAAATCCAGTGGTGATAAAATACCATAAAAAAAGCTCTAGTTGTCTCAAAAAAATGAAACACATTTAGTTTGGGTACAGTGTTGCATGACCGCACAATTGTAATTCAAAGTGTGAGAGCGCTGAAAGCTGAACCTTGGCCTGGGCAGGAAGAGAGTGAAAGTGCCCGGTAGGCAAGTAGTTGATCTTCTGTACCTTTACCTATGTTTTAGTTACTGTAATACATATAATCAACTTCTGTAACTTTATAACTACATATGAATTATTCATTGTATCCATCTGATAAAATAAGGTTACAGTTACCACTGAGGAAGATTATGGGTATACATATAAATATATAACAGTGGCGAAAATATTTGAGAGGATAAAGGTTGTTGATTGCAACCACAGGGGCCTATTATAAATGTATAGAGGCGGATCCCCTAAGCTATCAAAGATTAGGGGGTTGCTGGATGAGAGTGGGGGTTCCATGATTATGTGTGCTGCCAGTTTCAAATACAAATCTGTTGTTTTATAGTATGACTACAACAAGGTAAAAAACAAGGATGGCACCCAAGGATACAGATGCAGCACACACATATAAATATAATTATATATATATATATATATATATACATATCTCTCTATCTCTCTCTCTATATATATATATATATATATATATATATATATATATATATATATATATATATATATATATATATATATATATATATATATATATATATATATTTTATATGCATATTATACTGAGCATTCCATTTCAAAGACAGCAGGTTACGGTCAACCAGTTTCATTGATAAATCCACTTTGTCAGGACCGACAGTGAAAGGGTTACAAGACATCCATACAATTCCTTTGATATCAGTATAGTTGCCTGAGCTGGTTTAAAATGATATTAAACCCAAAAGCAAACATGTATTTTATTGCAGCTTACCAATTATTAGATGTCATGGATGCATTTGTAGTCTTTACATATATAATGAAAAATGAAACAGAAGCTGCATGTAAAATCTATTGCAATAAACAGGTTCGCCTACTAAGATGACCACTACACTTATACAGTATCACAGACCTAGAGATATATAGATAGATAGATAGATAGATAGATAGATAGATAGATAGATAGATAGATAGATAGATAGACAGACAGATAGATAGACAGACAGATAGATAGATACATAGATACATAGATAGATAGAAATTAGACCCATAGATGGATGATAGATAGATACATATATAAATGGAAGGAAAGAAAGAAAGAAATAACGAGAGAGAAAGAGAGAAAGAAAGAGAGAGAGAAAGAGAGAGAGAAAGAAAGAAAAATATATAGATGTTAGACCCATGGATGATAGATAGATAAATGGATGGATGAATGATAGATATATTGATAGTTAGATAGATAGACAAACTCATATATAAATGGATAGATAGATAGATAGATAGATAGATAGATAGATAGATAGATAGATAGATAGATAGATAGATAGATAGATAGATAGAGTGGGGATCGAAAGTTTGGGCACCCCAGGTAAAAATGTGTATTAATGTGCATAACAAAGCCAAGGAAAGATGGAAAATCTTCAAAAGGCATCAAATTACAGATTAGACATTCTTATAATATGTCAAAAAAAGTTAGATTTTTATTTCCATCATTTACACTTTCAAAATTACAGAAAACAAAAAAATGGTGTCTGCAAAAGTTTGGGCACCCTGCAGAGTTAATATCTTGTACTGCCCCCTTTGGCAAGTATAACAGCTTGTAAACGCTTTTTGTAGCCAGCCAAGACTCTTTCAATTCTTGTTTGAGGTATCTTTGCCCATTCTTCCTTACAAAAGTCTTCCAGTTCTTTGGGATTTCTGGGCTGTCTGTCTTTTATGGTCTATCCATAGATTTTCAATTATGTTGAGGTCAGGAGATTGTGAAGGCCATGGCAAAACCTTCAGTTTACGCCTGTTGATGTAATCCCCCGTGGATTTTGAGGTGTGTTTAGGATCATTATCCATTTGTAGAAGCCATCCTCTCTTTAACTTCAGCTTTTTCACAGATGACATCAAGTTACCATCCAAAATTTGCTGAAATGTTATTGAATCCATTTTTCCTTCTACTCGTGAAATGTTCCCTGTGCCACTGGCTGCAATACAACCCCAAAGCATGATTGATCCACCCCCATGCTTCACAGTTGGACAGAGGTTCTTTTCATTAAATTCTCTGCCCTTTCTTCTCCAAACGTACCTTTGCTCATTCCGGCCAAAAAGTTCTATTTTAACCTCATCGGTCCACAGAACTTGTTTCCAAAGTGCATCAGGCTTGTCTGTATGTTCATTTGCAAAGTTCAAACACTGATTTTTGTGGTGAGGATGTAGAAGAGGTTTTCTTCTGATGACTCTTCCATGTAGATCATATTTGTACAAGTATCTCTTTATAGTGGAATAGTGTACCACAACTCCAGTGTCTGCCAGATCTTTCTGGAGGGATCGTGCAGTCAAACGTGGGTTTTGAATTGCTTTTCTCACAATCCTGCGAGCCGTTCTGTCTGATATTTTTCTTGGTCTTCCAGATCTTGCTTTAACTTCCACTGTTCCTGATGACTGCCATTTCTTAATTACATTCTGAACAGAGGATATTGACATCTGAAAACGCTTTGCTATCTTTTTATAGCCTTCTCCAGCTTTGTGAGCGTCAACTATTTTCAGTTTTAGTTTTCTAGCCAACTGCTTAGAAGAACCCGTGGTGCTGATTGTTGGGGCAAGGTCAGATGAGTCTGGGCATTTAAAACCTTTGAGATTGACATCACCTGGTCTTCCCAGACGATGAGCAGGTCTCAGCTTTGCAAAGGGGGCAGTGCATGCTATAAATTCTGCAGGGTGCCCAAACTTTTGCAGACGCCATTTTTTTGTTTTCTGCAATTTTGAAAGTGTAAATGATGGAAATAAAATCTAACTTTTTTTGACATATTATAAGAATGTCTAATCTGTAATTTGATGCCTTTTGGAGATTTTTCCATCTTTCCTTTGCTTTCGTTATGCACATTAATACAAATTTTTACCTGGGGTGCCCAGACTTTCGATCCCCACTGTAGATAGAAATGCCCATATAAATTGATGGATGAATGATAGCTAGAATTTAGACACATGGATGGATAATAGATACATAGATTTTAGACCCATGGGTGACCCCTGGATTGCTGGATAGATTCCTAAATGTATTTTAAAATTCAGAGAAATGCTAAAATAAGACATTTGAAGGGTGTCGGCTTTGCATGAAGTATGTTCAGGAGGGCTGGAGGGTAAACTGTATTTCTAAGCGTCTTTCCTATTCCCATTTTTGCAGAGCATTCTTCTGATTATATAGCAGAGCGAGGTCCCCGGAGTATTTCAGGATCATCTTAGGGCTCCACTAATTGAAAATTACAGCTGCTGTGACTACAGATCAGGAGACGGGCCTGGAAGCAACCGATCGATTTGCATAAGATGAAGAAATATGGGGACCTTGTTAGAGTGCAGATAGGACTTAAACTATCACAATTTCCCATTTTTGTTTACAAAGCTGTTTTCATTATTCTTGTAGTTCAAAATACAAACATTTAATGATTGCTACTTTCCTGTACATATTTTTTTTTCTTTCACACAGTTAAGATAAGCGATCTTTTTTGATAAAAATTAAAGGCTTTGTAAACCCTCCTGTTGTTTTACCTTAATGCATCTTATGCATTAAGGTAGAAAAACTTCTGTCAGTCCCCGGTCCCCCAGCCCCCCCCCCCATTTTATTTACCTGAGTCCTGGAATGTCCCACGGCGAGGACGCACAGTCTCTCTGCCCAGGTTTCTCGGCTGTTGATTGGATAGGAAAAAAACAAGATGCGCTAAATCAATTAATACAAAATATGATCCCAAACAACATGTTACAAATCAATGTCCATAGGTGAGGGAAAGGGAATAAAATAAATAAAGTTCTTAGGGGGACGGCAAAACTCCTATTCACCCGTGTAGTGAAGAAAGGAAAAACCAATTGATCCACAGATAAAAATCCAAGGTTTTAAAGTGACTATCCAGAAGCAGTGATCCACCACCGAGAGCAAATATAGCCTCTTATCGGATGTCCGGCGGTCTCTTAACTAAAAGAAGACCCGAGAAAGCATGTCAAAGATGAACCGTTGGTAATCGGAGTGCAGGTGGGCTGAGCTGGAAACCAATCCTTATCTCATTCCGGTGCTTTACAAACTCGATTATCAGGTACCATGGAAAAACATATGGGAACCGCAATAGTGTAAAACCATAGATATGTTTATTTAAAAAAAAAAGTCAAAAACACACTTACATTTAAACAGTGTTATAAGGGCATGTCTAATTGGAGCTCCGGCCGGAAGCTGTCCAAAATAACCCGTCCGAATGGTAAAGAAGTCGTGCAAGTATGCGGGGGGTGATCCGATGCAGCACTCGTTCCGCCCGACCGGTTTTGCTATAAATCGCTTCCTCTGGGGCACGGGTGACACACCGAATCAACCCCCCTTAAATAACAATCCCTGTATGGGATAAAACAGCGCCGCGGGCGCGCATGCGCACAAACAGCTCAGACCAAGCCTCGATCTGAGCTGCCATTGGATCACAGTGCTTTATTGCGCCACACGAGCTGGGACCAACTCAAAACAAATTAAAAAAGGCCTAGTGCATTGCGCGGCTGGTGGACCAGACGACTGGCAATTCGGGGTGTCGAAATGATCCCCCGTATGTCAGCAGTGGGGTCCGATGACACACCGCTCTGGAGCGCACAAGCGGAACTTCCGCATGACGTCATCGCGCACGCCGACGTCACGCGTTGGCGTGAAGACACGCCAGCTTAAAGCCAATCGCCATATAGACTAATTGGATGCGTCCCAGTGCGGGTCAAGCCTCCATATGAAATGGGGGAAAGAAACCACACACTGAGTACTATGATTGGCCAATGGCGCCTAACTAAAGGAGGCACCATGGACCAAAAATAGAAACGTAAACAAACGTTGATTGGATAGATTGATAGCAGCGCAGCCATTGGCTCCTGCTGCTGTCAATCAAATCCAATGATGCAGGCACTAGGCGGGGCCAAGTCCTGCATTCGGCGGCATCGGAACACCAAATACTGGACATGGGAGCACGCTTTTAGATCTTTTAGATTTTAGATCTTTATTTTTATATTGTGGTGTGTCAAAATGTGGACAGTTTCTCCAAAATCTTTTGAATATCCTGGAGCAGGGGTAGGCAACCTCTGATAGACGGAGATGTACATGAAAGAGATCAAAGATCACTTGACTTTGGTGCCTTTTTTTAAAAGAATTAACTAGTAAGGTCTAACTAAGTAGTAAGAAGATTTTGAAAAATATTATAAAACAAATTCCAACCAAACCAGTTTTTTTTTTGCCAGTGCTCAAATATTATTTTGGGTTTAGTAATAATAAAACAAATGTCACTGTGAAAAAAAAAAAATAAACTTAAAAGTGGACAATGTCAGTCAGTAGAGCAGTGGATAGTGTCAGTAGGGCAGTGGACATTGTGTGGAAAGTGTCAGTAGGGCAGTGGACATGTCAGTAGGGCAGTGTATGTGTCAGTAGGGCAGTGAACATGTCAGTAGGCCAGTGGGCATGTCGCTAGAGCAGTGAATGTGTCAGTAGAGCAGTGGATGTGCTAGTAGGGCTGTGAACATGTCAGTAGGGAAGTGGATGTGTCAGTAGGGCAGTGGACATGTCAGTAGGGCAGTGGATGTGTCAGTAGGGCAGTAGACAAGTTAGTAGGGAAGTGAACATGTCAGTAGGACAGTAGACATGATGATGTCAGTAGGGCAGTAGACATGTCAGTAGAGCAGTGGATGTGTCAATAGGGCACTGGACATGTCAGTAGGGCAGTAGACATGTCAGTAGGACAGTAGACATGTCAGTAGGGCAGTAGACATGTCAGTGGAGCAGTGGATGTGTCAGTAGGGCAGTAGACATGTCAGTAGAGCAGTGGGTGTGTTAATAGAGCACTGGACATGTCAGTAAGGCAGTAGACATGTCAGTAGAGCAGTAGACATGTCAGTAGGGCAGTAGACATGTCAGTAGAGCAGTGGATGTGTCAATAGGGCACTGGACATGTCAGTAAGGCAATAGACATGTCAGTAGGGCAGTAGACATGTCAGTAGGGCAGTAGACATGTCAGTGGAGCAGTGGATGTGTCAGTAGGGCAGTGGACATGTCAGTAGGGCAGTGAATGTGTCAGTAGGGCAATGGACATGTCAGTAGGGCAGTAGACATGTTAGTAGGGCAGTGAACATGTCAGTAGGACAGTAGACATGATGATGTCAGTAGGGAAGTAGACATGTCAGTAGAGCAGTGGATGTGTCAATAGGGCACTGGACATGTCAGTAGGGTAGTAGACATGTCAGTAGGGCAGTAGACATGTCAGTAGAGCAGTAGACATGTCAGTTGGGCAGTAGACATGTCAGTAGGGCAGTGGATGTGTCAGTAGGGCAGTAGACATGTTAGTAGGGCAGTGAACATGTCAGTAGGACAGTAGACATGATGATGTCAGTAGGGAAGTAGACATGTCAGTAGAGCAGTGGATGTGTCAATAGGGCACTGGACATGTCAGTAGGGTAGTAGACATGTCAGTAGGGCAGTAGACATGTCAGTAGAGCAGTAGACATGTCAGTTGGGCAGTAGACATGTCAGTGGAGCAGTGGATGTGTCAGTAGGGCAGTGGACGTGTCAGTAGAGCACTAGACGTGACAGTAGGGCAGTAGATATTAGCAAATACCAAGAAACAAGATTGGGAGTTTTAAGGTACCAAAAATTTTAATCAAATTGATAATACAAATTTCATAATTTTATTTAAACATACAAGATTAAAAAGATCAATAGAATTTTAAAACCAGAACATGAATGAACATGCGGTCACAGTACAAAACTTGGTTGTCTCTACATGTTTTGCTATAATCATGGCTTCTTCTGGAGCTTTTGTAGTACCTTTATATAATGTTGCTAAAAGAATAAACAATAAGGCCCCGTACACACGACCAAACATGTATGCTGAAACTGGTCCGCGGGCCAGTTTCAGCATACATGTTCGGTCGTGTGTAGGCGCGAGCGGGCCGAATTCCAGCAAACATTTGCCCGCCGGGCCTTTTCCCAGCGGGAAAATATTCCTGGACGTGTTTTAAAACCGTCCGCTGGAATCCTGCCCGCTCGGACATGTACGGTCGTCAGTACAGACCTACCGTACATGTCCGAGCGCCCGCCGTCCCTCGCATGCGTCGAATGACTTAGACGCATGCGTGGAAGCCTTTAAATGGCAGGCCCGCCCACGTCGCCGCGTCATCGTCGCGGCGACGACGCGGACACGCCCCGCGTAGTGTTTACGCGCGGACTTCTGTACGATGGTTAGTACAACCATCGTACAGAAGCCCTCTGGCAGGCATGTACGGTGAAAACGGTCCGACGGACCGCTTTCACCGTACATGTTTGCTCGTGAGTACCCGGCCTAAGTGTAATAAAAAAGTAAAAAGGAAAAAAGAAAAGGAAAAGAAGACAATAGTACAAGCAAAGACCCCAAAGGTTCTGTTAAATTTACAATTCATATATTTACATAGTTACAAGAATATATATAGATCGTCTGATGAATGTACTCTCACCCCATGTGATCAAGGTTCCAAAGGACCCTCAGGGCCCACCAGGATGTGTTACACTGATACCTCATTGGACATCCTGGTGGGCCCTGAGGGTCATTTGGGGTGAGAGTGCATTCATCAGACAATCTATATATATTCTTGTAACTATGTAAATATATGAATTTTACATTTAACTGACCCTTTGGGGTCCTTGCTTGTACTATTGTCTTCTTTTTCTTTTATTTTTTCCTTTTTTATTAAAATTATTGTTTGGTCTTTATCGACATTGTATAAAGGTCCTACAAAAGCTCCAGAAAAAGCCATGATTATGGAAAAACATGTAGAGACAATTAACTTTTGTACTGTGACCGTATGTTCATTTATGTTTGGGTTTTAAAATTCTATTGATTTTTTAATCATGTATGTTTAAATAAAATTATGAAATTTGTATTATCAATTTGCTTCGATTTTTTTATTACCTCAAAACTCCCAATCTTGTTTCTTGGTATTTTCTGATTAAATTTAGGGGAGGTGGTGCCTGTAAAGAATTTTCCGGTCTTTGGTATTTAAGTAATTTTTTTAGGGCAGTAGACGTTTCAGTAGGGCAGGGGACATGTTAGTAGGGCAGAAGGTATGTCAGTAGGGCAGGTGACATGTCAGTAGGGCAGGTGACATGTCAGTAGGGCAGTAGACGTGTCAGTAGGACAGTAGACGTGTCAGTAGGACAGTGGACGTGTCAGTAGGGCAGTGGACATGTCAGTAGGGCAGTGGACATGTCAGTAGGGGGGTGGACAGTGTCAGTAGGTCAAGCATATGTCAGTAGGGCAGTGGACAGTATCAGTAGGGCAGTGGACATGTCAGTAGGGCAGTGGACATGTCAGTAGGGCAGTGGACATGTCAGTAGGGCAGTGGACATGTCAGTAGGGCAGTGGACATGTCAGTAGGGCAGTGGTCATGTCAGTAGGGCAGGGGTCATGTCAGTAGGGCATGGGTCATGTCAGTAGGGCAGGGGTCATGTCAGTAGGGCATTGGACAGTGTCAGTAAGACAGTGGACAGTGTCAGTAGGGCAGTGGACAGTATCAATAGGGCAGTGGACATGTCAGTAGGGCAGTGGACATGTCAGTAGGGCAGTGGACAGTGTCAGTAAGACAGTGGATGGTGTCAGTAAGGAAGAGGTCAGGGTCAGTAGTGCAAAGAATGGGGTCAGTGGTTTCTTTTTTTTTTATATATTTTTTGCAGTTTTATTTCTAATTGTTTTAGGGGGGGGCTTAGGTGAAATATCAGGGGTCTATACAGACCCCTGAAGTCAAAGAAAGAAGATTGAGGACCCAGTCCTCAATATCCATATCAGCTGAACAGAAAGAATGGACAGCAATAGCTCCGTACAGAGCCTTCCCTTCATTCACAAACTGTGGCATATTAAATGCAGTCCACTATGCTTCAGCCGTGACTGGACACAGGAACCGTTGGTACCGATCACTCACCATGTCCATTCAGAAAAGGAACGTCCCCCTGTGTGCTCACAGCAGCTGGTGGGAGAGGAGAGGGGGTTAGCTGGCAGCTCTGCAAAGTGAACGGGGGAGCAGAAATAAGAGTAACCTGGACAGGAGGGGCAGCAAGGGTGGCATATACAGCACCGGCTCCACTGCAATCTCCTCCTGCAGCTGCTCATTGCCAGCAATAGAGGAGCAGCTGGCATTCAACAGCTGCAGCAGGAAGATGGAGTGGATCAGGTCCTTTATATGTGAATATTTTTGGTAAATAGTATTGTCCCTTTAAAGGGGTGGTTCCCCCTAAAACTAATTTCTAACAATACATTCGGAAGACTGCTTACACTGCGGGTAGGCTTTTTTTTTTTTTTTCGTACATACCTCGATCATATCGCATATCGCCGTTTCATCCCTCGGCTTCCGGGTATGAGTCTTGCTGGACCTAGTTGATTGACGTTCCTCCGACCGGCACATACTGCGCGTCACGACTTTCTGACAGAAGCCGAACGTCATTGCGCAGGCGCCGTATAGAGTCGGCTCTATACGGCGCCTGCGCAGCGACGTTCGGCTTCTTTCCGAAAGTCGTGACGTCAAGTATGCGTCGGTCGGAGGAACGTCAATCAACTAGGAACGCCCACCGCCACAAGACTCATACCCGGAAGTCGAGGGATGAAACGGCGATATAGAGGTATGTACGAAAAAAAAAAAAAAAAGCCAGCCTAACCGCAGTGTAAGCAGTCTTCCAAATGTATTGTTAGAAATTTGTTTTAAGGGGGAACCACCCCTTTAAGGCCCCGTACACACGAGAGGATATTCGCTGGAAATGGTCCGCCGGACCGTTTCCTGCGGATAATTCCTCTGCCGGATTTGGATCTGATGGCTGTACACACCATCAGATCGAAATCCGCGCGGAATACATCCGCGGTGACGTGACGCGCCGTCGCCGCGACGATGACGCGGCGAAGTGTGCGACGCTGGAAGGTAAATACTTCCACGCATGCGTCGAATCAATACGACGCTTGCGAGGGAGGGGATCGGACGGACTGATCCGGTGAGTCTGTACAGACGACCAGATCAGTCTGCTGGACTGGATTCAAGCGGATAGATTTCTTAGCATGCTAAGGAAATTTTGTCCGCTGGAAATCCGTCGGCTGGAGAAATCTCCGCCGAAAAATGTCCGCTAGGCCGTACACACGACCGGATTTGTCTGCTGGAACTGATCCGCGGATCAATCCCAGCGGATAGATCCGGTCATGTGTACGAGGCCTAAGGCCCCGTACACACCATAGAATCCATCCGCTGAAAAATCTCAGCGGATCGGTTTCAACGGATAGATTCTATGGTGTGTACAATCCAGCGGATCTGTTTCACGTCGCCGCGTCATCATCGCGGCGACGGCGCGACACATCATCGCCAGAGGATTTCGGCGCGGATTTCGATTCGATGGTGAGTACACTCCATTGCATCAAAATCCGCGCAAATCCTCGAGAGGATTTATCCGTGGAAACGGTCCGCTGGACCGTATCCGCGGATAAATCCTCCCGTGTGTACGGGGCCTAAGAGTTTTTTGGCCATTATGGGAAAGAAAAAGTTATTTTTTGTTTAAGAAGAATCGATGGAAACACGGAAAGTTTACTTTGTTGTGTTTCAAGTTTGAGAATTAATATTCTGTGAAGGAGAAGCTTGCCTCTGTTATTTATGTGCCTGTTTTTTGTGAGAAAATAAATAAAATGTGTTTCATCTGCTCGGCTCGATTCATATCTGGTGCTGAATGAGTTGTTCACAGGTGCGGGGTGTACGTGTGTATGGCGGGAACGGGGGTGTTGAGTTGGGTTGGCAATCTAATCTGGGGGTTGAGTGAATCTGCACAATATTTTTCTTAAAACCTAATTTCATGTTTTGTCATTTTATGGCAGAGATATTTTTTTTACTGTTTAACCACTTCAGTACCGAAAGGCTCTACCCCACGATCGGAATTTCCGACAACAAATGTTTGAGAGCTGGTTCTCAATTTTTCCGACGGCTAAAGTTCCTGTCGGAAATTCTGATCGTCTGTATGCAATTCCGACTCACAAAAAAATATGCATGCTCTGAATCAAGCAGAAGAGCCGCACTAGCTATTAAACATTTTCTCGGCTTGTCGTAGTGTTGTACGTCACCGCGTTCTTGACGTTTGGAATTTCCGACAACATTTGTGTGACCGTGTGTATGCAAAACAAGTTTGAGCCAACCGTCCGAAAAAAAATTACGGTTTTGTTGTCGGAATGTCCGATCGTCTGTACGTGGCATAAGTGACACTTTTTGGCCATATGAGAGGCTAACAAGCTTTAATCCTCCTGTGATATGTGGAATTGCACCAATTTCTAAATTGTTGCATTTGTAAATGTCAAAAGCCAGTATAAAGGAAAAGTGGTGGTAAAAAAAGCACTTTTGGGTTTAACTAATCTTTTTATTTTTTGTAGAATTCTCCGCTTCCCGACCGCTACATGAACGTATACGTCGACAGAATGGCACGGCTGGGCAAATGGGCGTATATATACGTCCCCTTTAATTTGCCACCATGTGGTTGCGTGCGCGCCGCCGGCGCGCTCATAACCCTGTCGTGGGCTCCGTGACTCCATGTCCGCCGGTGTCCTGCGATTAGGTCACAAAGCTGAAGAACGAGGAGATGTCAGTGCAAACACAACACTTCCCCGTTCTTCCTAGTGATATATCACTGATCGTCTGTTCCCTGTCATCGAAAACAGAGATCAGTGATGTGTCAGTCGTAGCCACGCCCCCTAACAGTTAGAATCACTCCCTAGGACGCACTTAACCCCTTCAGCGTCTCCTACAGGTTAAACCCCATCACTGCCAGTGTCATTTTCACAGTAATCGGTGCATTTTTATAGCACGGATTGCTGTAAAAATGACAATGGTCCCAAATATGTGTCAAAAGTGTCCGATGTGTCCACCACAATGTCGCAGTCACGATAAAAATCGATGATCGCCGCCATTACTAGTAAAACATTTATAAAAATGCCATAAAACGTTCCCCTATTTTGTAGACGCTATAACTTTTGCGCAAACCAATCAATATACGCTTATTGTGATTTTTTTAACCAAAAATATGTAGAAGAATACGTATCGCCCTAAACTGAGGGAAAAAAAATCTATATTTTTTGGGGGATATTTATTATAGCAAAAAGTAAAAAATATAGATTTTTTTTTCAAAATTGTCGCTCTATTTTTGTTTATATAGTACCTGACCACAATATTGTAGAAAATCGTGGTCAGGCAGCGGCGATATTGCCGCCTGCGACACCTGTCGCTGGAGCCAGTACAGAGCTATGTCGCTCCTTCCACTCGCCACCTCCAATGGATGCCTATGGATGCGCTGCATCCCGTGGGGGCGGCGAGCGCGAGAAGCACAGCCTGCACTAAAATTATTATTAGTAGACACAAACATAGCAGAGAACCTTTGTGAATTAGCCATGTTTCAATAGTTTTTTACATTTTATAAAAATAAATATTAAATGTTGAACATATTGCAATTATTTTATTTTATAATTTTTTTTAATTACTTTTTACAATATTTAATTATAATCTTTTTATAATTTGTTATTTTTTTACAGGACAGGGAAACCTGTAGCTGCGGAGGGGTCACAGTGACAGGGGGCACATGGGGGGGATCAGAAGCTGGCAGAACAGGGAGGGGGATTGCTGTCAATGAATCAATTAATTATAGGAACCATGCCCTGTGTCTGTGTCTCTACCCGCAGCATCTGAAAGCCAGCAGGAGGGGGAGAAACTGGCTTTCAGCTGTTGCAGAGAATCGCAAAGGGCATCCTTCTGTAATTGCCCCTCCGCACCAATTCCCCCTGCTGTTCGGGCCCCCCTGTGTGACCGGGCCCTCTACTGGTTGTCCCCCCCTATCAGCGGCCCTGCACGTCGCACAACTGCGCAATTGTCAGTTAAAGCGACGCAGTGCCGAATCGCAAAAAGTGGCCTGGTCACTGGCCAGCCAAATGGTCCGGGGCTTAAGTGGTTAAGGGGGCATGGCAGGGGGTGTGTCCTATGTCTACAAACTTTTGATATTAGGTGTCCCTCATTCCCATTTTAAAAAGGTGGGAGGTATGTAACTGAACTCAAGACCTCAACACTACGATTGCAATACCAAGCTCCCATGGGTTTAGGTTTCCCCAGTTAGGTTTAGTAGCCAGGGGTTCCCTTTAAAAGTTATGCAATGCAGTGTGCACTCATGAGTAGTACAAGGATTTTCAGTTTCTTATCATGCAGCTTTTTATTTGGTGCAATTCCACATATCACAGGAGGATTAAAGCTTGTTAAGCCTCTCATATGGCCATAATCCCTTTATTCTCAATGTATGAGCACTGCATAGACAATGATGCTGCTTGAGGCGGCACGGTTACGGGATCTCATCCTCTCAGTAAAGATAATGCAGCTGAAGAGGAAAATGACGCGACATAATGATTTAAATACACACTTTTTTTTTGTACAGAAGCCCTTAAGTAAGGATTAGATATTTTTAGACATCTATAGTTTGAGGACAGACAATCCACTGGTTTCAAGTGCCTTATGCAATTGGTAATCCGCCATGTTTGAATAGCTTGTGTTAACAACACGCATGTAATATAGGTAGGCAATGAAAGGCATAGCATACGGCTTACACAACGGTAAAGTGTCAAGGTATGCGTTATTGGAAAAGGGTAGTGCAGGTCAGGATTGGTCAGGGCAAGTCAGATGGTCAATGACACATCATAAAAATTACAAGTCTGTTTTTATTAATCATGGACTACAACTAGATAAGGGCACGTTGGCAAGAGGACGGCCTTCCATACTTTCTTTCTCAAAGAATTCTCACAATGCTGGATTTCATTAATAAAAAAATTGTAGCTTTACTGCTACAGGGTGTCCACTTTGTGCAGAATTACATATATATATACAGTACATGATTCTGCATTTGCGGGTAAGGGGTGCACATGTGCCCACCCCCCCCCACCCCCCCAGGCTGTGCTGTGATTCATCATCGGGTAGGGGCTAATGATTGACTGCTGGAACCTGGCTCTGAGTCTCACAGAACACAGCTCTGTGAGTTTAAATAACACAGAGGTGTGTTCATTGACTGGGGACCTAGTTGGCTTTTCATTCCCACAGACCCCCACAACCACAGCCCAGGGTTGTGGGGAAGAGGCCCTTGTCCCCATCAACATGGGAACAAAGTGCTTAGGGGATACAGCCGGATCTCAGAATAACCAAAACTTGGTTATTCCGACCGAAAATGAATTGCACATGTCTAGTTCCTTCTTCTTTGGAGCTGTTACAGAGACTTTCTAGAGATAGTAGACAGGACCTCGACCTGAACCCGGGACCTCTGCTGTGTCTGGCAGTAACTCTTCTTGTAACTCCTCTTGCTAAGTTGCCTGAGATGCTGGGCAGTAGGGATGAGCCGAACATACCCGGGTTCGGTTCGCATCAGAACGTTCGAACAGACCGCGGGTTCGCGCGAACATTTAGAACCCATTGAAGTCTATGGGACTCGAACGTTCGAATTCAAAAACGATCATTTTAAAGACCAATATTCAATTTAATGTTGGTAAACGTCTTTCAGAACCCGGGTCTTGCCCCAGGGAACATGTATCAATCGAAAAAAATATTTTAAAAACGGACGTTTTTGCGGAGCAGCGATTTTAATGATGTTTAAAGTGAAAAAAAAAATGAAAAATTCCTTCAAATATCACACCTGCTGTGTGTCTCTAGTAGTGGCACATGTTTAGAAATGTCCCTGCACAACATTAAATTATTATAAGAACAAAGTAATTTAATACTGGTTGCGCACGTGCTGTGTGGGAACAATATCTCGATTATTTTAGGGGTGGTGGGGGGGTGGCATTATCTTTTTGGGAAAGCAAAATTGTAGAAAAAAGGGCACCCCTCAAACATACTGTAATTGTAGCGCAACAAAGAGCCACGTGCAAAGTATTGCATCAAAAATTGTTATTAGGCGCCCTTGTTACACAGGGGCATAAAAATGTGTCCGTAGGCGCAACATAACACTGCAACCCCTCCCAATATCTGTAATTGGAGCGCAACAAGGAGCCACGTGCAAAGTATTGCATCAAAAATTGTTATTAGGTGCCCCTGTTACACAGGGGCATAAAAATGTGTCCATAGGCGCAACATAACACTGCAACCCCTCCCAATATCTGTAATTGGAGCGCAACAAGGAGCCACGTGCAAAGTATTGCATCAAAAATTGTTATTAGGTGCCCCTGTTACACAGGGGCATAAAAATGTGTCCATAGGCGCAACATAACACTGCAACCCCTCCCAATATCTGTAATTGGAGCGCAACAAGGAGCCACGTGCAAAGTATTGCATCAAAAATTGTTATTAGGTGCCCCTGTTACACAGGGGCATAAAAATGTGTCCATAGGCGCAACATAACACTGCAACCCCTCCCAATATCTGTAATTGGAGCGCAACAAGGAGCCACGTGCAAAGTATTGCATCAAAAATTGTTATTAGGTGCCCCTGTTACACAGGGGCATAAAAATGTGTCCGTAGGCGCAACATAACACTGCAACCCCTCCCAATATCTGTAATTGGAGCGCAACAAGGAGCCACGTGCAAAGTATTGCATCAAAAATTGTTATTAGGCGCCCCTGTTACACAGGGGCACAAAAATTAGGCCTTAGGCCACGTGCAAAGTATTGCATCAAAAATTGTTATTAGGCGCCCCTGTTACACAGGGGCACAAAAATTAGGCCTTAGGCCACGTGCAAAGTATTGCATCAAAAATTGTTATTAGACGCCCCTGTTACACAGGGGCACAAAAATTAGGCCTTAGGCCACGTGCAAAGTATTGCATCAAAAATTGTTATTAGACGCCCCTGTTACACAGGGGCACAAAAATTAGGCCTTAGGCCACGTGCAAAGTATTGCATCAAAAATTGTTATTAGACGCCCCTGTTACACAGGGGCACAAAAATTAGGCCTTAGGCCACGTGCAAAGTATTGCATCAAAAATTGTTATTAGGCGCCCCTGTTACACAGGGGCACAAAAATTAGGCCTTAGGCCACGTGCAAAGTATTGCATCAAAAATTGTTATTAGGCGCCCCTGTTAAACAGGGGCAGAAAAATTAGGCCTTAGGCACTGGTGGCGGAGCACAGAAAAACAAAATTTCTTACTAGCTAACAGCATGAAAAGTGAGGAGGAGAAGGATATTCCATCAGCAGCACAACAGGACAGTCACTCAGCATCAGCAGTCTCAAAGGGATCTGATATTTCAACACAAAATTCTTATTCAGTAACATCAGCATCAGGTGCTTGGTAGCCGGTGTTGATCCAAGCCTGATTCATTTTGATGAAGGTCAGTCGATCAACAGAGTCGGTGGAGAGGCGTACCCTGTGATCGGTCACAAAGCCTCCAGCAGCACTGAATGTACGTTCTGAAAGAACACTGGATGCAGGGCAAGCCAGTAGCTCAATTGCGTACTGTGCAAGCTCTGGCCAGTGATCCATCCTCAAGACCCAGTAAGCCAGAGGATTTTCCGTGGGGAAGGTGTCCAAGTCGGATCTTGCCGCTAGGTATTCCCGGACCATGTAAACCAGACGCTGGCGATGGTTGCTGGAACCGGTCAGACCTTGGGGCTGCGGACTAAAAAATTGTCTGAACGCATCGGTCAGACGGCCACCTTCTCCACCGCTCCTTCTCTGACTCACCGAAGCCTCAGCAAGACGTTGTCCAGGGCCAGGTTTTGGTAATCCCCCCGGTTCTGGGAACGCATTGCACAGACCCTTCTGCAAGGCCTCCCGCAGTAGTTTCATCTTCTGCTCCCTCTGCGATGGCAACATAAGATCCGTTACCTTACTCTTGTAACGTGGATCAAGGAGAGTTGCCAGCCAGTAATGATCCCTCTCCTTGATAGCACGTACACGAGGATCCTTACGCAGGCTTTGCAGAATCAGGGAGGCCATGCAGCGTAGGTTTGCAGAGGCATTCGGGGCACAGTCCTCTGGGTCACTGAGGACGACAGGATCCTCAGCCACCTCATCCCAGCCACGTAAAAGTCCACGTGTTCCTTGGGACTGTAAATGATCCCTTGAAGACTGCTGCTGTTGATGCTGAGTGCTAGGCTCCACCTCCATGCTTCTGATACAATCCTCCTCCTCCTCCTCTTCC
Source organism: Rana temporaria (assembly GCF_905171775.1). Lineage (NCBI taxonomy): Eukaryota > Metazoa > Chordata > Amphibia > Anura > Ranidae > Rana > Rana temporaria. The sequence continues at coordinate 405,627,200 of NC_053493.1, read as the reverse complement.
TCATCCTCCTCCTCCTCTTCCTGTGTTCCAGGTGGGCAAGCAGGAACAGTGTCTGGATAAAGGGGGCCTTGAGAGGTAAGGAAGTCCTCCTCTTCCTCCCTCTGTTCTGCCTCAAGGGCCCTGTCCATTATTCCACGTAGGGTGTGCTCCAACATGTGAATAAGCGGGACAGTCTCACTGATGCATGCACTGTCACTGCTCACCATCCTCGTGGCCTCCTCAAATGGTGACAGGACAGTGCATGCATCCCTGATCAAGGCCCACTGGCGTGGTGAAAAAAACCCAAGCTCCCCTGAGCCAGTTCTGCTGCCATATTGGCACAGGTACTCATTGATGGCCCTCTGCTGCGTGTGCAGCCGCTGCAGCATGGCCAACGTAGAGTTCCATCTGGTGGGCATGTCACAGATTAGGCGGTTCTTGGGCAGGTTGTATTCCCTCTGGAGGTCTGTCAGCCGAGCAGTGGCATTATATGACCTCCGGAAATGCACACAGACTTTCCTGGCCTGCCTCAGGACATCCTGTAAGCCAGGGTACCTGCCCAAGAACCGCTGCACCACCAAATTGAGAACATGCGCAAAACAGGGCACATGGGTGAGTTTTCCACGTCGCAGGGCAGAGAGGAGGTTGGTGCCATTATCGCTGACCACCATTCCAGGCTTCAGCTGGCGTGGCGTCAACCACCTCTGAGCCTGCCCCTGCAGAGCTGAAAGAACCTCTTCCCCAGTGTGGCTCCTGTCTCCCAAGCACACCAGCTCTAGGACCGCATGGCATCTCTTGGCCTGCATTCCTGCGTAGCCCGTCGTACGCCTACGGAGCACGGCTGGTTCTGAGCCAACATCACCACAGGAAGAGGCCACAGAGGAAGAAGAAGAGGAGGGGGTGGAGGAGAGAGGTGTGTCACAAGCAGTTGTAGTGTTTTGGAGGCGTGGTGGTGGAACAACCTCCAAAACTACTGTGCCTTGACCTGCGTCCTTCCCAGCTGCCAGCAGAGTCACCCAATGGGCCGTAAAAGACAGGTAACGTCCCTGTCCATGCCTGCTGGACCATGAGTCAGCGGTAAGATGCACCTTACCACTGACCGCCCTGTCCAGCGAGGTATGGACATTGCCTTCCACATGCCGGTAGAGAGCCGGAATCGCCTTCCGTGAAAAAAAGTGGCGTTTGGGTACTTGCCACTGAGGTACTGCACATTCCACAAACTCACGGAAGGGGGCTGAATCTACCAACTGAAAAGGTAGCAGTTGAAGTTTGCTAAGCTAGCATTCAACCGCTGGGCATGTGGATGGCTGGGAGCGTACTTCTTTCGGCGCTGCAGCAGCTGGGGCAGGGAAATTTGTCTGGTAATATCAGTAGATTGGCCGGATGTACTACCACTACTACGTTGTGACACACCTATTTCTACACCTTCGGTGCAGGCTGCAGAGAGGACTAGGGGTCTAGTGGGGTTTGAGGTCACAGAAGGGCAAGGGGAGGACCGCTTTGGTCTTTGGTGTGGGTCTTTCTGGTATGCCTGCCAACGAGCTGCATGGCAGGTCGACATATGTCTGGACAAGCATGTGGTGCCCAAGCGGGTGATGTTTTGGCCACGCGAGATACGCTTGAGACATATGTTGCAAACAGCAAAGGTAGCATCTGATGGACAGGTTTCAAAAAAGGCCCACACCAAAGAACTTTTGCTGTACCGTTGAGACACAGCAGCGCCACGTAATGCAGTTGGTGTACTGCCCTTAAGCTGACCCCTGGAGGGCTTCCTGCCTCTTTGAAGATGTGCCTGTGCCTCGTCCTCTTCCTCCTCCTCCTCTCTCCTACCAGGCACCCAGGTAGAGTCAATGACCTCATCATCCCCTCCCTCCTCATCATCACTGGCGACAACCTGGCAGTATGCTCCAGCTGGGGGAACATCACTCCCAGATTGTTGTCCCTCTCGGCCACCCCCTCTCCCTGGGCTCACATCAATGCCTTCCTCTATCAGTGTTCCGTCATCGGAGTCTTCAAAACGCTGTGCATCTTCAGCTAGCATGTACCCAACACTGTGTTGAAACAGTTCGGGGGACTCCTCAGGAGGACACGGTGGGACTAGGGAAGGATTGTGTGATCCCATTGTGCAGAGGGTAGAGGACGCCTTGGCAGCTGCTTTGCCAGACAAACTATAATCAGTCTGTGTGAGAGAGGATGAGGAGGATGAGGACGGCTTGGTCATCCACTCAACTAATTTCTCAGCATGTTGAGGCTCAACACGGCCAGCTCCCGAAAAGAAGGACGAGCGGCCACGGCCACGTGCTGAAGAGGATGCACCACATCCATCACCAGCGTTACCTCTAGATGCAGAGCCTGCTTGCCCTCGTGACTCTCTGCCTCTCTTTGTCCTTCCAGCCATAGTTATGCGTTCAGGTGTTATGTAACAAAATAGTCGCTGTCACACCAACTGCGTTCAGATGGTATTAAACAGCAACCACACAGTAAGAGCGACTTGGCTCAAGTGTAAAGTAACAAAATAGTCGCTGTCACACCAACTGCGTTCAGATGGTATTAAACAGCAACCACACAGTAAGAGCGACTTGGCTCAAGTGTAAAGTAACAAAATAGTCGCTGTCACACCAACTGCGTTCAGATGGTATTAAACAGCAACCACACAGTAAGAGCGACTTGGCTCAAGTGTAAAGTAACAAAATAGTCGCTGTCACACCGACTGCGTTCAGATGGTATTAAACAGCAACCACACAGTAAGAGCGACTTGGCTCAAGTGTAAAGTAACAAAGTAGTCGCTGTCACACCGACTGCGTTCAGATGGTATTAAACAGCAACCACACAGTAAGAGCGACTTGGCTCAAGTGTAAAGTAACAAAATAGTCGCTGTCACACCGACTGCGTTCAGATGGTATTAAACAGCAATCACACAGTAAGAGCGACTTGGTTCAAGTGTAAAGTAACAAAATAGTCGCTGTCACACCAACTGCTTTCAGATGGTATTAAACAGCAACCACACAGTAAGAGCGACTTGGCTCAAGTGTGAAGTAACAAAGTAGTCGCTGTCACACCGACTGCGTTCAGATGGTATTAAACAGCAATCACACAGTAAGAGCGACTTGGCTCAAGTGTAAAGTAACAAAATAGTCGCTGTCACACCGACTGCGTTCAGATGGTATTAAACAGCAACCACACAGTAAGAGCGACTTGGCTCAAGTGTAAAGTAACAAAGTAGTCGCTGTCACACCGACTGCGTTCAGATGGTATTAAACAGCAATCACACAGTAAGAGCGACTTGGCTCAAGTGTAAAGTAACAAAGTAGTCGCTGTCACACCGACTGCGTTCAGATGGTATTAAACAGCAATCACACAGTAAGAGCGACTTGGCTCAAGTGTAAAGTAACAAAATAGTTGCTGTCACACCGACTGCGTTCAGATGGTATTAAACAGCAACCACACAGTAAGAGCGACTTGGCTCAAGTGTAAAGTAACAAAATAGTCGCTGTCACACCGACTGCGTTCAGATGGTATTAAACAGCAATCACACAGTAAGAGCGACTTGGTTCAAGTGTAAAGTAACAAAATAGTCGCTGTCACACCAACTGCTTTCAGATGGTATTAAACAGCAACCACACAGTAAGAGCGACTTGGCTCAAGTGTAAAGTAACAAAATAGCCGCAGTGACACCAACTGCCTTTAGTTGCTATTAAACAGCACGCACGCAGTAATAGCGACTGCGGTCAAATGCGATTTAACAGCACGCACGCAGTGACACCAACTGCCTTTAGTTGCTATTAAACAGCACGCACGCAGTAATAGCGACTGCGGTCAAATGCGATTTAACAGCACGCACACAGTGACACCAACTGCCTTTAGTTGCTATTAAACAGCACGCACGCAGTAATAGCGACTGCGGTCAAATGCGATTTAACAGCACGCACGCAGTGACACCAACTGCCTTTAGTTGCTATTAAACAGCACGCACGCAGTAATAGCGACTGCGGTCAAATGCGATTTAACAGCACGCACGCAGTGACACCAACTGCCTTTAGTTGCTATTAAACAGCACGCACGCAGTAATAGCGACTGCGGTCAAATGCGATTTAACACCACGCACGCAGTGACACCAACTGCCTTTAGTTGCTATTAAACAGAACGCACGCAGTAATAGCGACTGCGGTCAAATGCGATTTAACAGCACGCACGCAGTGACACCAACTGCCTTTAGTTGCTATTAAACAGCACGCACGCAGTAATAGCGACTGCGGTCAAATGCGATTTAACAGCATGCACGCAGTGACACCAACTGCCTTTAGTTGCTATTAAACAGCACGCACGCAGTAATAGCGACTGCGGTCAAATGCGATTTAACAGCACGCACGCAGTGACACCAACTGCCTTTAGTTGCTATTAAACAGCACGCACGCAGTAATAGCGACTGCGGTCAAATGCGATTTAACAGCACGCACGCAGTGACACCAACTGCCTTTAGTTGCTATTAAACAGCACGCACGCAGTAATAGCGACTGCGGTCAAATGCGATTTAACAGCACGCACGCAGTGACACCAACTGCCTTTAGTTGCTATTAAACAGCACGCACGCAGTAATAGCGACTGCGGTCAAATGCGATTTAACAGCACGCACGCAGTGACACCAACTGCCTTTAGTTGCTATTAAACAGCACGCACGCAGTAATAGCGACTGCGTTTCTGTGCAATTCAATAGCCCAGTTGCATTAACAGCGACTGCGCTTCTGTGCAAATAAATTGCACACGTGCAGTAACAGGTAATGCGTCTGTGTGTGCAATTAACTAGCACACGTTAAATAACACAGAATAATTATATTTAAAGTAAATCCCTAATGCAGGCAATACAACACGTTAGAGCGCTGCATGTAGAACAATCTCCTGCCTGATAGATAAACTAGCTGAGCTGTACAGTTTATAAATATATTGACAACGCCTAAGGATGTGAATATATTCTCTACAAACTGTACTTTTAACTATACTGACTACACTTCCTACTCTATCTATCTTTCTATCTATCTATCTATCTATCTATCTATCTATCTAGTTAAGACACTGTGTCTCTATCTCTCTATCTCTCTCTGTCTGACTGACTGATCTTCTCTAGAACCGCCAACACACTACACTAGGCAGCCGTGCAGGCTGCCTTTTATAGTGGGGGGCGTGTACTAATCCCCCTGAGCCATAATTGGCCAAAGCCACCCTGGCTTTGGCCAATTATGGCTCTTCGTTTTTTGAGCGCTGTGATTGGCCAAGCATGCGGGACATACAGCATGCTTGGCCAATCATCAGCGCTCAACGCCCCAGTGAATTATGGGACGTTTTGCGTCACTCGAATTTGGCGCGAACGACCCGTTTTGTTCGAGTTTCGACGAACGATCGAACGACCGATGTTCGAGTCGAACATACGTTCGAATCGAACGCGGAGCTCATCCCTACTGGGCAGCTTCCTGCCTGCCTGATTGCTTAGACCAGGGGTGTCAAACTCCCTTTCATGGTGGGCCGCATCAACATTATGATTGCCCTCAAAAGGGCCGGTTGTATCTGTAAGATTAGATGTCCAGCGCATCCCCTCTCCTTTACATTAAATGTCAAGAGCCACCCCACCTTACATCACAGTGCACCCCCTTTACCTTATGCTGCTGCTGGGAAGAAGCTGGATGCATTGCTTGAAAGCAGAAAGTAGGAGGACCAGAGGAGGGCTGGAGCTCTCCTGCAGCGAGGGCCACATGAAATGGTCTGGAGGGCCGGATTCGGGGCCGTGGGCCTTGTGTTTGACACTTATTTTTTTTTTTAGAATCCTCAAAGAATTTGCGCCGTAAGTTACGGCAGCGTAGTGTATCTTTGGCGGCGTAATGGCGCGCCATTCAAATATCTGTGATGGGGGCGTGTTTTATGCAAATATGTTGTGACCCGACGTAAACAGCGTTTTTTCTTAACTGCGCATGCGCCGTCCGTGGGGGGTATCCCAGTGCGCATGCTCGAAATTAACCCGGAACAAGCCAATGCTTCCGACGGTGACGTCATTCTACGCAAATCCCTATTCACGAACGACTTACGCAAACGACGTAAAAATTTCAAATTTCTACGCGGGAAGGACGGCCATACTTAACATTGAGTACGCCTCATAACAGCAGTTTTAGCTATACACCGGAAAAAGCCGAACGCAAACGACGTAAAAAATGCGCCGGCCGGTCGTAAGTTCGCTGATCGCCGTAACTAGCTAATTTGCATACTCGACGCGGAATTCGACGGAAACGCCACCTAGCGGCCGCCGAAGAATTGGAGCTTAGATCCGATGGCGTACTAAGACGTACGCTTGTCGGATCAAGCCGAGATGCCGTTGTATCTTGTTTTGAGGATACAAAACAAAGATACGACGCGCAAAATTTGAATTTACGTGGCGTATCAAGAGATACGCCGGCGTAATACCTTTGTGGATCTGCCCCTGTATACTTTGCAGAGGTCATCTTTACACCTTCAGGGACCCTAAAGCGGTCGATTAGCTCTCTTCCCATGATTCCGGCCCAAAACATGACTCCACCATCACCTTGCTGACGTCGCAGCCTTGTGGGAACAGTCCACCAACCATCCACTACTCCATCCATCTGGACCATCCAGGGTTGCACGGCACTCATCAGTGAACAGGACTGTTTGAAAACTAGTCTTAATGTTTTTTTCTGCCCATTGCAGCCATTTCTGCTTGTGAGCATTGGTTAGCAGTGGGCGAATGGAAGGTTTATGCACAGTTGCAAGACTCTGGAGGACTCTACACCTTGATGTCCGTGGGACTCCAGAAGAACCAGCAGCTTCAAATATCTGTTTGCTGCTATGTAATGTTTTTTTAGCAGCTGCTCTCTTGATCCGATGCATGGATCTGGCAGAAATCTTCCTCAATGTGCCTTTATCTGCACGAAACCCGTTTGTGCTCTGAATCAGTCATAAATCTCTTAATAGTGCGATGATCACGCTTAAGTTTTCATGAAATATCTAATGTTTTCATAACCTATTCCAAGGTATTGAACTATTTCACTCTTTTCGGCACCAGAGAGATCCTTTTTCTTCCCCATATTGCTTGAAAATCATGATAATAATGTGGAACACCCTCCTTTAGTAGTTTTTCCTTTAATTGGGCTCACCTAACAATCTAATTATCACAGGTGTTCGAGATTGTTTTCAGTGCTCACACAGAGTTCACACTTGTCCGACAAACGCTCCGACATTGGGAGCTCATGTCGCATGACATGGGAAAATCAATGTTTCCCTATGAGAGCCGTCTTAACTGGTCCGACACAAGTCGGTCCAACTTTGAAAATGCTCCCTGTAGTACGTTGGTCCGACGTTGATCCTACTTCAGCCCATTGAATATCATTGAAGTCGGACCAAAGTAGGATCCTTGTCCTTATCATCCGACTTTTGACATCCGACATTGTGATAACCGTATTTTCCGGTGTATAAGACGACCCCCTAATTTTACAGTTATTTTAAGAGTTTTTGCATGTACGACCCCCCCCCCCCCTGCCGAGGCTTCATATTTCTTCCTTCTTGTGGTTGTAAATGTTGCCAGAGGCTAGGTAGAAGCAACTTGAGCTCTGGGACTACAAGGCTCAGCGCCATGCTGTCTCTTCACAGGGGGAGGCTTTGTGGGAGAGTGTGCAGGTAACATGGCAGACCTCTTAGGGAGGGAGAGGACTCCAGATGAGGTTGTTGCTGCTGTCTCCTCAATGTCAGATACCTGATCGTCATGTGGGTCAGACACAGGCAGTGAGCTCGGCAGCGGGATGTCTCTGTCCCGATCGGCGCCAATTTGGTCCGGAAGCTGTGGGGGCTGCATGTAGTAAGTAGCCTGCATGCTCCTGATGATCGGGAGCTGCCGCGGGTCATGATCCGGGCGATGAAAGGTGTCGATATCCCCTGTTCTAGTGGAGAGGAGCTCGGGCGGGCAGCTGGATGGCTTTGTGTAGCTCTGTGGAGGAGCGGAGCTCCGGGATTAAGCAGCCATATTAAATTGCAGCAAGACCACGCCCCCCGCGATGTATTACAGCACATCCAGCGGCCATCCGAGGGACTGACCCAGCGTATAAGACGACCCCTGGTTTTTGTTGGCTGTTTTTTTTTTTTTTTTTGTAAAAAGTGGTCTTATACGCTGGAAAATACGTACAATAGCAGTAAAAGGAATTTATCTCACACTGGGATTGTTTTGATTGGTCAAAGAACAAGTCAGACTATCACAAAGTCGGATCAAAGTAGTATCCTGTTCATGAAAGTTGGATGGATGTAGGACCAATGTAGGATCGATGTAGGACTGATGTCGCAGAGCAAAGCAGGATGAAAGTCGGATGACTGTCGTGTCGTATCAGTGTGAACCCAGCCTCAGACACAATGCCATCCATGAGTTAAACTGAAACACAAAGGCCCGGATTCACAAAGCACTATCATAGCATAGCACTATCTCGAGATATGCTGCGTAAGTGTAAATGTGCGCCGTCGCATCTGTGCGCCGTGCCCACAGAACTAGATACGCCTGAAAATAGCCTTCTTCCGACCGACATAACTTTCCTACGCTGGCGTATCGTGGGCGCATATTTACACTAGACGTATCTGGCGCTCCCATTGTTTTCCTATTTAAATATGCAAATGAGGGAGATACGGCGATTCACGAACGTACATGCGCCCGACGCAGGCTATGCGCGGTGCGCGTAAGTTGTACGTCCGGCCTAAAGTTATTCCTTATAAAGCAGATGTAACTCAGCACCAGACATGCACAGGTCAGCTGGAGAGCAGCTGCAGCAGCGCCGTTACGGACGAGCTGAGCAACCACACTTGCAGGACAACACATCTGTATGCCAACATGCCAGGCAGGGCCGCCATCAGGAATTATGGGGCCCCTTACACAGCTTCAGGCATGGGCTTGGGGGAAGCTGCCGCAAATTGAGAAAGACGAACTTAAGAAAAATATATTTAAAAAAAGCAACTAAAAAGAATAAAAAAAGAAATTAAAAAATATCCCAAACTTTTTTTTATTTTCAAAAAATTAAAAAAAAAGGGGGCTTGCCATCTGGGGTCCTGTGCTCACACACACCACATCCACCTCACATTGGATTAGCCCAAGTCCACCATACAGGACTTGGGAGCATCAACGCCATGCCAAGGCACCAATTCATACCACATTCACACGGTCATGGGGATAACCTCTCCCCGACGACCCAGGGTGACACACCTTGCTGGCAGGTATGTCACCCACACATTCACACACCAGTCACACTGTAGCCTGCACTACTGACCGTGTGCAGTCACAAAAACAAACAAAAAGGGTTCATGCCATTGGCCGACATGGCATGCCCTTACTGGAGGCCGGCACATGCTTCTCCAAAATACATGACACTCCAAAATAAAAAAAGCTCATAACCTGAGCAAAAAAATAAAATAAAAAAGCTCATAACCGGAGAAAAAAATAAATTAAAAAGCTCATAACCTGAGCAAAAAAAACTCATTTGCCCTGTCGTGGGCCAGGCATGGTGCCACGGCTCCGGCTCCTGAGTTGTCTGGGGGGAGCCTCTAGTGGGGGGGGCATCAGGAGGAGGATCATCCCCAGGTCTGCCACTCCTGGCAGGTGCTGACTGCCTGCCCTTCAACACCAGGGCAATGCGGATGAGGATTGCGTTAGTCTGCGCCTGCATCCGCAGCTGGCGGGTGGTGGTGTGCCGCTGGTGGCTCCTCGTCTGCCTCCTCCTATTTATGCGCTTGGCATAAGCCGGTGGGCCGGCGTATCCCAGGAACTTGCGCCGCGTAGTTCTGAGCATGCGCACAGGGGTGCGGTCATGCTCCGTTCATGATATGCCGGGCGTAAAAAAAAATGCTCCACGCTCGGACCATCATTTGAATAAGGTCACACCCACTTACACTTACGCTGGCTTACGCCTACAAATTACGTTACGCCGGCGTAACGTTGGGAGCATTTGCTTTGTGAATTATATGCTTGCCTCTCTGCGCTGCGCCTAAGGGACGGCGCATGCGCAGTACGTTCGGCGCGGGAACGCGCCTAATTTAAATGAACCACGCCCCCTACCCAGATCATTTGAATTAGACGGGCTTGCGCCGGGGGAATTTACGCTACGCCGCCGCAACTTTACAGGCAAGTGCTTTGTGAATCAAGCACTTGCCCGTAAAACTTGCAGCGGCGTAACGTAAATGTAATACGTTGCGCCGCCGCAGATCTACGTAAATCTGGCCCGAAGTAGCTTCAAAATGTCAGCACAAAAAAGCCTAACTGGACATTTATATGGGTACGTTGCTCAACAAGTGGTTAAAAGGGCATTGGTTTATGAGGCCAAATGCTTTTGTAGCTTCCAGTTACATCTACTTGAACAAGCCCTACATACAAGGCACAGCATAAACAGCAATGGCATAATACAAATGTCTATTTTGGTAGAAAAAAATTGCAAGTAGGCTTTTAGAGTAGAAAGCATACAAGTATGTCAAATGCCAGACAGCCTTCTCTTAGTCATATGTATCCTATTATATCTCTGCAATCAGGACATCATGTTTTAAATGTTCTTCTGAGCCCTGTGCTGCTTTTCTGGAATCTCTTCACAAGTGAGGCTTAATAACTTAATAACTTTGTTCGGTGTCTTCGCTGTAGCGCTTACATTTAGCCGGGTTTGATGGATGAAGCCGTATGCCTTTCGAGCATGGTAGTTATATTTCATTCAAATTAAATCCCCATGTGATTTGTTTTCTGTGTTAGGTGTCTAATGATTTATGAAAAGCTTTAAAAAATGTACAGTAGCAATCACTTACTGCTCCTTTACAGTGGGAGATTTATAGGCGAGGAATGAGAATGGGGCATGGAGAGCAGATGTAAAGTTTGCTTCGACTGCAACATCCATATTACAGCGTGAATGGCAGCCGCTGGTGGGGTTGTGAGGTTGGCTGCACATTGCCAAAACCTCTCTAGAGGTGTGATTGGTGGGAGCAAGTAGTTAGCACTGTGCCCTTAAAGACAAACTCATGACTCCATCCTCCTGCCCACCGGTCCTCTCCTCTACCCCCAGTGGAAGATTTATAGGAGAAGAATGGGAATGGGGCATGGAGAGCAGATGTAAAGTTTGCTTCTTCCATATTACAGCTGCAACATCCATATTACAGCTTGAATGGCAACCGGCAGTGGGGCTATGAGTTTGCTGTACAATGCCCAAACTTCTCTAGAGATGTGATTGGTTGAGGCAAGAAGTTAGCACTGTGCCCTTAAAGCCAAACTCACGACTCCATTCTCCTGCTCATCAATGCTCTCTTCTACCCCTAATAAGAGATTTATTGGAGAGAAATGGGAATAGGGCATGGAGAGCAGATGTAGACTTTGTGCCAGGAGAGGCGAATACATGTGCGCAGGTGCAGAACTTTAAGGAACTCTGGGCCAGATTCACAAAAGGGATACAACGGCGTATCTCCTGATATGCCGTCGTATCTCTGTTTCTATCTATGCGACTGATTCATAGAATCAGTTACGCATAGATATCCATAAGATCCGACAGGTGTAATTGTTTTACACTGTCGGATCTTAGGATGCAGTACCACGGGCGCCGCTGGGGGGAGTTCGCGTCGTAAACCAGCATCGGGTATGCAAATTAGGAGTTACGGCGTTCCACGACGGATTTGAACTGGCCCGCCTTGTGCCGGAGGCCGCCGGCGTAGTTTTCATCGCAAGTGCTTTGTGAATCAGGCACTTGCGATGAAAACTTGCGGCGGTGTAACGTATCTAGGATACGTTACGCCGCCGCGATTCTACGTGAATCTGGCCCTCTGTTCATGGCCAATGTGCAGATACGTGAGCACATGAGTGCATACAGGGGTCAAGTCCTGGGGAAAAAAGTGTGGGAACTCCCACTCAAGATCCCCACCAAAAAAAAAAAAAAAATTATACGCTCATATGCATAATTACTAAACCGCATGTTTTTTTTTTTTTCTCGATCCACTGTACCTTAGTAATCGTTTGTTAGTGGCCGCTTCCTGTATATGGATTCATCGGGTAGTGTGTGGGTATTCTGTCACTTCCTCGATGCCGCAATGTCTCCTGGGAGCTTTTGTCATTGTTCCCAGGAGATTGCGGAGGTCTGCCGCGAGTTATCGCGGGATTTAGAAAGAACTTTAAGCACTAAGGTTCGCCTGCCCCTGACAGTGACTCGAGCTGGGCATCGCCGCTTAGTGAAGGATTGGTTCGGCTGCTCAAGTCCTGCAAAGGGAACTGCGTTCCTGCTCTGGAAACTCCGTTCCCACGCGTTCCCGCAGGACTTGAGCCCTGAGTGCATAGGCACCATTTAAGCTGCACTAGTGCCCTGGGTCATTGCTGTTTGGTCTACTACATTTCCTGGGAATCTGCTATCTGTTCCTGTATTGACCCTCTGCTGCTGACCTGATCTGCTCCTGACACAGCCTGATCGTCACCTGCACTGACCCCTGACTAGATCTGTCTCTGCCTGCTCATTTTGCTCATCTGCTTTGTTGTTACTGATCCTGGCCTGACTTCTGACTACTCTTCTGCCTGCTGTCTGTACCTTATGTGCGTGTTAGTTACTGACCCAGACTGCCTGACTACTGCTCCAGTCCATCTGCCAGTAAGCATCCAGCCTTTCATCCCTGTGTACCCTGGCTCCACCACCAGGTACGTTACAGTTAGCTTGACTGCAACATTCATATTACTAGAGATGGGCCGAACACCCCCCAGTTCAGTTTGCACCAGAAAACCTTGAACAGGCAAATAGTTCTAGCAAATATGCAAACCCTATTAAAGTCTATGGGACAGGAACATGAAAAATCAAAAGTCCTAATTTTAAAGGCTTATACAGTGGGTGACCGCGATATTGTGTCAATCTCGTTCCCTTTCTCGGCGAGATTGACCACCTACGAGCCCCATCGCGGGAGCCAGCGCCGAGCTGGCTTGTCGTGATGGAGACAAAGCCGTCATAGAAGCGACGGGGATCCGACTTGGATTCCCGCCAATTCTAGGTGCGACATTTGGTATGCATTCCTGAGAGGGAGAACTCCACGCCAATTTTTAAATAAAAAAACGACATGAGTTCCCCCTCCGGAGCATACCAGGCCCTTAGGTCTGGTATGGGTTGTAAGGAGACCCCCCCTACGCCGAAAAACCGACGTAGGGGGTCCCCATACAATCCATACCAGACCCGTATCCAAAGCACGCTACCTGCCAGGTTGCGTGCTTGGATAAGGGTCCAGTATGGATTTTGGAGGGGACCTGATACCGTTTTTTTTTTATTACATTTTAAAATGAACCAACTCAATATTGAACCCTACGGCTTAAGACTGGAATGCCATCAAAGTTCATGTGCGTGTAAAGCCAGGCGTCCCAATTCTTTTGACAGTATAGTTTATGGTTCTACAGCTTATTAGACAATTGAGAAGGAGTGTGATTATGCTCTTCAGATATACTGTATGCAGCAACCAACCACATTATTATTTTTATAGGGCCTCAGATGGGATGGATTTGTAAATATGTAAACGTGTAAATGTTGGCATGGGTAGCCATTCACCGGATTGCTTCAAAAATCCTCATCCTCAGAAATCAGAACCTTACATTGTAATATCCAGAGGTTAAATATATATAAAAGCGATAAATGTGGATTTAGTCACATTTTCTATAACAGAAAAGAGAGCTACAGTACTGATCTTTTATCTCTCGGAGTGTATACATGCATTATTGAAACGATACATTGGAAGTGCAGGAATATTACGGGCTAATGTTTCTGTGCTATATATTAATAATGAAAAAGCTGAATATCAAGGCTGGAAATCATTGTATTCATTCTGGTGTAATTCTACAACAATTTTCTTCATGAAAATGAAATGGAATCCCTACATAAGAATGAGATCAGTGTCATGGACGTTTTCACGCAGGGAAGGCCCACTTAGTTGTTGTATATATTTCATTGTATCCTGAAATTCCTGATGCTGCTTGTGTAGATGTTCCAAGAGCATTCAAAAACCTCCTATTAACCACTTAAGCCCCAAGCCTGTTTTTCAGATTTGGCGTTTACAAGACTAAAACATTTTTTTTTGCTAGAAAATTGCTTAAAACCCCCAAACATTATATATATTTTTTCTAACACCCTAGAGAATAAAATGACGGTCATTGCAATACTTTTTGTCACACCGTATTTGCGCAGTGGTCTTACAAGCGCACTTTTTTTGGAAAAAAATCACTTTTTTGAATAAAAAAAAAAGACAACAATAAATTTGGCCCAATTTTTTTATATATTGTGAAAGATAATGTTACGCCGAGTAAAATGATACCCAACATGTCATGCTTAAAAATTGCGCCCGCTCGTGACATGGCGTCAAACTTTTACCCTTAAAAATCTCGATAGGCGACGTTTAAAAAATTCTATAGATTGCATTTTTTGAGCTACAGAGTAGGTCTAGGGCATGGGTCCTCAAACTACGGCCCTCCAGTTGTTCAGGAACTACAATTCCCATCATGCCTAGTCATGTCTGTGAATGTCAAAGTTTTGCAATGCCTCATGGGATGTGTAGTTCCACAATAGCTGGAGGGCCATGGTTTGAGGATCCCTGGTCTAGGGCTAGAATTATTGCTCTTGCGGCGATACCTCACTTGTGTGGTTTGAACACCGTTTTCATATGCGGGCGCTACTTGCGTATGCGTTTGCTTCTGCGCGCAAGCTCGTCGGGACGGGGGGCTTTAAAACAATTATTTATTTATTTTTCTTATTTATTTTTATTGATTTTATAATTTTTTACACAAAAATGTATCACTTTTATTCCTATTACAAGGAATGTAAACATCCCATGTAATAGAAAAAAGCATGACAGGTCCTCTTAAATATGAGATCTGGGGTCATAAAGACCTCAGATCTCATATTTAGACTTAAATGCAAAATAAAAAAATAAAATGGAAATGTTGTTTTTTAAAAAAATTACAACAAAAAAATGTCTCTTTAAGACGCTGGGCGGGACTGATGTTTTGACGTCACTTCCGCCCTGCAATGCTATGAGGACGGGTGGGGGCCATCTTGCCCTCACTCGCGTCCTCACACAACAGGCAGCAGCACCCGATCGCCTCCGCCGCTACCGACGGCTCCGGTAAGCGGCAGAGGGCGCGGGAGAGCGGCGGGAGGGGGGCCCTCTCCCGCCACAGATAACGGAGACCGCCGTTATCGTTTACAGGCCCGCCCATTGAAGAGATGAATATCTTGGTTGTGGCAGCAGCTGCTGCCGTTACCGAGATATCCATCTTTAATAACAGGACGTATATATATACAGTGGGCGGGCGTTAACCTGTTAATGGTGAATCTGCCCTGTGTGTTCAGAAAATGCATAGTTTGAGTTTTTACTGTGACATTGGACTTAAAGAAATGATGTCAATTGGATTCTTGCTTGCTGTCCCATATTTTGATGATTCAATTTACGTTGTACACAGGGCCGGTGCTACCACTAGGCAAACTAGGTAGCCGCCTAGGGCGCACTGCTGTCTAGGGCACCCGGCTACTGGTGTTCCTACTCTCTTCTCTCTGCAGCAAGCAACTAGGTCTCAGCATCAGCAGGCAGCCGCCGCTCTGTACATACATACATACATACGGAGGACTGTATCTGTGTCCCGACTCCTGAATGAATGGAAGAAAGAAAACATTAATTGATGAGTGAGTGAGTGAATAACTTGTATAACGCTACAAATGGGAACTGAATCGCCTCAAGGCACTTATTTCCATCCAGTGTCGTCCTTATCCTTCAGAAGAGATGAGTCTTAAGTCTGAAGGCCCGATGGTTTTCTTCCATGCAGATGTTTGCGGGCAGAGAGTTCCATAGCCGTGGTCCTTGGACTGCAAATCTTCGTTCTCCCTTTGATTTGTAGCAGGACTTGGGGATGTGGAGGAGGTTTTGGTTGGTTGATCGGGAAGTGCGATTAGGGGTGTAATGCTTTATTTTCTCACACAAGTATTGAGGAGCCTTTCCTTGTGTGCACTTGTGGGTAAGACAGAGGGTCATGAATGTGATCCTATCCTTTACGGTTAGCCAATGAAGGGTCCTCAGTGATGGGGTGATGGATTCCCATGTTTTTTTCCCTGATACCAGTCTGGCTGCCGTGTTCTGGACGACTTGTAGACGTGATATCTGATATTTAGGTAGGCCATTATAGAGGGAGTTTGCGTAGTCGAGTCAGGAATTGATGATAGTTCCAACTACTACTGCTATGCCTTCTTTTGGGATGAAGGGGATGAGTCTACGCAGCAGCCAGAGGAGATGGTGGGATCCGCTGACTACTGATCCTATTTGTGCATCCATCGACATTTCAGAGTCAAAGATGACTCCGAGACTTTTGACTTTGGTGCTTGGGGTGATCATATGTCCAAGGATGGTGGGTGGTGTCCATGAAGTCTCAGTTTTTGTCTTTCGGTTTGCGTGGAGGAGAAGAAGTTCTGTCTTGGATCCATTGAGTTTGGTGGGCACTGGTAGGCTCCATTGATGGGCACTGGTAGTCTGCATTGATGGGCACTGGTAGGCTGCATTGATGGGCACTCGTAGGCTGCATTAATGGGTGATGGTAGGCTGCATTGATGGGCGCTGGTGAGGCTGCATTGATGGGCGCTGGTGAGGCTGCATTTGATGGGTGCTAGTGAGCTGCATTTTATGGGCACTTTATTAAAAAGGTTGGGTATACATAGGCAGGGCAAAGGGGGTGGAGCCAGGGGTGGAGCCAGGGGGGCAGCAAAATAAAATTTTGCCTATGGTGTCAAAAATCCTTGCACCAGCCCTGGTTGTACAGTAATACTTTGGATTACGAGCATAATTTGTTCCAAGAATGCTTGTAATCCAAAGCACTCATATATCATACTGAGTTTGCCCATAGGAAATAATAGAAACGTAGTTAATTCGTTCCACAGCCACTGCTTGTTTATGCAGTACCGCATTTGGCCAGAAGTGCGGGGGCGCCGGAGACACTCAGAAACACTCAGAGACGTTTGGAGACCACTTATAGACGCTCAGAGATACTCGGGAACGGAGTGTTTCTGAGTATCTCTTTTGAAGGTTTCATTTAATTTTGGAAAACACAGAAAGAAAATGAAACAGTATTTTTTTCATCCAAAGGTGTAAATGAATAAGATATTTTTCACACACATCATCGGCATACCTAGAACTGCACCCCAAAACACATTATACTACTCCTCTTGAGTATGACGATACCACATATTGAGTAGTTTTTAATCTAGCTGCACAAAGGAGTCCAAAAATTACCTTTGGGCCTGCAAGGGGCATAAACTACGTATCTCATTTCCTGACTGCCTATCATATTTTGGAGGTCCTGGAGCACCAGGACAGTAGAAACACCCACAAAACAACCACATTTTGTTAAGTTGTTTGTTAAAAAAGGTGTCACACTAAACAAGTAAAAATTTGATAAACATTGATGTGAAAATCAGTCCTCTCTTGATCACAATGCAATGACGTCAGCACACCACTCCTCCTGACGTGCGTTTCATTACAATCTGATGTCATCCTGGGGCACGTGGCCCTTGGATGATGTCAGATTGCGACGAAACGCGTGTCAGGAGGAGTGGCGTACTGACGTCATTGCGTTGTGATCCCGAGAGGATCAGCGTTTGCTAGCCGGCCGGCTTTTAACCTTGGTGTTTTATTATTTACTTTCTATCTCTTTCCTTTTTTTGGGTAAATATTCCTGGTCCACGTCCATGATCACTGAATACCTGAGTCTTCTTAGTCATTTGGCGGGTGTCCTGCTCTTATCATACTAAACATCTGTCTGTGAGCTGACATCTCAAAACCTCCTGGAAAAAGGCCCTGGCTGCAAGCTTCAAATGCAGCCACTGTGCCCATGAATTGCAGCCACTGTGCCATCAATTGCAGCCACTGTGTGCATCAAATGCAGCCACTATACCCACCAAATGTAGCCACTGTGCTCATAAAATGCTGCCACTGTGCCATCAAATGCAGCCACTGTGACCATCAATTGCAGCCACTGTACCCATCAACTCTAGCCACTGTGCCCCATCAACTCTAGCCACTGTGCCCCATCAAATGCAGCCACTGTGCCCATCAAATGCCGCCATTGTGCTATCAAATGCCACCACTTTGCCCATCAATTGCAGCCACTGTGCCCATCAAATGCTGCCACTGTGCCCATCAAATGCCCCCACTGTGCAAATAAAATGCTGCCACTGTGCCCATCAAAAGTTGCCATTGTGACCCCCCCGCCCGCTCGCTGTCTGACCGGCACTTAACCTATGTTGGCAGGTGGGTCAGACATCGGCTAGCTGTGTGATCCATGCGTCTCCTCCCCTCCACCTGATAGGCGTCCAATAGCAGCTCCTTTCCTTTCAGCCAATCAGGTGACAGGTAACAGACCCGCGCTTCCTGATTGGCGGAGAGGCGGTTCAGTGTTAGAAAAGTGAATATTCATTCGCTTTTCTAACACACCTGGGCGGACTCCGAGTGCAATGTTTTGCACTCGGAGTCCACCTTTTTTGAAGCTTATTAGCACCTATGGCTCTAATCAGGTGCTTCAAAAATACACCCCTGCCACTATAATTCAGGTGCCCGGCATCCAAAAAGCGGTTAACACTAGGGGGCAATCAAGGGGTTAAGTGTGTCCTAGGGAGGTGCTTTCTAACTGTGGGGGGATGTTACACTGAAGGAAAACAGAGATTGTGTTTCAGCTTAGCTGAAAAATAAGATCTCCCTTTTCCTCACTGACAGATCAGCAGTGTGCCTTGTTTACATAGGCACAGTGCTGGTCCTTGTCTCCTGTGAACAATCGGCGGGTCGCGTTGGCCATCGGGGCGCCAGACCCGCTGATTGGCTCCTGCTGTGTCCAATCACAGCGGGATCGTCGCTTTAGTGGCGCGCGTACGCCCCCTAAACCACGTACACTAAATCACGTACAGTTATGTGATTTTGCGCACCCGGGCCACCCTGTTGCAGTATATGTATGATGGGCGGTTCGGAAGTGGTTAGCAAACAAAATATTTTTCCATTAGCATTCAAGTCTACTTTCATATATCTCTGTTTTGCGCTTCCAGGTTTTTAATACTACAGGATAAATCACATCATATTTTATGGGTCGAACCTAGCGCAGCATCTCCCTGTCTATTCCGTAACTTTTTTTGTGACTAGTTCTTTGATCTGATTAAATGTATTAATTAGTAATTACTACTAACCACGGGACGTCACACATAATTAAGTTAGAAGAGTTTCTTCCATTCTTTTGCTCATCTCCGAGCCTCTATTCCTTCCGCGTACCAATCAGACACACCGGGGATTCGCCACTCAGACAGAACAGCCTCAGATATAAAATATATATGCGATGCAGATTTATAGATCGCCGCTGTGATCTGCCTAGGGAGCCGTCTCTTCACTTAACAAACGACGAAAAAGCAATGGGAGAAAGGTCATTCTTCGAGGCTGAGAGGTGGCCGGTTTAACATGGAGGTCGTGTTTTCCTTTGAAACGGCTGCAGATTTGCGAGGTAACATCACGGATTACAAGAAGAAGTGCACACGGATATTAAAGGGATGGAAAAAGAAAATATACACCCCTGGATCAAGATCTAAAAAATTCAGGAGTTTGTCAAAGCTAAAATAGTTAGAAGTGGAGGCCGTATAGTGGGAGAACACCAATGACTTCCTCTCCTCTAATATTAAAAAAATTTTTTTTTTTATTTGTGATCTACTTATAGCCAACCCTGTATCTTGGCCCAGGCCAACAAGGCACAGACCTAGGGCAGCACTTTGCAGGGGGGCAGCATGAAAAGAGTCCCCGCCAGCTTGCACTACACTTTTAGTGCAGCGCCTGTCTTATGAGGTGGACTGGGCCGCAAGACAAATTGGTCTGGCGCCCCCATAAAGTGGCTACACTGCTGCTGGTATGATAGGGATGGCGCAGACACAAGGGACACTGACATGGTCACCTATACCTGGCAGGTAGGTAGTAGGACTCTCCTGCAATCCTTTGCATGTGTCAGTTGTACATATTAGGGAATCTTAATTTTATTTCTGTTGATGAGAAAAATAAACAGATGGGTTTATTTGTTCCTGCCCCCTTCCTTTGCTCACTGCCTGGACCACATACCTTCGTGTTCGCTACGTCGCCGCTAGTATAGTTTCCCGTCGCAAAGTTACACTTTTTTTTTGGTGCCTTAACTTTAGTCAGCAAGTGTATTGCTGTCTAAAGTATGGCCGTCGTTCCCACGAAATTTAAAAATCAGCGTCGTTTGCGTAAGCCGTCCGGGAATACGGAAGTACGCTACGCGCGTCGCAGTTCAAAAAAATGACGTCACGGCGCGCAAAGCACGGCGGGAGTTAGGAAACGGAACATGCGCAGTAGGTCCGGCGCGGGAGCGCGCCTAATTTAAATGGGATATATATATATATTCGCCAGCACACCAGGAATCATAACGTCCAAAGATTTAATGCATATCTATTATGTCAAAAAGAGCAACGTTTCGAGGCCACGCAGGACCTCTTCGTCAGGCAAAAACGAAGAGGTCCTGCGTGGCCTCGAAACGTTGCTCTTTTTGACATAATAGATATGCATTAAATCTTTGGACGTTATGATTCCTGGTGTGCTGGCGAATATATATATATATGATTTGCTTTCCGGTTCCCAGCCGGTGATCGTTTCAGCACCCTTTTACTACTTGGCCATTTTGCCGGAAGGTGTGCAATCGGAATATTTTTGAGATAATTTAAATGGGACTCGCCCCATTCGATTGGGCACGCCTTGCGCCGGACGGGTTTAGGATACACCGGCGCAAATTTCCAGGTAAGTGCTTTGTGGATCGGGCACTAACTTGGAAAAATTGCGGCGGTGTAACTTAAACTAGTTACGTTACACTGCGCCCGGGCTATGTGAATCTGGCCCATAATGACTATCATTGGAGGATATAGATCACATGGCCGACCCTGTGATGGTGTGTGGCTGATGACGCGATAGAAAGGGGAAGTGATCATTGGTGCTATAACAAGCAATAGGGGTATATACAGTATTTGACGCACACTAATTTCCCCAGGATACGCTGATGAAGTCCCGCCCCAGGGACGATACGCATGCGTGTCGACAGGGTCGCCATGTGACATTATTTGTTTTACCGACCAGGGATGTGTAGAGAGACGCTGCTTTCATGTAAGCCACAGGCTTTTACTCCTAGCACTGGGATCAGTGCTTTTTATGTGAGTCGTTTTCCTTTAATAAATGTGATTATTTTATATGAAACAGAGAGCACTATGGGCCAGATTCACAAAAGAGATACGACGGCGTATCTCCTGATACGCCGTCGTATCTCTGAGATACGATTGTCGTATCTTTGCGACTGATTCATAGAATCAGTTAGAGCCGGTTCACACTGGGGCGACTTACGATCCGACTTCATGTCGCCTCAAGTCGTCCCAAGTCGCGCTGTAGAGAAAAACAATGGAAGTGAATGGGAACGGTGTTAATACACACGACTCAAGGCGATCCGACTTCAGAAAAGGTTCCTGTACTACTTCAATCCGACTTGTAGGCGATTTGTACCCATTGATTTCAATGGAAGTCGCCTCAGAAGTCGGATCACTGTCTTAACTGAAGCTACTTTCCAGGAAGATAACATACATTTCTCAGGCAAACCCCTCCTGCCCCCCTCCCTCCCCCTCCCTCTCCTAGAGCTGATTGTTGTTTTATTGGCCACTGGAAAGTCTCCTGTCCTGGAGACAACTTCAAGTTGTGTTGTAAATCGCCCCAGATCGCCCTGTGGTTCATGTTCAAGTCGTGTCGGAGTCGCCTCTGAAAGTCGCGCTGGAAGTCGTGTCGCCCTAGTGTGAACTGACTCTAACGCATAGATAGCCCTAAGATCCGACAGGTGTAACTGTGTTACACCGTCGGATCTTAGGCTGCAATTCTAGGCCGGCCGCTAGGTGGCGATTCCATTGCGGTCGGCGTAGAATATGCAAATGACTAGTTACGCCGATTTACGAACGTCCGCTTTGCCCGTCGATCTAAATTTACGTAGTTTCTGTAGAGATGTGTCGCGTAAAACTAAGCATGCCCTCTAGGTGGTCTAACCAATGTTAAGTATGGCCGTCGTTCCCGCGTCAAATTTTTAAATTTCACGTCGTTTGCGTAAGTCGTCCGTGAATGGCGCTGGACGCCATTTACGCTAACGTCGAAACCAATGACGTCCTTGCAACGTCATTTAGCGCAATGCACGTCGGGAAATTTTAGGGACGGAGCATGCGCAGTACGTTTGGCGCGGGAACGCGCCTAATTTAAATGGTCCCTGCCCCATTTGAATTAGGCGGGCTTGCGCCGGGCGGATTTACGTTACACCGCCGCAAGTTTACAGGTAAGTGCTTTGTGAATCAGTCACTTACGCTGTAAACTTGCAGCAGTGTAACGTAAATGGGATACGTTACGCCGCCGCAGCCCTGTTTGTTTAATTGATTTTTTCATGACTGCTCATTGCCAAGTGTTTGGGAGGAAACTGACGCTTTTTACGAACGGCGCATGCGTCGTCCGTGAAAGTATCCCAGTGCGCATGCTCCAAATTAACCAGCAAAAAGCCAATGCTTTCGACGTGAACGTAAATGACGCCCAGCCCTATTCGCGAACGACTTACGCAAATGACGTAATCGACAGAAAATTTGACGCCGGCCCGACGTCCATACTTAACATTGGCTGCGCCTCATATAGCAGGGGTAACTTTACGCCGGAAAAAGCCTAACGTAAACGGCGTATCTGTACTGCGACGGCCAGGCGAACGTTTGTGAATTGGCGTATCTAGCTGATTTACATATTTTAGGCGTAAATCAACGTACACGCCCCTAGCGGCCAGCGTAAATATGCAGTTAAGATACGACGGCGTAGGAGACTTACGCTGGTCGTATCTTATACAAATTCTGGTGTATCTGATTCTTTGAATCAGGCGCAAAGATACGACGCCTCAGACTCAGAGATACGACGGCGTATCTGGAGATACGCCGTCGTTTCTCCTACGTGAATCTGGGCCCATGTGTTTTTTTTTTTCAAAATTGCCGCTCTTTTTTTGTTTATAGCGCAAAAAATAAAAACCGCACAGGCGATCAAATACCACCAAAAGATTTGTAGGAAAAAAAGGACGTCGATTTTGTTTGGGAGCCACGTCGCACGACCGTACAATTGTCAGTTAAAGCGATGCAGTGCCGGGAGCTGAAGTTTCGCCTGGACAGGAAGGGGGTATATGTGCCCAGTAAGCAAGTGGTTAATAGCGCTGCACTATTTATTTATAAGTGGTTAATACGGCGCAGTGCTATAGTCTGCATACATTTGGTTTCCTCGTATCTCCATGATCCACCAAGGAGAATGAATGAAGGAAATGACGAGTCTTGAATATTGAAGTTCCTCAAAGATGAGGTAAATCTGCATGTGTATATTTCATAAATAAAAAAATGACAATCAATTTTTCGCGGTTTGCGAATCAGATTCGCTCATCATTTAGAACGGTTGCAGCAACTTAAGCTATTCTTTGTGCCTTATTAAGCAAGCTCATATATGTTGTTGTAATTGTATAGTAATGTCTGGTTGGCATGACTAATGATGCTAAGTAGTGATATATTACATTGCAAAACTGGCGTTCAGGGATTACTGCGCTACAACTCATGCATCAATTCCCCCGATTTAAGAAGCTTTGAAATGTTTGGCGGTATCATTAGCTATGATATAGAAGCGAAATCCCACTATAACTGACATGGCTTGAAAAATATCAATTAACGGCTCTCGCTGAGTGATCTGACTTTCATGCTAGTCCGGCTTCCTCACAAGTGCTAATTGCCGAGTTATTAATACACTAAAAGTACATGAAAGAGAATAAACAGCCCGTGAACTTTCTTCTGAAGGAAATCAATTACTCCTCCCCAAAGAGTCCAAGACATCCCAGAACAGATTCCAAAATTTCTGTTTGCATTGCATGCAGCAGATTGCATGTGGGTCTTAGAGCTTAGCAAGGGGAATGCATCATTTACTCAAGGTTTTTATTTTCTCATTTTAAATTATAAATTTTTTAAAGAGCACATAAAAAAGATATAAAAAATAATAATTTCCCGCTGGACCAAATTGGACCATGCTTTTTAGTTTTTTTTTGCTTTCCTCCGGATCAACTGTGAGTATAGTGATCGGTATATGGAGATTTTCTATTCATTTATTATTTTCTATTGGTTGAACTAGATGGACTTTTTTCAACCTAAGTATGTACCGTATATACTCGAGTATAAGACAAGTTTTTTAGCACATTTTATTGTGCTGAAAATGCCCCCCTCGGCTTATACTCGAGTCACCTTTTTGCGCCTCAACTCCCAAACTTTGGGGACCCGGTACCGACCGACCGTAGGTCCCCTGGACCCCAAACTTGGCACACATGTAGCCTCTCTACAAGTGTGCAAAGTTTGTTGTCCGGGGGACCTACGGCCTGGGAGCACAGATTTTTCAAAGCCAGGCACCCCTTCCATAGACTTCCATGTTAAACGGTCATTTCTCTGGTGAGTTGGGGACTCGGTACCGGGCGGTCGTAGGTCCCCTGGACCCGAAACTTCGTACACACGTAGCCCTATTTCTCTTCTACAAGTGTGCAAAGTTTGTTGTCTGGGGGACCTACTGCTGGGGAGCACCGATTTTTCAAATCCAGGCACCCCTTCCATAGACTCCCATGTTAAACGTCAGTCTAGTCATGGACACAGTGAGGCATGGGCACAGTGAGGCATGGGCACAGTGAGGCATGGGCACAGTGAGGCATGGGCACAGTGAGTCATGGACACAGTGAGTCATGGACACAGTGAGGCATGGACACAGTGAGGCAAAGTGAGGCACAGTGAAGCATGCAGATGGACACCCTAGGCTTATACTCGAGTCAATATGTTTTCCAATTTTTTGGGGGTAAAATTAGGTGCCTCGGCTTATATTCGGGTCTGCTTATACTCGAGTATATACGGTAACTACGGTGTTGATTAGAGATACCCGTCGTGACGTCACAAAGGGTGGGCACCAGGTGACATCGCTAGGTGGCTCCTCCCCTTACCTATATAAGAACTGTCAAACAGCAAGCCAGGCATTCAGCAGTTTGCCTTGGTTGACGGCGGAGCTTTTTTTTTCTTCTTTCCTTTTCAGGTGGCGTTGTGATTAACGATGGATCTACAAAGCTTTGCACAATTAGGGCTTAGAAGGCACTGTGCAGCAGACAGTGCATTGCAGGACATTCGGCAGGGCAAACACCTGTCAAACACCCTGCAAATTAGGGTTTTTTGCTGAACAGGCGATGCTCGGGCTGAACTTTACCTCGGCCCAAACCGTTGACCCAGCTCTAGTGTTGATTTATTAAAATGGGAGTGTGAAAAATCTGGTCTAGCTGTGCATTGTAGCCAAACAGCTTCTAACTTCAGATTGTTCAATTAACCTCTTGCCGACCTACCGCCATGGTACTCCTGCGTGAATCGCCATAGCTGTACAGGCGCTTTAATGAGGAAGTAAACCCTCTTAAAAAAAAAACACAAAAAAATCCTGCAAGAGAAAGACAAATTGAGCTAGTATGCATAGCATACTAGCTCATTATGAATTACTTACCTGAGATAGAAGCCCCCAAAGCGGTCCTCGGTCACCTCCTCCACTGTCGCCATCTCTCCTAAAGTTAGTTCCGGGTATCGCTGCTCCGGCGCTGTGACTGACCGGAGCAGCGATGACGTCACTCCCACACATGCACATGAGAGCCACTAGTGACGGCACGTTAGCCTTCACGAACGGCACGCTCAGTGCGCCTGCACCGTTGTCTATGAGCACATGCGCCCTAGACATCGATGCCCCTTTTTTTGGAAAAGATCTCCTTAACCGTGTAGGTTATAGAGATATTTCTTGGGCCAACAAGTAAGCCTTAATCTAGGCTTACCTGTAGGTTAAAGTGGTCTGTAAGGCCGTGTACACACGGGCAAACATGTACGATGAAACCGGTCCTCCGGACCGTTTTCACCGTACATGTCTGCCCGTGGATTTCTGTACGATGGCTGTACTAACCATCTTACAGAAATTTGCGCGTAAACAATACGCGGGGCGTGACCGCGGTGTCGCCGCGACGATGACGCAGCGACGTGGGCGGGCCTGCCAGTTAAATGCTTCCACGCATGCATCAAAGTCATTCGACGCATGCGAGGGATGGCGGGCGCTCGGACATGTATGGTAGGTCTGTACAGACGACCGAACATGTCCGAGCGGACAGGATTCCAGCGGGCTGTTTTAAAACAAGTCCAGGAATATTTGTCCGCTGGGAAAAGGCCCGGCGGGCAAATTTTTGCTGGAATCCTGTCCGCTCGCGCCTACACACGACCGAATATGTCTGCTGAAACTGGCCCACGGACCAGTTTCAGCAGACATGTTTGGTCGTGTGTACGAGGCCTAAGGGTTTACAACCACTTTAAGGAATATAGGGCATGCACTCACGCCCACGGCGTGGCGTAGGAGCTTGTGCACGTGACCGATGGCCGCCTGGCTACTTGCAGATTGCTTCAGAGAAAGAAAGAACAGAGATCTGTCAATGTAAATAGACAGATCACTGTTCTGTCAGGGGTGAGTAGAGCGACCTTTTGTTCTTAATGCTTAGGAACAACGATCGGTCTCCTCATCCAGACAGTCCCATCCCCCCACAGTTAGAATCACTCCCTAGATAACACAATTAACCCCTTGATCACCCTCTTCCCTGCCAATGACTTTTATACAGTAATCGGTGGCTATTTATAGCACTAATCGCTGTATATGGTCCCAAAATAGTGTCAAAAGTGTCCGATCTGTCCGCCGTAATGTCGCAATTCAGATAAAAATTGCAGATTGCTGCCATTATTAGTAAAAAAAATCATAATAATAAAAATGCCATAAATCTATCCCCTATTTTGTAGATGCTATAAGTTTTACACAAACCAATCAATATACGCTTATTGTGGTGTATGTGTCACTGGCGCAAAAAAAAAAACTTTATTGTGTCAATGTGTTTTAGATATGTTTAAATTATGCGTTTGCTGCAGTTAAGTGTTTCCCACCTGTATTGTGGTATAATTTGTTACAAGAAATAAGGTGATAACTGCGCAAACTATGTATTACTGTATATTATACCACTTCTACTTCAACAGTGAATATTTAATATTAATAAAGTGCTGTCATGTGCTTAAGAAATGGACAATTATACCAAATATTCCACACAACCATGTGTTTTCAACATGGTGAAATATAGAAAATTATGATGAAAAAAAATAGAATTAAAAAACAAAAAATAAAAGTGTAAAAGAAAAAAAAATACAGCCCCAGTGTTGCTCTTCAATGCTGATCAATTAATTCCCATGTGCTCAATTCCTCATCCGTGACTGAACAAAGCTATTTATCCACCAACTTGTGAAGACACCACCACCTTCTGAAATGGTCATTCACCAGAAACAAGCTACATCGCACCTTTGGTTCATATAAGAAATAACCACTCCACTCATAAGGATCAATCTGAAACTCTTTCCAATCCGCATGCCAATATTCACTTTTAAACATCCGTACTGGCTTATCTTAGGCCTTATACACACGAGCGGATCTGTCTGATGAAAACGGTCCGCGGACCGTTTTCATCAGGCATGTCCGCTAGCAGATTTCGGTCTGATGGTTGTACACACCATCAAACCAAAATCCCAGCGGACAGGATACGCGGTGACGTGGCCGCGCCGTCGCCGCGACGATGACGTGGCGACGTGCGCAACCCTGGAAGGTCAATGCTTCCACGCATGCGTCTAATCACTTTGACGCATGCGAGGGCTTTCGGCCGAGCGGACATGTCCGGTAAGTCGTACAGACGACCAAACATGTCCGACGGACAGGCTTCCAGTGGACATGTTTCTTAGCATGCTAAGAAACATTTGTCCGCTGGAAACCTGTCCGATCCGCCGGAAAATTGTCCGGTCGGCCGTACACACGACCGAACATGTCCGCGTAAACTGGTCCGCGGACCAGTTTCAGCAGACATGTTCGGTCGTGTGTACGAGGCCTTAGGATCTCATATAAAAATAAATAGCCATCATCGCGCAATATATTTACTATTTATTGATAAAATAAGGTAAAATGTTATCACTCACAGATTTTAGTGCCTGGAGGCCGGCACAGGGCCTTTCCAGCAGTGTATATGGGGCTGAAATGTCAGCGTGCGTTCCCCTGTGGCTGGCATGCGGCCCAAGCCTCGCTATCATGCGGGTGCAGGCAGGAAGTGATGTTTTTGTTACCCAGAAGCCTCTACACATTTCACAATCAATATTGTGTCTTCAGCGATTGGTTAAATTTGGTGTGACCCAAAGTGCCTGATATGCATTGGGGGGGGGGGGGTCACGCCCATGTTATTTTTACCAACTTTTTTTTATTGCTGGCCATTTTATTTTTTTTAGATTCAGCTGATAAATCGATTGTTAAAGTGGAAGTCCATGCAAAAGCTGCATCTATAGGCACCGGGGGTCTAACACTAAACTCTCTATCCCTGTAAAGAAAAAACTAGTATACATACCTTTTTGGAAGCCGATCTGACCCGCTCCGACCGGATCCCACGCTGAGCTGTCAACCGCTGCTTCTCTGTGTAGGCGGGTGCAGAGGAGACAGAGGACAATGGAAGATCCATAGTAAGTCTTTGGGTGACGTCACTTCCGCTTAATTTCACAGCTGTTGTCCTCCAAGTCTTCTGCTGAGCTTCCAGGGCTGGAGTGTGGGTCCGGACGGGTCAGATCAGCTTCCAAAAAGGTATGTATACAAATTTTTATCTTTACAGGGATAGAGAGGTTAGTGTTGGATCCCTGGTGTCTATAGATGCAGGGATTTTAGAGTTTGCAGGGACTTTAAAGTGGAGGTTCCCCCTAAAAAAAAATTCTAACAATACATTGAGAAGACTGATTACACTGCGGGTATGCTGTTTTTTTCGTACATACCTCGATATCGCCGTTTAATCCCTTGGCTTCCGGGTATGATTCTAGCGGGGCTGGGCGTTCCTAGTTGATTGACGTTCCTCCGACCGACGCATACTTGACGTCACAACTTTCCTAAAGAAGCCAAACGTCGCTGCACAGGCGCCGTATAGACCCGGAAGCCGAGGGATGAAACGGCGATAACGAGGTATGTACGAAAAAAAAAAAAAACAGCATACCCGTAGTGTAATCAGTCTTCTCAATGTATTGTTAGAATTTTTTTTAGGGGGAACCACCCCTTTAAGTACAGAGTGCTCGCCTGGTCCTTAACAACCATGTTGTTTAGTGGTTGTTAAGGACATGGGTGGCAGCCGGCTCCTTAAAGTGGAGTTCCACCCAAAAGTGGAACTTCCACTTAAAGCACTCCTCGCCCACTTACTTTTGGCATGTAATTTTTTTTTGGGGGGTGCCTACTTCCTGTCCCACTTACATCTTCCACCTACGGGCCACCTAGGTGACTCCTCCTCTCCTCCTAGGCGGCCCCTCCCACTCGGCAATCCTCTGGGACGCATGACAGGTCCCAAAAGATTTCCTGTCCAATGGAAGAGCACAGAGCAACTTGCGCACGGCTGTGAAGCCGCAAGCCATCACAGCCGGGTGCCCACAGTTTCAATGGAGGCGCAGAGGAGAAGAGAGGGAGAGAACAATAATATCACCAATATAGTAACAGAATATACAAA
Source organism: Rana temporaria (assembly GCF_905171775.1). Taxonomy (NCBI): domain Eukaryota; kingdom Metazoa; phylum Chordata; class Amphibia; order Anura; family Ranidae; genus Rana; species Rana temporaria. The sequence continues at coordinate 405,597,511 of NC_053493.1, read as the reverse complement.
CACATCTATGAATTAATTATTGATAAAAAGAAAATTAACATTTGCAAGACAACAACTTCCAATCTCTAGAATATAAGTCATCTTAGTTTCTCAAAGGAAGATACAAGTGTAATGCCGCGTACACACGTTCATTTTTCGGGTTGTAAAAAACAACATTTTTCAGGCTCTAGAAAAAACGAAGTTTTTTTAACTTGATCATTAAAACGGCCTTGCCTACACATGATCGTGAAAAAATAAAATGCTCTAGCAAAGCGCGGTGACGTACAACACGTACAACAGCACTATAAAGGAGAAGTTCCATTCGGATGACGCCACCCTTTGGGCTGCTTTAGCTGATTTTGTGTTAGTAAAAGACAATTCGCGCTTTTCTGTCTGTTACAGCGTTTTACCAGAACGAGTCTCATAACTTGCTTCTGAGCATGCGTGGATTTTTCACATCATTAAAGCCCACACACAACCATTTTTTACAACCCCGAAAAACGACAACGTTAAAAATGTCGTGAAAATATAGAGCATGTTCGAAAAAAAAATTCCTGTTTTTCAAACCCGAAAAATGCTCTGAAGCCCACACACGATCGTTTTTAATGACATTAAAAAAAAAAAAATGTAGAATCCGAAAAATGGTCGTGTGTGCGCAGCATCAGGGTCCCTTGCTTAAGATGCTATCCTCATTTTCAAATCCAGTTACTTGGTGATGTCATGTTTTTCTTGGCAAGAAAAAAAACCTTCAATTAGGAAACATAAGGCAAACAAAGATGATGCTTCTAGCTAGTAGTAGTTGGTCACTTTATAATGAACGTGTTGTGTGATGATGAGATTGTTTCGCTGCTCATATGAGTGGCTTCTTCAGATCTAATGAGTGTTAGGCACATACCTGTACAATAACCTATTAAGAACACCTATGCACCTGCCTGTCCATGCAATTATTTTATCAGCCAATCATGTGGCAACAGTGCAATTATAGGCGTGCGCACAGGGTGTGCCAGGTGTGCCTGGGCACACCCTAATGGCCCTGTGCTTGGCAGATTCCCCCTGCTACTTGGCTGCAGAAAAAAGGAACTGGGGAATCTCTGTCCTCAGTCCTTTTCTCTGTTTCAAAAGCAAGACATCAGGGGTCTGTTTAGACCCCTGATATTTCACCAAGGCCCCTATTGGGTTCCAAAAAAAAAATAATATTGTAAAATAACAGAATATATTGTATAAAAATTCTAAAATTGTAAAAAAGTAACAATAAAAAAATAAAAACTGACACCAGTCTCTGCCCTTTCCACATCATCCATCGCTCTACCGACACTGTCTATTGCCCCATTGCTTTGGGGTGCACACTGCACACCCTAATGCAATAGGCTGCGCACACCTATGAGTCCAATGTATACAATGCTGATACAGGCCAGGGGCTTCATTTATATTTCACATCGAGCACCAAAATAGGCAAAAAAAAAATGAATACTACACCTAGAAAAAAAAAATTGGAGGGGCTACATGACTGGGGAGAGGAATATCACCAATATATTAAAAGAATATACAAATACATATACAAATTAGTGGTCGATAAAAAGAAAAGTAACCTTTGCAAGACAACAACTTTTAATCTCTAGAATACAAGTCATCTGAGTAAGCAAGCATTTTTATAAACAAAGATACAAAACGTAAGGGTCCCTTACACAAGATGCCATCGTTATTTTCAAATCCAATTACTTGTTGAAGTCATGTTTTTCTTCTTGGCACCAGAAAGTGTCTATTACTCTTGGAAGGTTCATGCTAATTATCTGAGAAGAATTGCTGTTTGTTGGCTAGCCTTGCTTCTTTCACTAGATCAGACTTTTGGTCTGATTATCTTACTCTGATCTCTGCGAACATAAAAAAAAAAAACTTTAATTAGAATACGCGACGAAAACAAGGATCATACTGCTAGCTAGTAGTAGTAGTTGGCTACATTAAAATGGACGTATTCTGTCATGTTGAGGTTGTTCTGCTACTCATCTGAGTGGCTTCTCCAGATCTAATGAGTGTTAGGTACACATAATCAGTGATTAAAGTGGAGGTTCACCCAAAAACTCAATTTTTAACATTAGATTGAGGCTCATTTTGGGAGAATCGGGTGTTTTTATTTTTTTAAATCGAAGCAGTACTTACCGTTTTAGAGAGCGATGTTCTCCGCCGCTTCCGGGTATGGGCTGCGGGACTGGGCGTTCCTATTTGATTGACAGGCTTCCGACAGGCTTCCGACGGTTGCATACAGCGCGTCACGATTTTCCGAAAGTAGCCGAACGTCGGTGCGCAGGCGCCGTATAGAGCCGCACCGACGTTCGGCTTCTTTCGACTACTCGTGACGCGATGTCGGAAGCCTGACGGAAGCCTCTCGGAAGCCTGTCAATCAAATAGGAACGCCCAGTCCGAAAGACCATACCCGGAAGCGGCGGAGAAGATCTCTCTCTAAAACGGTAAGTACTGCTTCGATTTTAAAAAAAACACCAGATTCTGCTTCCCAAAATGAGCCTCAATCAAATGTTAAAAAAAAAATTCGGGTGAACTCCCGCTTTAAGAACACCCATACACCTGCTTATCCATGCAATTATTTTATCAGGCAATTATGTGGCAACGATGCAACGCGTACCTTGCAGATACAGGCCAGGAGCATCAGTTAAATTTCACATCAAGCACTAGAATGGGCAAATAACTGACTTGCAGTACCTGACCGCGATATTGTATCAATCTCGCCTCTGTTATCTGCGAGATTGACACCTGCAAGCCCAGTCGCAGGAGCCAGCACCGGGCCCTGTCTCTCCTCCCGCTCGCCGCCTCCAATGGATTCCTATGGATGCGCTGCATCTCGTGGGGATGGCGAGCACGAGAGCACGAGAAAAATATCATCGGTACTTTGCGAAACAGCACTTAATGATATCATCCCCACCAAACTGATGAAGGAATGTGCCGCTATCCTGGCACCGCCTATCACGCAGCTTATAAACCAGTCATTCAAGGAAGGCATAGTGCCCTCCCAGTAGAAAGAGGGCACAATCCAACCCATCTTGAAGAAACCCACCCTAGACCCCAAGGACCCAATTCACCGCCGTCCCATAACAGGCCTAAACGTTCTCTCCAAGATAATGGAGAAAGTAGTGGTACAACAGCTGCAACAGCATCTGGATACCCATAATCTACTTGATCCATTTCAATCGGGTTTCCGCCCCTGACACGGGACAGAAACAGCATTGCTCAAAATATGGGATGACGCCCTCGAGGCCGCAGATGAAGGAGAATCTTGTCTTCTAGTTCTGTTGGACCTAAGCGCAGCTTTCGACACGGTAGACCACAAACTGTTACTGACTCGGCTGGCTGAGGTAGCCAGAGTCGCAGAAGGTGATTTATCTTGGTTCTCCTCCTTTCTGGAAAACCGATCACAAACAGTGAAATTGGGACCTTTCACTTCTGAAAAACGCACAGTGTCATGCGGAGTCCCTCAGGGATCCCCTCTGTCACTGGTGCAGTTCAACATCTATCTTCGCCCTCTCTTTGAAATCATCAGTAGCCAAAAACTGCTTTATCACTCATATGCAGACGACACGCAACTGTATTTTCGCATTTGCAACAAAAAGGATCATCATCTCAGTCTAGAGACATGCCTCTCTTTGATAGAAAACTGGATGACAAAGAGTTATCTTAAACTCAACAGTTCAAAAACAGAACTTCTTCTGTTTCACGCCAGTCATAAGAATCAACTGGCAACAACCTGGACACCTCCGTCCATTCTGGGCCAAATCATCACCCCTAGTTCCAAAGTCAAAAGTCTCGGAGTCATTTTCGACATCTACATGACAATGGACACACAAATAGGGTCAGTAGTCAGCGGATCTCACCATCTGCTGCACCTACTACGCAGACTTATTTCATTTATTCCTAAAGAAGACATAGCGGTCGTGGTGGGAACAATTGTGAACTCCAGACTGGACTATGCAAATGCCCTTTACCTCGGGCTCCCAAAGTACCAAATCTCTCGTCTGCAAGTCGTTCAGAATACGGTCGCCAGACTTGTGACTGGGAAAAAAACATGGGAATCAATCTCACCTTCTCTGAGATCCCTTCATTGGTTGCCAGTAAAACACAGAATTGCTTTTAAAGCACTCTGTCTGACACATAAGTGGTACAAGGTCCTAGACTATGGAACGCTTTACCAACCAGCATTCGGTTGGAGGGAAACCACCTGACCTTCAGAAGAAAGATCAAAACTCATCTCTTTTGATGTCAAGAGAGACAGGAACAACAAGCGCCCAGAGGCGATTTAGTTCACATGTGCCGCGCTATATAAGTTTTTCATTCATTCATTCATTCATGCAGTGGAAAAAGTGGAATGCACCCGCCTACAGGCACCTAGTCCAAAACCAGATTAATACATTAGGGATTTGGGGATTTTATCTAGTAGATGTTAATTGTTCTAGAGCATGCCATAGGTGAAAACCTTTTTGATACAACCCTGTTTAAATTTACAAAAAATAGCAGGGGTTTGGAGTAATGAATATTTCCTGGGATCTCGTTTGAGGATGCCGTCACCCCCTGTATTGTTTCAGTACCGGGTACAAATGGAAAAAATGGACCAGAACCTTGATGGTTCTGCTTTTGCAGATTTGCTGACTGCTCTAGACTGCTATGTGTATTTGTTACGTTTCTGAAATAGAAACCTTTTTCTAGTTTTTTTAACACATACAAGAACCTGTTATTTGCTTTTTTAACACATTATTTTTGCAGTAATTAATTATAAGTAAGTAATTATTTTTACTTGACTGATGAGAAGCACAGGCTTAAAGCAATAACTTTATGTAACCTTGCCTAAAGATGACATAAAGACAGATTAAACTGGAAAGGGAAAGGCTACAACTTTATTTGAATGTTCCAACAAAACAACTTAACCAGTGCCTGTCATACTGTGAGCACACATGGACAGAACTTGACATAGCTTAAAATGCCTGTCTCTACCATTAGTGCCAGACAGGCATTAGACTGACCCAACCAGGGCTGTCGATAAGGCAGCACAGCCAGCCCTCCTGTACTGGGCCCAGGCCCCTATCGGTTTAAAGGGGGGGGAGGCCCAGGCAACTGCCGAGCAGGAGGTCCACCTGTACTGCCTTATTGCTGACACCTCCTGTCACCTCCTAAAGGAGCCACATAAGGTGTCAGCAATCGGACAGTATGGTAGGGGAATTGATTCTAGTATCTGCACCCCCACCACCCTTAGACCGCTCTGATCACCTCCATCCCCCTGCTGTTTGGGCCCCCCCTTTCACCTGCTGTTCCCCCTTCTATTGCAGCGTTAGGAAATGTCTGTGTTTGGGGTTGAACACCTGCACCCACACACCTGTCCTATTAGGACCTGCGACTTTGTTTGTACAGCTATTGCATCCCCATAGTGTAATATAGGCTGCCTGCACACAACTCCAGGGAGCTCCAGTCACATAAACAAACAAATGATTCACACTGTACAGGCCACAGCACCCATATGAATGAGCCTCAAGACCTCATTCATACACAAACCTGTATTGAGTTAATAAATAAAGTTCTATCTTTTATATTTTGCAGGAATTTTGTTGTGTTTTTAGTGTATTTTTTATTTGATATGTCCAGGGTGGGGAAGGGGGGTGGCGGTTTGGGAAACTGTTCGGTTAGGCTGTACAGGGCTACGTGGTTACTAACAGCAGCCCTGGAGCCAACTTAACTACTTCCTTACTGGCCACTGTATATAGGTGAGCACCCTGATGATTAGCCAGGGTTGCTATTAAATTTATTTGCCAAGCGATAGTTGCTGGGGCCAATTTGTCAAAAGGTCAATTGATTTCACCCCAATTCTGGAATTGCTGCACAATTCTCTTCTGTCGCTAAATGGCTGGGTATTCCGGAGACATTTGACAAGACAAGGGCATTGCAAGAACATATTAGGAATGAATGGGGTGTCCCAGCCAATGGGCAGGGAATTTCTTTGGTCCCTTGGCCTGCTGGGAGAACCTATTTATTTGGGTGGAGTCAGGTGATCGGATGTTTGGTGCCACCTGGATGACTGTCTGGGTGGACGTTTGTTGTATCGCCCTGGGCTGCTAGGCCAGAAACCTAAGGCCTATCCCGGGGACATCTGGCTGCTAGGCTGTCTGAGGGCTTATCCAGAAGCAGGAAAGCAGTGTGGGGTTTGGACTACGGGCCTGTAGTCCAACCAGAAGTAATGGTTCTGCCAGCCAGGGATCCAGTCGTGGTCAGAAGTAGAAGGAAATCTGCTGCCACTAAGGGACCATCCACCTTACTACCATAGACCATTGTGAGTAAGCTGAGGCCAGTACCAGAGCAGACTTCTCGCCAGCCCGGGACGAAGAAGTGGGAAAACTTCAGCAAGTGCCAAGTCAGGGACCCAGCGTGACAGCAGAGATGACACTTGTGGAGTGCCAGGCCAGGGACCCAACATGTCAGCAGGAGTGAAGCTTGAGGAGTATCTGTGAGTGCCAAGCCAGGGACCCAGCAGTGAAGCGGGGTTGACGGTTGAGGAAGATACTGAGTGCTACAGTGAAAGAGCTCAGGGGATCCAGTGGCTAGTGGATCTACAGTCTGAGAGACTGGGAGCTCATTAAGTGAAGACCCACAGTAAGCGAGGTAAAGAGAATTGTTTGTGTTAGTTAAATACCTTTACCGACAAGATTGTTGCTATAGGAGACAGCGGTCCAACCTATACAGAAGTGGTATCCGGCTGGAGGCCTTCACCTGTATAGCTGTCTACCTATAGAAGTCTCGGAGTCTGCTAATTATCTACCTAAGTGTACCTAACAGTTCTGTTTTAGAGACGATAAATCTCTTTGCATTCAAAAAGTGTCTGGCGCCCACCTGTTCATCTTGCATTACACCCACCATGCCTTGTAACCCACTCTACACAGAAGAATGTCAGCTCTTCCTAACTCTGGAGGTAACTATTAGGCCAACAGAGGCTCACAACAACATTGCTACATATACATCCTGCTAGGGAAGCAGTTGTACCGAGATCATGATCCCGGTGTCATTATTTACTGCCTGCAAGTCCATTTCATGTAAAAGTATTACTGATTAGCTGGGTAGCCACTAGAATACTTTTACAGGTGTCGGAAGAGGGTCCCACCCCTCTCCCGTCGTCATTACTGGGCTTTCCTGAGCGATGGGGAAGCCCGGGGGCAATGTGACTGGCGGCATCCATGTCCGACCTCACAGTGAGAGAAAATTAAGCTGTTCCTTCCACTGTGTGACGTCAGAACCGGTGAGCATTGACTATGTCGTCACTTCTGGCCCCAGCTCTTTGTTTACTGGCCTCATAGCGGACAGTGGAGTAGCAGATCAGACCGATCTGTGCATATGAGAAGTGTCAGAATTGACCCAGTATTGAGGTGGTTAAACTCAAGGGCATAGCCCATTGAAACAACATTAATTTCTGGAATGGTCAAATTGCTGATAAAGCTGTGACAATCCTCCTTAAATTGGGTAGGTAATTCTTCTGAAGCTGCAATTCCTCAGGTCAGACGTGATTTGGCAGAAGTTTTTTTATCTTATAGCATTCTACAGTATGTATTAAGGTAAAAAAGCCTTCAGTGTTCAGCAGCCCCCCCCCCCCCCTCAGCCCCCCTAACACTTACCTGAGTTCCCTCTCTGTCCAGCAATGTCCTCCTAATTGGCTGAGACACAGCAGCGGCTCCATTGGCACCTGCTGCTGTCAATCAAAATCAGCTAGCATATCAGGGAAGAGAGGAGGCGGGGCTGGGGCAGGGCTCCGTGTCTGAATGAACATAGGTAGCTGTGGAAATGGTAGTACTCTTGCGCTATCTGTACTGGACACCGGGGGGCACTGCTGCAATCACCTTAGAGTCTGCCTTACACAGAAAAAATTCAAATATGGAAAGTGATGGTGAAGCGCTGTGAACTAAAAATAGAAGGGGATCTCAATACCTAACAGGTAGGTAACCCTAAAGTGAAATACATAAATAAATAAATAAATAGATACTAGGTGACTATTACAGGGAAAGAAAGGTGAATAAACAACATATAATGTGAACATAAAGTGACACGAATGTACCAGGCTGGATGAACCAGAGACACAGTGGTAAAGGTGCACGGATGTGAACCAAACAGTAGCTTACACAAACTAAAATAACTGTGTACAGAAACAATGTATAACAGAAATACGTGAAAAATGGTCTATTTAAAAAAGTGACATCCCAGAAGACAGTCCGGTGTGGCACGAATGTACCAGGCTGGATAAACCAGAGACACAGTGGTGAAGGTGCACGGATGTGAACCAAACAGTAGCTTACACAAACTAAAATAACTGTGTACAGAAACAATGTATAACAGAAATACGTGAAAAATGGTCTATTTAAAAAAGTGACATCCCAGAAGACAGTCCGGTGTGGCACGAATGTACCAGGCTGGATAAACCAGAGACACAGTGGTGAAGGTGCACGGATGTGAACCAAAATAACTGTGTACAAAAACAATGTATAGCAAAAATGCGAAAAAAAAAAAAGGGTATTTAAAATAGTGACGTCCCAGAAGACAGTCCAGTGTAAAAGTAGGCAAACTTCGGTGCGCACACCTCTTGTGGTACTAGATGCTCACCTCAGAGCCATAGCACGGATGGCTCAAAGTACCAAACAATGTCTCCCTAGGGGGTGCAGTCACACGGATTGAGGTTGAGATGAAGGGGGCTCCTCATCAAATATTCATACAAACATGGAAGCAAAAATCAATGGATAATAGCATAATCCTGTGGGAAACCTTGCAAATGATATATAACGTATACATGCACTCACATTGAGGCTGTGAATAGTGGACCTATCTCCACGAACACCGCGTTCGTATCCGGAACTGGTATGCTGGAGGATCACTGACAGACAAAACAACTCTCACTTCCACCTTCTCTGTATCTTCCACCTCCTGTCCGTGGTATCAGCCAGTGCTCAGGGGGTACAAGATGGAAGAAAAGAGAGGAAGGCCCATGGTGCAGTATCTTGTGAAATTTATTAGAGTACAAGTAGCAGCAAAGTAAAAACTCACATTTAAAATTGGGGCAGAAGCAAAACACCTACGAGCGGTGAGCTCGTCTCATCGCCGTCGGTCTGTGTCGGCTCTGTAACTCCTATTCCCTTACGCGTATTCGTCACATCACATGACTTCTTCAGGGGATAACGCAGGGTGTAAGCAATGGGCTTAAATAGGCTGTAAAAACGTCTAATAGACTGGATGTCCATCGGCCATTTTGTTGTAGCTCAATGTAGTATACCTATGTGTTGCTAGCGTTGGACAGGACGCCATGATACCTAGGTCTTAAACAGAAAAACAAACCAGGCAGCAATGTACACATAGGAAACGTATACGTGGGCCACACACCAAAAAACAAGCCATAATAAGTGCATTGCATCTTATTGCAGACGAAAAAAACGATATACATGGGGGACAGTAATGACTGGTAAAAATACTATAATTAGACAGGTATAAAAGCATGGGTGAACGATACATGAGGCTGTGTATAAAGCAATTAGGTGGCTGCCAAATTGAAAACCAACACACCTCTCACAGCGCTCCAGCTTAGGAGACTGTTTGTAAAAAAGTATATAAATGGGACACAGAGAGGATACCAAATTTAAAAGCCAGGACACCTGGAGGTGGGTAGTCAGGCATGAATAAAAACACATAAAATATATATAAAAATATATTGTAAATATAAAAACAGCTATGTTCAATTGAACAATAGGTGTGGTATAAAATAAGTAGAGGAGCTGCAGAGCGGACATGTCTGACGACTGGGTATAAATACAGACAGATATATGACACATATATATATAAAATATATATAAGACAACCATATGGTAGCAGGGTGGTGCCTAGATTGAAAACTAGAAGTAGACGCTGAAAAAACAGGACGGAAGTAAAAACCCACTGGTACGCAAGAGGGAGGGTAGGTCAATAGGACACTCTCAGAAATCGCTAAGGAAGCAATTAAGGTCAAAATCTATATTAAGACCCTTTGGTGCAAAAGTATCCATACAGAAAATAAATTTAGATTCTAGCTGGCTTAGAGACCTCACCTTATGTCCACCTCTCCATGGCCTGACATAAGGTGCAATACCCCAGAATCTCAAATGTGAGGGGTCCCTGTTATGGACTGTGTCGAAATGTCGAGATACACTATGCTTGTCAAATCCATTCTGGATATTGACCACATGTTCTTTAATCCGTATCCTAAGCAACCTTTTGGTTCGGCCAATATATTGTAGGCCGCAGCTACACTCGAGCGCATAGACAGCGCCCTCAGTGTTGCAACCAATAAATTCATTAATTTCATATTCTGTCCCATTACTGTTGGATTTAAAGGACGATACCTTCGGATTAGGTTTTTTGGTACGGGTACAGGCGTAACATCTTTTGCACGGATAAAACCCTTTGCCTGTGAAAAAGGTAAATTGTTTCTTTGGTGGATCTACGACACTTTTGACCAATTGGTCTCTAAGAGTTGGGGCTCTTTTATATATAAATTTAGGCCTCTCTGGTAGAATCTCTTTCAGTTTGGTATCCGCTTTCAAGATGTGCCAATGTCGATTAATAATTTTCTCGATTTTCTTATGGTGAATATTATAGTCCAATATCATAGGGACCAAATCTGGTTTATTATTTGGTTTCTCTTTTATCTCTAGGAGAGCACTTCTAGGTACTTTAATGACTTCTTCAATTTTCTCCTGGATAAAAGAGTCTTCATAGCCTTTCTGTTTGAATCTGTCGCCAATCATATTGGCTTGCAACCGGAAGTCTTCGGTATTTGTGCAGTTGCGCCTAAGTCTAAGAAGTTGACCTTTAGGGATGTTAAAAAGACAGTTTTTGTGGTGGCAGCTCGTAATGGGAAGATAGCTATTGCGATCGACATTTTTGAAGAACGTTTTCGTAGCAAACTTATCTTTGATCCGAGAAATTTCTAGATCTAAAAAAGAGATCTGTTTCTCTTCAATTTGCCACGTAAGAGTAATGTTTTTAGAGTTGATATTTAGTTTCTCAAAAAACAAAGCAAGGCCACAACGATCTCCCTTCCAGATAATAAAAATGTCGTCTATGTACCTTTTGTACATAACTAAATCTTCATGTTGTTCCAAAAACACAGATTCCTCTTCCCATTTAGACATAAAAAGTCCCGCCACACTTGGGGCAAACTTAGCCCCCATGGCAACACCAGTTGTTTGCTGATAGTATTCGTGATTGTACCAGAAATGGCTATGTTTAAGACAGAAGTCCAGGCATTTGACAATGTATTTCCTCTGGATACAGGGCAAGTTGGAATGTCTACGAAGTCCCCATTTGGTGGCTTCGCATGCAAGAAAATGTGGGATGATCGTGTAAAGGGATGACACGTCTGCTGTAGCCATCAGAAGGGGCCCTATGTCATTTCTACTCTCAAGCAAGGAGAGCATGTCCTTAGTATCTTTGAGATATGCCCTAGTCTTCTGGACCGCTGGTTGAAGAAATCTATCGATATACTGACCCAGTCTAGCCGTGATGGACTCTATTCCATTCACGATGGGTCTCAGGGGGGGGTTCGTCCTATCTTTATGGACCTTGGGCAGTGCGTAAATGATAGGGGTCCTACACGCCTCCGGTATTAAATACTTTGCCTCCTTTTTGTTTAGGACTTCTCGCTTAAGGCCCAGGTGCACTACCTGTTCTAGTTCTTTCCTCCATTTGAAAATTGGATTGCTGGGTAGTCGGTTATAGGTATTATGATCTTCTAGCATTTTCATCATGCCATCGTGGTACTGTTCGGTTGTCTGTAACACAATGCCACCCCCTTTGTCTGAAGGTCTAATGACAAGGTCCCTTCTTTTGGTCAGTTTTTTGATCCCTATTTTCATTGCCCTAGGTTCTTCTATTTTCTTGACCGTTAGGTTTCTAATTTCCTCTGTTACCATATTTTTAAACACATCTAAGTGTTTGTTGTCTTTAGATTTGGGGTTGAATGTAGATTTGTTTCTTAAATTACTGTGCACCACTGCATTTTCTTCTCTTGGCCGAGCATTGAAGGGCTTTTCGATCAGGTATTTCTTGATGTTTAATTTTCTGACGTATCTTTGCACGTTGACATACGTCTGGAATTTATCCAAATTCCTTACCGGCGCATACTTCAGGCCTTTATCAAGTACTACAAGTTCTTCATGGGATAGTGGTGCACCTGTAAGATTAAAAATCCCCTCTCCATCTATTCTCTTCGTTTGTTTTCTTTTTCCTGCTCTACATCCTCTTTTCTTGTAGGACTTTTTCTCCTTGTTTCCTCCATTTTCCTTTGGGGAGGGTATACCCTCCCCCTGTCCAAAAAAGATTGATTGGGTCCATTTTCATATCGGTATTCAAATTCTCTTCTCCCATCTCTATCGACATCTCGTATGTCTCTCAGGGGGGCATAATGGTTATAGGTATAGATGGGGCTCCTCTCTCTTGGCCTCTGAGGAGGGGGACCCCACCCCCCTCTAGGGTCATAATAATGCCTAGGGCCAGGACTCCTAATATAGGATCCAGGTCCATAGTGTTGTTCACCTCTATAGTCTCTTGGATCATAGTAGCCTCTTGGGTATGCTGGGCTCCTGTCTTGTTGGTTGGGCTCATTATAAGGGCCTCTCGTGTCTTTCTGTCCCTGGTTTTGCTTATTCCAATGGTTATGTGGTTTTTATGTGGATATCACCACGTTTGACAGATATATAAAAGCTAACATTGTCCCGAGGCGCCTTAGATGGGATGTACCACCCAATGATGGTCTTAAAGATCAGGAATCGATCGACGAATGGTTTTGATTCTTTAACGAGAAAGGTAAAGAATTACTCCATCTGTTACTTAAAAGGAAACAGAAGAAAATACGTAAAATAGACAAGGCCATCGCAGAATTAAAAATACAATTGGAGACACACAAAGACTCACCTGAATTCAAACGACTCACCACTCAACTCAACAAAGATCTAACAAAAAAGGATGTAGAGGTACAAACTAGAAAAAGCAAGAAATATGCCAGGGATATTAATGACTACAAAAATGATTTAGTCTATAAATGGCAAAATAACCTTGACATAAACGATCCAATTTCCACTTTCTCAACCCCTGAGAAACCGACCCGACAACGGCCTGAACATTTTGCTTTGTCCCCGATCGAGGAAAGACTAAGACCTGATGCCACTCAGAAAGAAACAGGAGATAATAGAGCTAAAGAGGATCAATCTAAGAATGAAGATAGAGCAAGAGTGCAAAGACAATCTAGTAGTCATACTCCACACAGTAATAAGGGAAAACCTTCACAAAGTGAACGTACCCCTCAGAAGAACTGGAAGAAACCGAATCACTGGAAAAATAAAAAACCACATAACCATTGGAATAAGCAAAACCAGGGACAGAAAGACACGAGAGGCCCTTATAATGAGCCCAACCAACAAGACAGGAGCCCAGCATACCCAAGAGGCTACTATGATCCAAGACACTATAGAGGTGAACAACACTATGGACCTGGATCCTATATTAGGAGTCCTGGCCCTAGGCATTATTATGACCCTAGAGGGGGGTGGGGTCCCCCTCCTCAGAGGCCAAGAGAGAGGAGCCCCATCTATACCTATAACCATTATGCCCCCCTGAGAGACATACGAGATGTCGATAGAGATGGGAGAAGAGAATTTGAATACCGATATGAAAATGGACCCAATCAATCTTTTTTGGACAGGGGGAGGGTATACCCTCCCCAAAGGAAAATGGAGGAAACAAGGAGAAAAAGTCCTACAAGAAAAGAGGATGTAGAGCAGGAAAAAGAAAACAAACGAAGAGAATAGATGGAGAGGGGATTTTTAATCTTACAGGTGCACCACTATCCCATGAAGAACTTGTAGTACTTGATAAAGGCCTGAAGTATGCGCCGGTAAGGAATTTGGATAAATTCCAGACGTATGTCAACGTGCAAAGATACGTCAGAAAATTAAACATCAAGAAATACCTGATCGAAAAGCCCTTCAATGCTCGGCCAAGAGAAGAAAATGCAGTGGTGCACAGTAATTTAAGAAACAAATCTACATTCAACCCCAAATCTAAAGACAACAAACACTTAGATGTGTTTAAAAATATGGTAACAGAGGAAATTAGAAACCTAACGGTCAAAAAAATAGAAGAACCTAGGGCAATGAAAATAGGGATCAAAAAACTGACCAAAAGAAGGGACCTTGTCATTAGACCTTCAGACAAAGGGGGTGGCATTGTGTTGCAGACAACCGAACAGTACCACGATGGCATGATGAAAATGCTAGAAGATCATAATACCTATAACCGACTACCCAGCAATCCAATTTTCAAATGGAGGAAAGAACTAGAACAGGTAGTGCACCTGGGCCTTAAGCGAGAAGTCCTAAACAAAAAGGAGGCAAAGTATTTAATACCGGAGGCGTGTAGGACCCCTATCATTTATGCACTGCCCAAGGTCCATAAAGATAGGACGAACCCCCCCCTGAGACCCATCGTGAATGGAATAGAGTCCATCACGGCTAGACTGGGTCAGTATATCGATAGATTTCTTCAACCAGCGGTCCAGAAGACTAGGGCATATCTCAAAGATACTAAGGACATGCTCTCCTTGCTTGAGAGTAGAAATGACATAGGGCCCCTTCTGATGGCTACAGCAGACGTGTCATCCCTTTACACGATCATCCCACATTTTCTTGCATGCGAAGCCACCAAATGGGGACTTCGTAGACATTCCAACTTGCCCTGTATCCAGAGGAAATACATTGTCAAATGCCTGGACTTCTGTCTTAAACATAGCCATTTCTGGTACAATCACGAATACTATCAGCAAACAACTGGTGTTGCCATGGGGGCTAAGTTTGCCCCAAGTGTGGCGGGACTTTTTATGTCTAAATGGGAAGAGGAATCTGTGTTTTTGGAACAACATGAAGATTTAGTTATGTACAAAAGGTACATAGACGACATTTTTATTATCTGGAAGGGAGATCGTTGTGGCCTTGCTTTGTTTTTTGAGAAACTAAATATCAACTCTAAAAACATTACTCTTACGTGGCAAATTGAAGAGAAACAGATCTCTTTTTTAGATCTAGAAATTTCTCGGATCAAAGATAAGTTTGCTACGAAAACGTTCTTCAAAAATGTCGATCGCAATAGCTATCTTCCCATTACGAGCTGCCACCACAAAAACTGTCTTTTTAACATCCCTAAAGGTCAACTTCTTAGACTTAGGCGCAACTGCACAAATACCGAAGACTTCCGGTTGCAAGCCAATATGATTGGCGACAGATTCAAACAGAAAGGCTATGAAGACTCTTTTATCCAGGAGAAAATTGAAGAAGTCATTAAAGTACCTAGAAGTGCTCTCCTAGAGATAAAAGAGAAACCAAATAATAAACCAGATTTGGTCCCTATGATATTGGACTATAATATTCACCATAAGAAAATCGAGAAAATTATTAATCGACATTGGCACATCTTGAAAGCGGATACCAAACTGAAAGAGATTCTACCAGAGAGGCCTAAATTTATATATAAAAGAGCCCCAACTCTTAGAGACCAATTGGTCAAAAGTGTCGTAGATCCACCAAAGAAACAATTTACCTTTTTCACAGGCAAAGGGTTTTATCCGTGCAAAAGATGTTACGCCTGTACCCGTACCAAAAAACCTAATCCGAAGGTATCGTCCTTTAAATCCAACAGTAATGGGACAGAATATGAAATTAATGAATTTATTGGTTGCAACACTGAGGGCGCTGTCTATGCGCTCGAGTGTAGCTGCGGCCTACAATATATTGGCCGAACCAAAAGGTTGCTTAGGATACGGATTAAAGAACATGTGGTCAATATCCAGAATGGATTTGACAAGCATAGTGTATCTCGACATTTCGACACAGTCCATAACAGGGACCCCTCACATTTGAGATTCTGGGGTATTGCACCTTATGTCAGGCCATGGAGAGGTGGACATAAGGTGAGGTCTCTAAGCCAGCTAGAATCTAAATTTATTTTCTGTATGGATACTTTTGCACCAAAGGGTCTTAATATAGATTTTGACCTTAATTGCTTCCTTAGCGATTTCTGAGAGTGTCCTATTGACCTACCCTCCCTCTTGCGTACCAGTGGGTTTTTACTTCCGTCCTGTTTTTTCAGCGTCTACTTCTAGTTTTCAATCTAGGCACCACCCTGCTACCATATGGTTGTCTTATATATATTTTATATATATATGTGTCATATATCTGTCTGTATTTATACCCAGTCGTCAGACATGTCCGCTCTGCAGCTCCTCTACTTATTTTATACCACACCTATTGTTCAATTGAACATAGCTGTTTTTATATTTACAATATATTTTTATATATATTTTATGTGTTTTTATTCATGCCTGACTACCCACCTCCAGGTGTCCTGGCTTTTAAATTTGGTATCCTCTCTGTGTCCCATTTATATACTTTTTTACAAACAGTCTCCTAAGCTGGAGCGCTGTGAGAGGTGTGTTGGTTTTCAATTTGGCAGCCACCTAATTGCTTTATACACAGCCTCATGTATCGTTCACCCATGCTTTTATACCTGTCTAATTATAGTATTTTTACCAGTCATTACTGTCCCCCATGTATATCGTTTTTTTCGTCTGCAATAAGATGCAATGCACTTATTATGGCTTGTTTTTTGGTGTGTGGCCCACGTATACGTTTCCTATGTGTACATTGCTGCCTGGTTTGTTTTTCTGTTTAAGACCTAGGTATCATGGCGTCCTGTCCAACGCTAGCAACACATAGGTATACTACATTGAGCTACAACAAAATGGCCGATGGACATCCAGTCTATTAGACGTTTTTACAGCCTATTTAAGCCCATTGCTTACACCCTGCGTTATCCCCTGAAGAAGTCATGTGATGTGACGAATACGCGTAAGGGAATAGGAGTTACAGAGCCGACACAGACCGACGGCGATGAGACGAGCTCACCGCTCGTAGGTGTTTTGCTTCTGCCCCAATTTTAAATGTGAGTTTTTACTTTGCTGCTACTTGTACTCTAATAAATTTCACAAGATACTGCACCATGGGCCTTCCTCTCTTTTCTTCCATCTTGTACCCCCTGAGCACTGGCTGATACCACGGACAGGAGGTGGAAGATACAGAGAAGGTGGAAGTGAGAGTTGTTTTGTCTGTCAGTGATCCTCCAGCATACCAGTTCCGGATACGAACGCGGTGTTCGTGGAGATAGGTCCACTATTCACAGCCTCAATGTGAGTGCATGTATACGTTATATATCATTTGCAAGGTTTCCCACAGGATTATGCTATTATCCATTGATTTTTGCTTCCATGTTTGTATGAATATTTGATGAGGAGCCCCCTTCATCTCAACCTCAATCCGTGTGACTGCACCCCCTAGGGAGACATTGTTTGGTACTTTGAGCCATCCGTGCTATGGCTCTGAGGTGAGCATCTAGTACCACAAGAGGTGTGCGCACCGAAGTTTGCCTACTTTTACACTGGACTGTCTTCTGGGACGTCACTATTTTAAATACCCTTTTTTTTTTTTTCGCATTTTTGCTATACATTGTTTTTGTACACAGTTATTTTGGTTCACATCCGTGCACCTTCACCACTGTGTCTCTGGTTTATCCAGCCTGGTACATTCGTGCCACACCGGACTGTCTTCTGGGATGTCACTTTTTTAAATAGACCATTTTTCACGTATTTCTGTTATACATTGTTTCTGTACACAGTTATTTTAGTTTGTGTAAGCTACTGTTTGGTTCACATCCGTGCACCTTTACCACTGTGTCTCTGGTTCATCCAGCCTGGTACATTCGTGTCACTTTATGTTCACATTATATGTTGTTTATTCACCTTTCTTTCCCTGTAATAGTCACCTAGTATCTATTTATTTATGTATTTATGTATTTCACTTTAGGGTTACCTACCTGTTAGGTATTGAGATCCCCTTCTATTTTTAGTTCACAGCGCTTCACCATCACTTTCCATAGGTAGCTGTGGCTCGGTTTGGGTGCACCCATAGCAAGCTGCTTGATGTGGAAGAACTGAATAGGGAGGGGCCAGGAGCAACGAAGAGGGACGTAAGAAGAGGAGGACCTGGGCTGCTCTATGCAAATCCGCTGCAACAGGGCAGGTAAGTATAACATGTTTGTTATTTTTATAGGGAAAACAATAGACTTTACAATCACTTTATATAGTTCAGTCCTCACTCCATCACCTCATGCCATGATAGCCAATCACTTAGGACTGTACTTTAAAGCGGAAGTTCACCCAAAAAAAAAATGTTTAACATTACATTCAGCCGAGTTGTCAGAATGACAATCGGCTGTTTTTTTTATTTTATCCCCGTACATACCGTATTTTCACCGCCGCTTCTGGGTATGTCTTCTGCGGGACTGGGCGTTCCTAATTGATTGACAGGCTTTCCGACCGTCGCATACAGCGCATCACGAGTTGCGAGTCGGCTCTATACGGCGCCGGCGCACCGACGTTCGGCTTCTTTCGGCAACTCGTGATGCGCAGTATGCGACGGTCGGAAGCCCAATCAATTAGGATCCCCCAGTCCCGCAGAAGACATTCCCGGAAGCGGCGGTGAAAATACGGTATATACGGGGATAAAATTTTAAAAAACAGCCGATTGTCTTTCTGACAACTTGGCTGGATGTAATGTTAAAACATTTTTTTTTGGGGTGAACCCCCGCTTTAACTTTGCTACATATGTTCACACCAACTTACTGCGCCATTTTCCTATCACTCAAGGCTCACTTTCCCTAGGTGTTTAAGGGGCCTTCCATACATTTTGAAAGGTTGTTGTCAATGTCTGTTTCTATCAAGTTTCCTGAAACAATGCACCAGACAGTAAACATCTGTTTTGCCGAGAATGATCATTCCTCTCCTGTTCAATTGTAATTATAAATGTATAAAAAAGGTTTTACAAAATTATTTGTTTAGCATTTTATATGCAGCTGAAAGGCGACTTTAAACGTAGCTTGTTTATATTTGATAACTATCACTGCAGAACTCTTCAAATGTAGCATTGGCCTTTCCTGTAATCTAAACCCCCCAAATAATGTAACATATTGCAGCTTAGGCCCCTTTCACACTGAGGCGTATTTCAGGCGTTTTAGCGCTAAAAATAGCGCATAAATAACGCCTGAAATACTCCTGCCCCAGCATTCTCAATGTGAAAGCCCGAGGGCTTTCACGCTCAGGGTGAAAAAAAATATCCTGCAAGCAGCATCTTTGGAGCGGTGAGAGGAGCGGTGTGTATACCGCTCCTTTACCGCTCCTTTCCATTGAAAACAATGGAACACTGCAGTAATACCGCCGGCAATGCGCCTCTGCAGAGGCGCATTGCTGGCGGTATTAACCCTTTTTCGCCTGCTAGCGGGGGTTAATACCGCACCGCTAGCGGCCGAATACCGCTGGCAAATCCGCGGCAATTGCGACAGTATAGCAACGCTATACCACCACTGCACATACTTCCCCAGTGTGAAAGGGGCCTTACTGATATAGTAAGACACTCACCTTGGTGTTTATGGCAATAATATGGGGCCGCTGCTGTCCAGTATTGCCCCACACTGTGGGGCGAGATGATAATGAAATAGGATAAAGACAGCGCCTGCTCGTCCTAGATGCTAATATGTTCTATGGCTTGTGTCCAATCCACTGAACAAACTTGATACCTCAAGCAATAAATATGTTTTATCAAATATGTTATATGAAGTCAACGCTTGTAAAAATGTATCATATCATGTAAACATCCAATAACTATTAGGCCCCATACTCACGACCAAACATGTCTGCTGAAACTGGTCGGCAGACCAATTTCAGCAGACATGTTCCCTCGTGTGTACAGCCGCGCGGACAGGATTCCAGCAAACAATTGTCTGACAGACCGTTTCTGAGCAGACAACTGTTTCCCGGACTTGCTTTAAAACAGTCCGCTGGAAACCTGTCCGCCCGGACATGTACGGTCGTCTGTACAGACCTACCGTACATGTCCTGCCGCCCGCCATCCCTCGCATGCGTCGAATGACTTCGACGCATGCGTGGAAGCATTTTCAAGGCAGGCCGCCCACGCCGGCGCGTCATTGTCGCGGCGACACCGCGTCATCGACGCGTCGACACCGCGGACACGCCCCGCGTATTGTTTACGCGCGGTCTTCTGTTCGATGGTGTGTATAGCCATCGAACAGAAGTCCCCAGGCAGTCCCCGGCCAGACATGTCCGATGGAAACGGTCTGCAGACCGTTTTCATCGGACATGTCCTGCCGTGAGTACTCGGCCATACACTCACACTGCTGAATGTAGGGATTTATTGGCCCATATCAGACTATTGAAGGTCAGGGTGAGTATGCATATCATAAATGGTGAGGTATCACACAGATTTAAATTTACTGCTCACTAGGTAGAGGAATAAAATATCAATGATCTTTCATGGATCCAGGGTTACATTCCCCAAAGGTAGAAAGGATATTAAAATTCAATCTAGAAGATAGGATCATAGGCCCAGATTCACGTAGATGGGCGCAAACTTGTGCGGGTGTAACGTATCTCATTTACGTTATGCCGCCGCAAGTTTTTCAGGCAAGTGCTTTATTCACAAAGCACTTGCCTGTAAAGTTGCGGCGGCGTATCGTAAATCACCCGGCGGAATTCAAATTCGGCGGGTAGGGGGCGTGTTTCATTTAAATGAAGCGCGTCCCCACGCCGAACGAACTGCGCAATGCACCGTCCCTAAAATATCCCAGCGTGCATTGCTCTAAATTACGTCCAGCACCATTCACATACGACTTACGCAAACGACGTAATTTTATAACTTTTTGACGCGGGAACGACGGCCATACTTAACATTGACTGCGCCTCATAGACCCAAGGGCAACTTTACGCCGGGAAAAGCCTAACGTAAACGTCGTAACTTTACTGCGTCGGACGCGCGTACGTTCGGGAATTCGCGTATCTAGCTAATTTGCATACTCAACGCGGATTTCGACGGAAGCGCCACCTAGCGGGCCAAAAAAAAATGCAGTAAAGATCCGACGGCGTAAGAGACTTACGCCTGTCGGATCTAATGGATATCTATGCGTAACTGATTCTAAGGCCCCATACACACGAGAGGATTTATCCGCGGATACGGTCCAGCGGACCGTATCAGCGGATAAATCCTCTCGAGGATTTGCGCCGATTTCCATCCGATGGAGTGTACTCACCATCGAATCGAAATCCGCGCCAAAATCCTCTGGCGATGACGTGTCGCGCCGTCGCCGCGATGATGACGCGGCGACGTGCGCGACGCAGTCATATAAGGAATTCCACGCATGCGTCGAATCATTACGACGCATGCGGGGGATCCCCTCGGACGGATCGATCCGGTGAGTCTGTACAGACCAGCGGATCGATCCGTGGGATCCGATTCCAGCGGATAGATTTGTTGGCATGTCAACAAATTTTTATCTGCTGGAATTCGGAAATATCCGCGGATAAAGATCCGCTGGAGCATACACACCAGGGGATCCATCCGCTGAAAACGATCCGCTGAGATTTTTCAGCGGATGGATCCTCTCGTGTATGGGGCCTAAGAATCAGTCGCATAGATACGACGGCGCTAGGCAGAGATACGACGGCGTATCTGGTGATGCGCCGTCGTATCCCTTTTGAGAATCTGGGCCATAATGTCGAGTTCAACAGCTACAGTATGTATACAAAATGGCAAGTTGTAAATGACTCAATTAGCTCTAGATTCCAATAAAGGTGCTGAAACATAAACCCTGCTGGATATCAAAATCCTTAAAGTATGGAAAAAATAGTTTGCCATACAGTTCCCCATAAGCACTTAATTTACAAACGGAGGTCTGAGGGCATAGACCATAAGGTTTGTTCTTGGGTAAAAATCTGGTTACAGGGGCATGTCCAAAGGGTGGTGATAAATAACATATACTCAGACTGATCTGGAGTGGAAAGTGGGGTACCCCATGGTTCTGTCTTGGGATCAATTCTATTCAATTAATAAATCATATAGAGGATGGGATAAATAGTTCAGTTTTTGCTGATGACACAAAAAAAAAGCAGGGCGATAACTTAACATCAGGATATAGAAATTTTACAGAGAGACCTGAACAAAATAATGGAGTGGGCAACTACATAGCAAATGAGGTTTAATGTGCAGAAATATAAAGTAATGCACTGGGGGGGCAAAAAACATAAAAGCAAACTACTCACTAGGGGGAGAACCACTGGGGGAATCAAGGATGGAGAAAATAATGCACTTGGGGGGAAAAAAATTAAAAGCAAACTACTCAATAGGGTAAGGTGACCAGATTTTTTAAATGAAATCCGGGGACATATTTTTTTACTTGTAATGGCGGCAATCATCGACTCTCTGCCCGTCACAACCCACCTTACAGCCTGTCAAGTCTTACTCTCCGGGCCCCCGGCTACTACTGGGTGGGGTGCGGAGGAAGTTCACTCCACCAGGGAAGGCAAGGAGATAAACAGGCAGGCGGGTGTCCGGGACTTGAGCCAAGACAGAAGAACATGCGAGCGGAGTTGAATAGGCATGCGCCTGAAACTGAAGAAATAGTCCCTCCGCTCCGACCAGCACATGATCATCAGAAAGGGGCACAGATAATGGAAAAAATGCACCCCCCTAAGCTAGTTGGAGTGGCAGAGCAGGAGTGTGTAATTCAGGATTATTTTTTATTCTGCACTGACTGTCTTTGAAATTGCCCCAGCCTCTTTTCAAATCCAATCCGGGGACAAAACCAGGGACAGACTTGGACCGGGGACAGTGTGCTCAATCTGGGGACTGTCCCCTAAAACCGGGGATTTCTGGTCACCCTACACTAGGGGGAAAACTGCTGGGGGAATCAAGGATGGAGAAAGATCTGGGGGTTCTAGTAGAGCAATAGCACGCAATGTCTAGCTGCAGCTACCAAGGCCGGCAGCATTTTAGCATGCATAAAAAAGGGGATATACTCCAGGGATAAAAGGATAATCCTGCGACTATATAAAACTCTGGTTAGGCCACATCTGGAATACTCTGTCCAGTTCTGGTCACCAGTCCTCAGAAGGGATGTGCTGGAACTGGAGAGCGTCCAAAGTAGGGCAACAAAATTAATAAGGGGACTGGATGACCTCAATTACGAGGAACGACTAGTAGCACTAAATGTATTCTTGCTGGAGAAGAGACACTTGAGAGGGATTTCCAAATACCTCAATGATGATCCCAGCATAAGAAAATAACTATTAGGCCCTGTACGCACGGGCAAGAATCTCGTCAGGAAAAAAACGTAATTTTTCAGACGAGATTCTTGGCAAGAATCTCTTGCCGCCCGAGTGTATGCACAGACCTTTCAAAAGACCGCGGTTCTCTTGAAAGGCAAGAATGCGGTGACGTCATTGCATATGGCGAGCATGTGCTCATCACATTTGATGCCATAGCCGCCATCTTGCTTCACCCTACCTATGCCGTGGAAGCTATCGCGCATGCGTCAAAGTCATTTCGAGCATGCACGGGTTTCCACGGCGACAGGTAAGTATACACACTCTCGGGTTTCTCGTCGGGAAACAGGCCAAAAAGAATCTCGACGAGAAAATAGAGAGCAGGTTCTCTATTTTTCTCATTGAGATTCTGGCCAGATTTCCAGACCAGAAACCTGAAAGCCTCGTACACACGCTTGGTTTACTCGGCAAGAAGAAAGCTCTGCCAGCAGTTTTCTTGCTGGTTCTTGCTGAGAAAACCGAGCATGTGTACGAGGCTTAAGTCTCAGGGAGTATAAGAGGACACAGGGCCACAAAAGGAGATTGGAGTAGAAGCGTTTTAACCTTGGACTAGGCAGAGCATTTTTCACTGTCAGGGCAATAAGTCCATGGAACGCTCTTCCACAATTGGTGGTGGCAGCGGGGAGCATGGATATTTTTAAAAGACTCTTGGATGTGCATTTTAATGAACACAACATACAGGGGTATGGGAAATAATTATAGACCCTGACACGTACACCTACAGACAGGACTGGACTGGGACAAAAATTTGGCCCTGGACTTCATCCAGACTGGCCCACTTTGACAGGTCTCTCCCATGGCAGCCGAACAACTCCTGCACCCCCCGGCCACCCAAGCCCCCTCTCCCCCTTCACTACACACTAGCTATTCTACTTTATTAGAGTAGAATGGCTTATACTGGTACTCTTATAGGCAGTACCAGTGGGGAAGCTAGACATTATTTCACCCGGGGCAAAGATTAGGCAGAAGTGAGAAACTCCCAGGCCATAGCTGTTGAGTCAGCTGTCTGTCCCCTCCCCCATGCTCCTCTATTGTCCCCCCTGCTCCTCTGGTCCTCCCCTTGCTTCTCTGTTCCCCCCCAGGTGAGCGCTGCGGGAAGGGAGAGACAGAGGAGCGGAGGGGGGAGGCGGTCCACTGTCACTGAAGCCGGCCCACTGAGCCATCGGCCCACCAGGAAACTCCCTGTAGTCCCAATGGCCAGTCCATCCCTGCCTACAGAGGTTAAACTGGATGGACTATTGTCTTTATTCAACCTTACCAACTATGTAACTATGTAATGGTGTTGAAACAAAAATGGCTTGGGTAAAAGCAGAGGAAAGCATTGTCAAGGGAAGTACTCTGATCTCTGTGATAGGTAATCAATACCTGGAAGTGTTACACTGACACATTACTTAGCATGCTGCATTTAACATAAAAAATATATGTAATGTTAGGCCCACTTTAACAGCTTCAGATCTAATATGACTGAGGTTCATTTAGGCTGCTGTATGATGGCTTATGAGGTTTGCCCTGAGAGATTTCTGTCTAGAACTTGCAGCTTGGGATGATGCTCTGATTAGGGTCTAGAAACACGACTATATCTCAGTGCTAATGTTGGGCAGACACATGACTGCTGAAGCAAAGCAAATGAATGTATTTTCCATTTCCTAAATTGTTCTTTTCCCACATGGGCCCTCAAGGAGACTTTCCCAAACCGATCGAGTAAAAGAAGTTCAGTGGGCTCTAAAAGGTCAATGATGATAAAAAAAAGAAACGGGAGATCATTTTACATTAATGTCCTAATTGTTTTTATTGCATAATTTTATTCAAATGTCAAACTTAATCTAGACTTGGTTTGTCCCAGGTTGCAGTCCCTTAATATCTTCGGCTGAGACATAATGAACCTTTTTATATCCCTATAATGTCAGTCTTTTGAAAAACATGATTAGCTCCATGGATTATGTAATGGGCAGATGACTAGACAATTTTTCAAGGATGAAATTCTGTTATGGGCGATATTACTTAAGATGAAATTAAAGAGTTTTTATGTTTTAGAGCCAAATTTGTAATTAGCAATTGGGGTAAAGATCTCTTTTCAAAATTATTGATAATTAAAAGAAAGTTTCAACTTTCTGCGGAAAGCAGCTTACGATGTTCTATCTTAAAGTAGAACTAAAGGTAAAACTTTTCTTTTTATTTTACGATAGTGTGAAAAATAGCATCAAATGGTAGAGTTTTACAGGACACCGCCACTTACTTCCTTCTTTTTAAAGACTTTTCTTGCCCAAGTATATTAAAAGAAAGTTCCAGAAATCAAAACTTTCCCTTGCAGGGGGGTTTCAGCAACTTTCTCTCTTGCAAAGAACAAACACATGCAGCCTCCTGGCTTACTCTTATGCCGTGTACACACGATCAGAAATTCTGATAACAAATGTTTGATGTGAGCTTTTCGTTGGAAATTTCCAACCGTGTGTAGGCTCCATCGGACATTTGCTGTCGGAATTTTCGACCACAAAAATTTGAGAGCTGGTTCTCAAATTTTCCAACAAGAAAAGTTCTTGTCGGAAATTACGATCGTCTGTATGCAATTCCGAAGCACAAAAATTCTACGCAAGCTCGGAATCATTGAACTTCATTTTTCTCGGCTCGTCGTAGTGTTGTACATCACCGCGTTCTTGACATTCGGAATTTACGACAAGAATTGTGTGACCGTGTGTATGCAACACAAGTTTAAGCCAAAATTCAGTAAGGAAAAAAATCCACGGTTTTGTTGTCGGAATTTCCAATCGTGTGTACGCGGCATTACACTGCTTCTCTGGCCTTAAATTTTAGGCTTTTGTCTAAAAAAAATTATGTTACAGATGATGGTCATAGACTGAGGACTTACTGGAGGAAATGGTCAGAGACTGTCTTCTTGCAAACACAAACTTTGTCCTTACAGCTTGCAGCCCCTTGTTGCATTGGCTCCCACCTCCCTCCTAGGCGGAGCCCTCCTGACTGCTAGACAAAGGCCAGTATGCCAGGGTGGAGTCCAGAACCATTATCAGGTCACCGTGAAACATGGTGGTGGCAGCATCATGTTGTGGGGATGCTTTTCTTTAGCAGGGACAGGGAAGCTAGTCAGAGTTTATGAGAAGATGGATGGGGCCAAATACAGGACAATCTTAGAAGAAAACCGTATGCCTTGTACACACGAGTGGTTTTCCCATTGGAAAAAAAAACTATGGTTTTCCCGACGGAATTCCTCTCAAGCCTGCCTTGCATACACATGGTCACACAAAGTTCGGTAAACTTTTGACTGCCAAGAACGCGGTGACGTACAACACTACGACGAGCCAGAAAAACTAAGTTTGATGCTTCTGAGCATGCGTCGACTTGATTCTGCGCATGCATATTTTTTTGCGTGTTGAAATTGCATAAAGACGAACATTTTTCCCACTAAGATTTTTTCCTGACGAGAAAAAAAGAGATCCTGCTCTCTTTTTTTTCCGGCAGTTTTCCTGTTGGAAAAAGTCAGATGGAGTATACACATGGTCGGTATTTCCGGCCAAAAGCTCTCATCTGATTGGAAAACCGGTCGTGTGTACGGGGCATTAGAGTTTGCAAAAGACTTGAGACTGGGGATTAGATTCACCTTCCAGCAGGACAATGACCCTAAACATACAGCCAGAGCTACAATGGAATGGTTTATATCAAAGCATATTCATGTGTTAGAATGGCCCAGTCAATGTCCAGACCTAAATCCAATTGAGAATCTGTGACAAGACTTGAAAATTGCTGTTCACAGACACTCTCCATCCAATCTGACAGAGTTTGAGATATTTTGCAAAGAAGAATGGGCAAAAATGTCCTTCTCTAGATGGGCAAAGCTGGTAGAGACATCCCCAAAAAGACTTGCAGCTGTAATTGCAGTGAAAGGGGGGCTGAATACAAATGGACGCCACACTTTTCACATATGTATTTGTAAAAAAAAATTGGAAAACCATTTATCATTTTCCTTCCACTTTTGTTTTGGTCTATTACATAAAATCCCCAATTAAATGTAAAAATGTAAGCACATGCATCATTACATATATTAACAAACATAATCATATATGTCGTTTGATCAAGATGAGCTAGACTCACTTAAATGCTAGACAAAACCTCTGTTTTCGTAGCAACTGGATTGTTTTTTTTTTTACTATCTTTGTATTAAAAACTCAATAAAAATCGATTGAAATTAAAAAAATATGGGGTGTTCTATGAATGGTGGGGGTGTCAGGTGAGTGATCCTCTGTGGCCAATGAGCATAGGAAAAGGTGCAAGTGCAGGACACGATAGGTCTCAATGATCATAGTTCATAGCATTAAAGTGGCACTAAAGGTTCGCAGATTATTTTTTTAAATATAAAACATGTCATACTTACCTCCACTGTGCAGCTCGTTTTGCCGAACCCTGTCTTCTGGGGTCCCACAGTGGCTGTCTCTGCTCCTCCCCGCATCAGATAACCCCCTCTGGGAAGCGCTCTCCCAAGGGGGTTACCTTGCGGGCCGGTCCTGAGTCCTGTTGTCGATGTCCATTGCCGCAGAGTACAGGACTGGGCTCCGCCCCCCGGCGCCCGCATCATTAGATTTGATTGACAGCAGCGAGAGCCAATGGCTGCGCTGCTATCAATCTATCCAATGAAGAGCCGAGAAGACTGGGCAAAGGAAGAGCGCATTCATGACGCTGGACTTTCCAGGGCTCAGGTAAGTAAAAGGGGGGGCTATAGGATGCATTAAAGTGAAAAAACATGAACCTCTACAACCCCTTTAACTACTACAGTGATTTTCAAAATCCCCATTGGCCCTCTGGATATAAGATATGGATACTTACATTGAGTCAAGTTGGACCATTGAATATATAAACCTTAGAGCACCTTTGGATATAAACAAGTACTAAAGTGACAATATCAGCTGCAAAATAAACTTGCTAAAAAAGCAATAAACAGTGAGAGAAGAAGATTGCGATAGAAATAGTCTAATATAAGTACTGGACAAAACAATATCATCAAACAGATTATATATATATATATCATTGGATCTAGATCATTAACAGTCCCATATGGTGCTCATGCTCAATAGATGTATCCTATGGAGTAGTGCTTAGACTAGGTGCCCCACATAGATGTACACTCACCCCTGTGTTGACCACCTATCGCTAGTATGGTCTGGTAAGAATGTTGGGATACCCCAAAGCAATTCCTTAGGATGGCGTCTGGAAGTTGAGATGAGCCTTATCCTTGCTGTGCCTTTTTGAAGCCATTCTTCCCTTTAATCTTGATCTACCTTTTGGGCATTTCCCTTCAGGTTCATATAAATTCCAGGACTTATTTTTCATTTTTTTTGTTAGCTAACAATGGTCCAACATTGGGTGTTGACCACCTATCGCTATTATGGTCTGGTAAGCATGTAGGGATACCCCAAATCAATTCCTTAGGATGGTGTCTGGAAGTTGAGATGAGCCTCATAGGGATGGATGGGGATGAAAAGGACAGGAAGAGAGCCCCATTGCGCAATGCCATATAAAATAATGATTTATTCCACAAATATAAAAAGTTCACATTTACATTGCTGAGTGCATGATAGTCCTGGCACCCGGCGTGTATAACGTCCAATTCAATCTACGTAGGAATCGGCGTCCTGGTGCATGATTCCCGGGTAGATTGAATTGGGCGGAAGTAATGCGATGACATGGTAAGGCCCCCTACACACGAGAGGATCGATCCGCTGAAATTGATCCGCGGATCGGTTTCAGCGGATAGATCCGCTGGTGTGTACGATCCAGCGGATATTTATCCGCAGATATATTTCGGGCCGAACGATTTCCAGCGGATAAAAATTTCTTAACATGCTAAGAAATCTATCCGCTGGAATCGGCTCCAGGGGATCGATCCGGTGGTCTGTACAGACTCACCGAATCGATCCGTCCGAACCCATCCCTCGCATGCGTCGTAATGATTCGACGCATGCGTGGAATTCCTTATATGACAGCGTCGCGCACGTCGCTGCGTCATCATCGCGGCAACGGCGCGACACGTCATCGCGATGGGAATTCGGCGCGGATTTCGATCCGATGGTGTGTACACTCCATCGGATCAAAATCCTCAGAGGATTTATCCGCGGAAACGGTCCGGAGGACCGTATCCACGGATAAATCCTATCGTGTGTACTAGGCATAATACCTTGATGTTTCGGCTAAACCCCAAGCCATCATCAGGAAGTAGTCCTATCACCAGGATGCTGAATACAGGGGCTATTTATTTCCAGTAGACATGTGCGTTACCATTTGAAACAAATGGATTTTCGTACAAACTTTTTTGTATTCGTACATTCGGATCAATTCGAACATCCGAAAAGCTGAAAGAACCAAAATTCTAAAATTACGGAATTACGAATAAGCAAAATAACGAACAAGCGAAAATACCAACGTATGATTGGACAATCTTACTAAAATACGAAACACCGAAAAAGCAAAAGAACGAAAATGACATCTATAACGAACGATTTGCATTCCGTATTTTAAATCCTCTGTCTGTTCGTATTTTCATTCGTATGTTCGTATTTTCATTCGTATGTTTGTATTTTCATTTGTATGTTTGTATTTTCATTCTGTGTGTTTTGTAAATCCGTTTCTTTGTCTGTTCATAAATTTGTGTACTTGTATCGTTCTTTCGATTGGGCACTGGCTAGTGTAGTTAGTGAGTAATGTATCTTACTTAATATCTTAGCCAATCAGCTCATCTCTTTTGTGCTGAGTCACATTGTACAGTGTAAAGCCTCGTACACACGATCGGACTTCAAACAAACTTTTCCGTGGATTTTTGTCTGAAGGGAGTTGGCCGGACTTTTGAAACCAAAAAAGTTTGTCCGATAGAGCGTACACACGGTCGGATTTTTTGGAAAACGCTCATTTTGACATTTGTTGGCAAAAAGTCTGACCGTGTGTACGGGGTTTAAGAGAAAGTATATCTTAATATGGATTAACCGCGTGTTGCTATGTATTTACGAAAGTACAAAATTATTATCTAACAAAATTACGAATTTCGAATCAACGAAAATAAATTAGACATAATTACGAATCATTCAGTATAAACGAAAATAAAACTGTTACGAAAATACGAACAGGTCCGAATAGGAAAACTTGCATCTTACGAAATACGAACGGGTCCAAATCGGAAGACTTGAGTCTTACGAAATTACGAATCTTTACAAATCTACGGAACGAGACGAAACGGAACAAAAAAATACGAATTTTTTTGTTGTGCACATGTCTACTTTCCAGGGCTGATTACCCTTCATTTTAATCGCCTGCTATACACGCCGGAATGAGGCTCTCTTCCTGTTCTTATCCCCATCCATCCCCAACTTCCAGACACCATCCTAAGGAATTGATTTGGGGTATCCCCACATGCTTACCAGACCATACTGGCGATAGGTGGTCAATAGGGTTGAGCGAACCCGAACTGTAAAGTTCGTTACGGACTTTGGTTTTTTTCCGAACCTGGACCCGAACCCGAATAATTGGAAAAAGTTCAGGTCCGGGATCGGAGTTCGGGAAAAAAAATGCCCCTTTAGGTCTGGTATGGATATTAAGGGGAACCCCGCCGTCAATTTAAAAAAAATTACATGCGGTTCCCCCTAAATATCCATAACCAGACCCGCCGTCAATTTAAAACAAAAATTACGTGTGGTTCCCTCTAAATATCCATAACCAGACCCGTTATCCGAGCACGTTGACCTGGCCGGCCGCAGAAAAGAGGGTGGACAGAGTGCGCCCCCCCCCTCTCCTGGACCGCACCAGGCCACATGCCCTCAACATGGGGAGGATGTCCCCATGTTGATGGGGACAAGGGTCTCATCCCCACAACCCTTGCCCGGTGGTTGTGGGGGTATGCGGGGGGAGGCTTATCAGAATCTGGAAGACCCCTTTAACAAAGGGGACCCCCAGATCCTGACCCCCCCTGTGTGAAATGGTAATGGGGTACACTGTACCCCTACCATTTCACGAAGGAAGTGTAAAATCTTTTTTTATTGAATTTGCGGGGACCTCCGCGCATTTTTTTTTTAAAAGTCCGTGTCCCATTGACTACAATGGGGTTCGGAGTTCGGGTTTGGGTTCGGGTTTCCGAACCCGAACTTTTTTTTTTAAGTTCGGGTTCGGACCCGAACCCGAACATCCAGGTGTCCGCTCAACTCTAGTGGTCAACACCCAAAGTTGGACCATTGTTAGCTAACAAAAAAAATAAAACACAAGTCCTGGAATTTATATGAACCTGAAGGGAAATGCCCAAAAGGTAGATCAAGATTAAAGGGAAGAATGGCTTCAAAAAGGCACAGCAAGGATAGTAAGAAAAAATAAAAATCAGTAGTCACTCACAGCCAAGAACAACCCAACAGGGGCTGGTGCACCAAGGAAGAAAGAGACATACTGGAACCTCTAGATGTCTGTATTTCACCTCTGCTGTCAGTTTAGTAACTTGAAAATGACTCCAGTTTCATTTTTAATTGGTTCTTCATGTGCAATGAAAATGTGAAAATCTCTTTCATTTTGGACGTCTTATAATAATAATAATACGTGATGCTGATAATACTTCATTAATGCATTCTTGAATGCGGTCCCTCAACAATTCAGCAGATACTTTCCCACAGAACACAAGACAATCAGCTTGATCCCTGTTTGAATATTCATGCCATATTTATAGAATACCATTCCATACCAGCAGGTGAGAGTATTTAAATTAAAAATTATTGCTTAGAAATAATCAAGGTGCGGAGTACGCAGGAAAAGCAAATGCAAGCAGTCCACTGGGGGAGATTTATCAGCAAAGGCGGAGAGGTAGTGTGAAAGAGGAGCTGTTATATAACAGGTTTTTTATTTTTAAGAAAGATTTCCCATGAGATGTTGGTGAGATTCATAAATTCCCTCCTCTGCTGGTCAGGAGTGGCGCAGGGCCAATATAAAAAATATAAACCTTTTTTATATGAGAACCCGTTCAGTGTAAAATAACACTGCTGATATAATAATTGTGACGTAAATTTTTTGAATAATGTCATGGTTTTCTATCCACAAGAAGAGGAGACTCATGGATATCCATGTTCTATCATGGTTTTGTGATAGTTTTTTTTATTTTAATTTTTTGAGAAAGATCACAGATACACTTGCAAGAAAAATCAAAATATAACATTTAATAACAGATAAAGATAACAAATGTAATAATTTTAGAAATAAAAGTTTTGGGACGCCTGCCTTTACACGCACATGAAATTTAATGGCATCCAGTGGCGGCTGGTGCTCAATTTTCTTGGGGGGGGGGGCGACACTTTAAAAGCCACTACAGCTCATCAGTTTAGTTTATTAACCACTTGCCGACCTGCCTCTGTCGTTTTACGGCAGCAGGTCGGCTCCCCTGCACGAGAGCACTTAATATAACGTCGGCTCTCGCGCAGGCCACTGCTCTCACGCGCCCCCCGCTCGCCCCCGACCCCCGTGCGCGTGCCCAGCGGACGCGATCGTCACCGGGCACACGCGATCGCTCGTTACAGAGCGGGGACCGGGAGCTGTGTGTGTAAACACACAGCTCCCGGTCCTGTCAGGGAGAGAAATGCTGATCTTCTGTTCATACAATGTATGAACAGAAGATCAGTCATTTCCCCTAGTGAGACCACCCCCCCTACAGTTATAAAACACCTAGGGAACATACTTAAAGTGGGAGTTCACCCGAAAAAAAATTTTTAACATTAGATTCATGCTCATTTTGTCAAGGGGAATCAGGTAGTTTTTTTAAAAACGAAGCAGTACTTACCGTTTTAAAGAGCGATCTTCTCCGCCGCTTCCAGGTATGGTCTTCGGGACTGGGCAGTCCTATTTGATTGACAGTCTTCCGAAAGGCTTCCGACGGTCGCATACATCGCGTCACGAGTAGCCGAAAGAAGCCGAACGTCGGTGCGGCTCTATACGGCGCCTGCGCACCGACGTTCGGCTATTTTCGGAAAATCGTGACGCGATAGATGCGACCGTCGGAAGCCTGTCGGAAGACTGTCAATCAAATAGGAACGCCCAGTCCCGCAGCCCATACCCGGAAGCGGAGGAGAAGATCGCTCTCTAAAACGGTAAGTACTGCTTCGTTTTTAAAAAAAACACCTGATTCCCCTTGACAAAATGAACCTCAATCTAATGTTAAAAATGTACATTTCCGGGTGAACCTAGTGTTAAACCCTTCACTGCCAGTGGCAGTTTTATAGTAATTCAATGCATTTTTATAGCACTGATCGCTATAAAAATGCCAATGGTCCCAAAAATGTGTCAAAAGTGTCCGAAGTGTCCGCCATAATGTCACAGTACCGCTGCTCGCGATATCGCTGATCGCCGCCATTACTAGTAAAAAAAAAAAATATTAATAAAAATGCCATAAAAATACCCCCTATTTTGTAAACGCTATAACTTTTGCGCAAACCAATCAATAAATGCTTATTGCGATTTTTTTTTACAAAAAATATGTAGAAGAATACGTATCGGCCTAAACTGAGGAAAAACATTTATTTTTTATATATATATATATATATTTTTGGGGGATTTTTTTTTATAGCAAAAAGTAAAAAATATTAATTTTTTTCAAAATTGGCGCTCTATTTTTGTTTATAACGCAAAAACTAAAAACCACAGAGGTGATCAAATACCACCAAAAGAAAGCTCTATCTGTGGGGGAAAAAAGGACGCCAATTTTGTTAGGGAGCCACGTCGCCTAACGTCGAATCGCAAAAAGTGCTCTGGTCTTTGACCAGCAATATGGTCCGGAGGTTAAGTGGTTAAATGTAAACCTTGAGCTGGATAATGTTAGATTGGGATTGCTGCAACTAAATCCTGAATACTGGATTAAAAACACTATGAAAAAAAAATGAATGTGCTACCCCTTTAAATAAATGACTAAGGGCTCTTTGATACTGGTTTGCTTCAAAACTGCCTGTAAAATGCCCATGCGTTATAAGGGAGCTATTTTGCAGCACTTTTGGAGTGCTGTTGAGGAGATTTCCATTCATGTCAATGGAAAGGAGCATTTTGGTTTTACTTTTTAACTCCCCAAACATGCTCAGAAGATTCTGCAAGCAGGATTTTTTTCACAGCAATGAAAGCGCCCCGCCCCAGTGGGAAAACATGTGTTGATTTTAAAAGGAAGCATTTTTCTTGAGCTTTTCAGGTGCTTTTATTTTAACACAAAAGCGCTTGAAAAACTCCTCAGGGTAAAAGGGCCCTTTACCCATACAACAGAATATTACATATACAAAATTGCATACAAATGCATCTCATGAATTCATGTGCATAGCCATGGGCGTAGCATAAGGGGTTGCAGAGGTCACAATCGCAACCCCGCCCTTAGCTCCAGGGGGCTGCTGCAGCCTCCCTGTCATATTATCATATCCACAAAGTCCGGCTCCAATGTGCCCTAGGGCTCCATAGCCAATCTCCAGCACTGGGCTTCTACTTTCCCTTCCACAGTCCACACCCCTCCAATCTCATTAGCTGGTG
Source organism: Rana temporaria (assembly GCF_905171775.1). NCBI lineage: Eukaryota > Metazoa > Chordata > Amphibia > Anura > Ranidae > Rana > Rana temporaria. The sequence goes on along the minus strand of NC_053493.1, from coordinate 405,562,680 downwards.
GAAAAGATGTGAGCCATTTCCTGAATGGAGATGAGCATGGGGTGAGGACAGCCCAGGATGAGGAAGTGTCTGTGTTGTGTGCTGGCAACATGGAATGGTAACCGAGCTCAGCGAGGGTAGAGGAGGAGAGTGTCGTCCTGTAGCCACGATGGGACCGATGTCACTGGTGAGGTAAGACACCGCCCCGTGTCTCCTAGTAACCAGCTGGGATTCTCTGTACCCCCCCTCCACCCGGGGAATCCGCTTACCCCACTTCCCTGACAACTGGGGGAAATACACACCTCTGGGAGATGAACTTCCCCCAAAACCTGCCAACACTGACAGAGAAACCATCTGACATTGCTAAAAAATATCTCTTAACACCTCCTAAGGGGCCTCCGAGGGGCTGCAGGCTCCAGATTTTGTGTCACATGGCTCCCCCCCCCAGATCTAAGTTGCGCTTCTGGAAGGAACATTCCCATAGACACACTCCTAAACCTTGTGGACAGCCCAACCAGAAGAGTTGAACTTGTTATAGCTGCAAAGGGTGGGCCAACTCAATATTGAACCCTATGGACTAAGACTGGGATGCCATTAAAATGCATGTGTGTGTAAAGACAGGTGTCTCAATACTGTTGGTAATATAGTGTACACACTGTGGGCCTGATTTACTATGCTATGTGCGCTGCGCTGGTTCATGCGTTAATTAGTACTCCGGGTGGAGGCTTAATTGGGCGCATGAACCAGCGTAGCAGCCGGCGCATTGAAACTAATATGTAAAGCCGCGCCGAACTCCCTATAGAAGTCTATGGGAGAAATCAAAAGTGTTCATTTTAAAGGCTAATCTGCAAGTTTTGTCCTAAAAACTGTTTGGGGACCTCAGTCCTGTCCCAGGGAACATGTATCAATGCTTTTTTTATTTTTTAAAACGGACGTTTTTTCGGGAGCAGTGAAATTAATAATTCTTAAAGTGAAACAATAAAAGTGAAATATTCCTTTAAATTTCGTACCTAGGGGGGGTGTAATGTCAGCATGTGAAATAGCGCATTTTTCCCGCACTTAGAACTCCCCCTGCACAAAGTGACATTCAGAAGGAAAAAAGTCATTTAAAAATTCACACGCGGCTATAATGAATTGTCGGCTCTGACAATTCTAAAGGGATTCATTCATAAAACAAACAAAAAAATGTGTAGGGGTTCCCCCAAATTAAATTACCAGGCCCTTCAGGTCTGGAATGGATATTAAGGGGAACCCGCCGTAAAAACCAAAAAAAAAAAAGACGTGCGGTTCCCGGCAAATATCCATTCCAGGCCCTTCAGGTCTGGTGTGGATTTTAAGGGGAACTCCACCCCAAATTGAAAAAAAAAATGGCGTGGAGTCCCCCTAAAAATCCACACCAGACCCTTATCCGAGCACGTTGACCTGGCCGGCCGCAGAAAAGAGGGGGGGACAGAGTGCGCCCCCCCCTCTCCTGAACCGCACCAGGCCACATGCCCTCAACATGGGGAGGATGTCCCCATGTTGATGGGGACAAGGGTCTCATCCCCACAACCCTTGCCCGGTGGTTGTGGGGGTATGCGGGCGGGGGGCTTATCAGAATCTGGAAGACCCCTTTAACAAAGGGGACCCCCAGATCCTGGCCCCCCCCCTATGTGAAATGGTAATGGGGTACATTGTACCTCTACCATTTCACCCCAAAAAAAATGTCAAAGTGTTAAAAATGACAGTAGCCGGTTTTTGACAAATCTTTTAATAACATCTTCTTTTCTTCTTTCCTTCGGGTTTCTTCCGCTGCTTCTTTCTCGGGTCTTCTCGTCCACATCTTGCCCGACGTCTTCTTCTATCTTCTCCGTCCGTCCTTCAGCCTTCTGGTCACGCATCTTGCCCGTTGTCTTGTCCTGTCTTCTTCTCCGTCCTTCCGCCAGCCTCCTCGCATCTTGTGTCTTCTCCGGTCTTCTTCTCGGTCCGCCAGCCTTCTCGTCCCCGGACCCAGCGTTTGAATTTGATTTGGCCGTCCTGTTCCCGCTCCTGGGACCCGCCCCCCTCTGACGCCACAAGTAAACTCCTTAGAAGGTCATGTGCGTCAGAGGGGGGCGGGGTCACATGAGTGTGACACGGCGGGAACTTCTTCTCCGGGCGGCGCGATTGAAATTGAATTCCCCCGCTGTGTGACGCTCTGTGACCCCGCCCCCCTCTGACGCACATGACCTTCTAAGGAGTTTACTTGTGGCGTCAGAGGGGGGCGGGTCCCAGGAGCGGGAAAACGGCGGCCAAATCAAATTCAAACGCTGGGTCCGGGGACGAGAAGGCTGGCGGACCGAGAAGAAGACCGGAGAAGACACAAGATGCGGACGAGGAGGCTGGCGGACGGACGGAGAAGAAGACAGGACAAGACAACGGGCAAGATGCGTGACCAGAAGGCTGAAGGACGGACGGAGAAGATAGAAGAAGACGTCGGGCAAGATGTGGACGAGAAGACCCGAGAAAGAAGCAGCGGAAGAAACCCGAAGGAAAGAAGAAAAGAAGATTTTATTAAAAGATTTGTCAAAAACCGGCTACTGTCATTTTTAACACTTTGACATTTTTTTTGGGGTGAAATGGTAGAGGTACAATGTACCCCATTACCATTTCACATAGGGGGGGGCCAGGATCTGGGGGTCCCCTTTGTTAAAGGGGTCTTCCAGATTCTGATAAGCCCCCCGCCCGCATACCCCCACAACCACCGGGCAAGGGTTGTGGGGATGAGACCCTTGTCCCCATCAACATGGGGACATCCTCCCCATGTTGAGGGCATGTGGCCTGGTGCGGTTCAGGAGAGGGCGGGGGCCGCACTCTGTCCCCCCCTCTTTTCTGCGGCCGGCCAGGTCAACGTGCTCGGATAAGGGTCTGGTGTGGATTTTTAGGGGGACTCCACGCCATTTTTTTTTTCAATTTGGGGTGGAGTTCCCCTTAAAATCCACACCAGACCTGAAGGGTCTGGTATGGATATTTGGGGGGACCCCGTGCCATTTTTTGGGGTTTTTTTTTACGGCGGGGTTCCCCTTAATATCCATTCCAGACCTGAAGGGCCTGGTAATTTAATTTGGAGGGACCCCCTTTTTTTTTTTTTTTTTTTTTTTTTTTTAATGAGCAATGACTCTATTCTTTATAGCCATGAGTACTTTAACCACTTGCCCACCGGGTTAATTCTGGCACTTCTCTCCTTCATGTGAAAATCACAATTTTTTTGCTAGAAAATTAATCAGAACCCCCAAACATTATATATTTTTTTTTAGCAGACATCCTAGGGAATAAAATGGCAGTCATTGCAATACTTTTTGTCACACCGTATTTGCGCAGCGGTCTTACAAGCGCACTTTTTTTGGATAAAAATCACTTTTTTGAATTAAAAAATAAGACAACAATACATTTTGCCCAATTTTTTTATATATTGTGAAAGATAATGTTACGCCGAGTAAAATGATACCCAACATGTCACGCTTAAAAATTGCACCCGCTCGTGGCATGGCGTCAAACTTTTACCCTTTAAAAATCTCGATAGGCGACGTTTTTAAAAATTCTACAGGTTGCATTTTTTGAGTTGCAGAGTAGGTCTAGGGCTAGAATTATTGCTCTCACTCTAACGATCGCGGCGATACCTCACTTGTGTGGTTTGAATACCGTTTTCATATGCGGGCGCTACTCGCGTATGCGTTTGCTTCTGTGCGCGAGCTCGTCGGGGCGGGGCGCTTTAAAATTTTTTTTTGGGGTTTTCTTATTTATTTTTATTTAGTTTTATAATTTTTTACACTGAAATAAAAAAAAAAAAAAAATGATCAGTTTTCTTCCTATTACAAGGAATGTAAACATCCCTTGTAATAGGACTAGTGTGTGACAGGTCCTCTTTATGGAGAGAGGCGGGGTCAATAAGGCTGGAAAGCATGGTATTGAAAAAAAAAATAAAAGATCTCATGCTTTTAGCTGCAATCATGTTCGTTCACCACAGTGGTGTAGTGTATAGCACTTTGACCTAGCAGCAAAAGAGTCGTTGGTTCGAATCCCGCCCGTGACAGCATCTGCATGGAGTTTGCATGTTCTCCCTGTGCCTGCGTGGGTTTCCTCCCACAATATAAAAACACGCTGTAAATCGGTTCCGGTCTAAATAAGCCCTAATATGCAGTAGTATATTTAGGTTTGGTTCTGCCCTAGGCCTGACTACATATCTGCACCTCCTAATAGAAAAATGACCCACCCCTTCCTGTCAAGGTCACACCCTGTTTTTGTATAACCCCGCCCAGTAATTTTCAGGGGACCCACACACTAGTTCTGGGGGGGCACTGGATTCCCTTAACCACTTCCATACCAGGCACTTACGCACCTTCCCGCCCAAGCCAATTTTCAGCTTTCAACACTGTCGCACTTTGAATGGCAATTGCGCGGTCATACAACACTGTACCCAAACAAAATTGGCGTCCTTTTTTCCCCACAAATAGAGCTTTCTTTTGTTGTTATTTGATCACCTCTGCGTTTTTTTTTTTGCGCAACAACTAAAAAAAGACTGCAAATTTTGAAACAAAAAAACGTTTTTATTTTTTTAGGTTAATTTTTTTGTAAATAAGTTTTTCTCTTTCAATTACGGGCACTGATATGGCGGCACTGATGGGCACCGATGAGATGGCACTGATGGACATCGATGAGGTAGTACTGACGGCACAGATGAGGTGGCATTGATTGGCGGCGCTGCTATGCGGCACTCATAGGCGGCACTGATGGGCACTCATGGGCGGCACAGATGGGCGGCACTTATGGGTGGCACTGATGGATACTTATGGGCGGCACTTATGGGTGGCACTGATGGATACTTATGGGTGGCACAGGTGGGCACTGATAGGTGGGCACTGTGCATGGATGGGCACTGTGGGGTGGCACTGATGGACACTGTGGGGTGGCACTGATTTTCCCAGTCAGTGCCCATTTGTGGGCACTGATTGGCATCTTTTTTCTTATTTTTTAATGCTTTTTGTTTTTTTGTTCTATATTTTTTTTGTTTTTGCACACCCTGGTGGTCCAGGGTGGGCATCCCTGGTGGTCCAGTGTGGTGATCCGAGGGGGGGCTGCGCTGATAAACAATCAGCGCGAACGCCCCCTGTCAGGAGAGCCGCCGATCGGCTCTCCTATACTCGCGTCTGTCAGACGCGAGTGAGGAAGAGCCATCGATGGCTCTTCCTGTTTACATCGTGATCAGCCGTGATTGGACACGGCTGATCACGTGGTAAAGAGTCTCCGTCTCCGTGAGAGACTCTTTACCGAGATCGGAGATGCAGGGTGTCAGACTGACACCCCGCATCACCGATCGCCGCGCTGCGTGCCCCCACAGGCGCGTGCGGCATGAAATCCTGCAGGACGTCCTGTCAGGATTGTGTAACCACTTCCCAGACGTAAATCGGCCATAGGCTGGGCGGGAAGTGGTTAATTTGCATAGTTTTTCTCTCACTTCCTGTTTGGCTATGGGGCAGGAAGTGAAGGCAAATCTCCCCAATTGGACACAGATAATACAAAATAAACTGACAGGGCCTATAACCCTCCCTCACTCTATCCAAAATTAAAGAAAATAAAACTTGTTGATTATAGTTCTTGTCAGGGGCGGACTGACCATTGAGTCACTCGGGCACTGCCCGAGGGCCCCATGCCACTAGGGGGCCCCATCCGGGTTGCCAGGCTCAGTAAAACCAGGGACAGTATGTAAAAATCTGTGTTTTTTTTAGATCTGTCCCTGATTTGTCCGAAAATGACATGCTTTTAATGTGAATATCCCAAGATTTTAGCTGCCCGCCTCTGCACTACCTCCTGGCGTGGTGGTCATCTGTAAGCCAGAGGGGCCCCATAATCTTCTATTGCCCAGGGGCCCCATGAGTTGTCAGTCCGCCCCTGGTTCTAGTTTAAGCACAAATTTCATAGAGTTTTATTGAGAGGCCTAAGAAAATATAACCATGCCAATAGGCCAGGATACAGCGTGGCTAATATGTAGGAATGTGTGTGTTAGAGCACCCCACCCAATGTTAACTAAAAAATTATTAATTTGCAAATAAGTATTATCTGCTCATTTTTTTTGAGGATGTCTGCACCCCTGATAGTGACAACATTTGTGAGGTGTCTTCACCCTTTCTAATTCATTCACTTCCTGTCACATAGCCAAACAGGAAGTGAGGGTAAAACCTTACTAATATCTTTTCTTGGGGACACAGAGATCAATCTAAATAGTTTCCCATTATGTAAATTGCACTCTAGCATTTTGCTGTGTACACCCCAAATTATTAGGGATCTTGGACTTTGGGGTCCATTTACTAAAGGCAAATCCACTTTGCACTACAAGTGCAAAGCAAGGAAGAAAGAAAACAAAACAACTTTGCTTCTACAGGATTGGATGTTAAAACCATCAGTGCTTCCTCTCTGATTTTCAGCAACTATGCTTGTACTGCAGAGTGGCTTTGCCTTTACTAAACCCCAAACTAAATAATCATTTGGGGCAGGGATCCTCAAACTACGGCCCTCCAGCTGTTGTAGAACTACACATCCCATGAGGCCTTGTAATGCACTGACATTCACAGACATGACTAGGCATGATGGGAATTGTAGTTCCTGAACAACTGGAGGGCCGTAGTTTGAAGACCCATGATTTGGGGTGTACACAGCAGTGCTGGAGTGCAATTTGCTTAATGGGGACACTAGTTAGATTGACCTGTGTCCCCAAGAAATGACACTGGTTGGGTTTTAACCTCACTTCCTGTTCAGCTGTGTGACAGGAAGTGAAGCCAATTTTAAGAAAAGGGACACAAAGCTCAACACAAAAATAAAAAAACACAAAGCAGGGGTTCTAACACTCACTTGGCTTCCCTCAAACACCCACAATTTGAATAGGATTGCCTTGCGCTAGATTTAAGCACAGTGCTGTAAATCAGCACGTCAAGCCTGTCCACCAATAGCAAACCCCCCCCCACAGGCCATGTTTGCAGGTTTTCCTTCATCTTGCACATGTGCTTTAAAATACAGTCTGGACAGCAATTCTTGATAAGAGAAATCCCCAAAACATGTCCTGTCGGGGGTACTTGAGGGCTGAGGACCACTGCAGAAAAAATAAAATGACCAGTTTTGTCTTTAAAGTCATGGAGAATAAACATGGCAAACATTTCATGATTACACACCAGGAAAGAAGCTTAGACACACATAATTTGTTAGGCCCAAACCGATTTCAGCTGCAGCTGTCAACATATGTAGCATGAAAAGTAACAAAAGACAAACTTAACAATTTTAAAGTAATTTTTATTGGTCAACAAAACAAGGAAAGCAAAAAAAGACAAACAAACACAAACAAAAATACATTTCAAAATTCTAAATAACCATAGCTTCACACATTTTTCATAAAATAAGGCCACATAGACAAATACATCAAAGTGAACATCATTTAAAAATAAACCTAAACCATTGGCAAAATAAAACAAAACCCATGCAACAAACCACATTTGTGTTTAGCAACAGCATTTCTGCCAGCCTGCCCCCTTCTGAGGGCAGCTGAGGACTGATCGATCCAAGCTTTTTATAACAGTGCTAGTAATGAAGCAATTGAAATCACATGAACAAATTGCAGTCTCTAGTTTGGGTGAGCTTGTAATTGGGCACACCTGCAATTAACCCAAACCACGCTCTATGAGCATCCAAGGAGTGTTTTTCACCTTTTAAAAAGAAAGGATATTTTTTTTCTAAGTGTTTGAGCATGCTCAGTTCATCACACATGTAGGAACCAAGCTGCAATGGAATGAGAGCTTTTTTTTTTTTTGTTTCCCCTGATCTGATGCTTTCCAGCCTGAAGGGGAGGTGTTAAAGACAGAAGTAAACACGCACATTTAATAATCTATTTGTGGGAAAAAAAAGGTTGCCAATTTTGTTTGGGAGCCACGTCGCACGACTGCGCAATTGTCAGTTAAAGCGACGCCGTGCCGAATCACAAAAACTTGCCCGGTCATTGACCAGAAATATGGTCCGGGCTCAAGTGGTTAAAAATTAACAAAACACAAAAGTGAGCCCAACTTTTGGGGATAATGTGAAAGATGATGTTACACTGAGTAAATAGATACCTTACATGTCACGCTTTACTATTGGAAACACTCCTGCAATGGGGCCAAAATGAATTCCGTGAATATCCCCATAGGCGACCTTTTATTTTTTTTTCCAGGTTACCAGTTTATAGTTACAAAGAAGGTCTAGTGGTAAAAGTATTGCTCTCGCTCTAAGGCACGCGTCAATACCTCACATGTGTGGTTTGAACGATGTTTATATATGTGGGCGGGACTTGCGTAAGTCCCGCCCACATATGTAAAAATTATTTTTACTTTTTGCTATAATAAATATCCCCAAAAATATATATTGTAAAAAATAAAAAAACCATCAGTTTAGGCCGATACGTATTCTACATCTTTTTGGTTCCAAAAAATCGCAAATAGCGTTTAGTGTTTGGTTTTGGCAAAAGTTATAGCGTCTACAAAATATTTTTTTGTTTGTTTTAACTAGTTATTGGGGCGATCAGCGATTTTTATCAGTACTGCGACATTATGGCGGACACATCGAACACTTTTTTGGAACCATTGGCATTTTTCTATCGATCAGTGCTGTAAAAATGCATTGCTTACTGTAAAAATGCCACTGGCAGGGAAGGGGTTAACACTAGGTGCGAGGGAGGGGTTAAATATGTTCCCTGGGTGTGTTCTAACTGTAGGGGGGGGACTGACATGTGTAAATGACAGATCGCTGTTAATGAAGGGGAACTCCAGACCCCCCAAAAAAAAAAATAAGGTGGGTTCCCTCCAGGTGCATACCAGGCTCTTAGGCTTGGTCTGGAACATAAGGGGTTAAACCCGCGCAAAAAAAAATAGCGTGGGGTCCCCCCCAAGATCCAAACCAAGCCCTTATCCCAGGCACGCAGTCTGGTCAGACAGGAATGGGGGTGGGGACGAGCGAGCGCCCCCCTCCCTCCTGAGCCATACCAGACCACATGCCCTCAACATGGGGGAGTGTGTGCTGTGGGGGAGGGGGGCACTGCCCCCCCACAGCACTCTTGTCCCCATGTCGATAGGGACAAGAGCCTCTTCCCGACAACCCTGGCCGTTGGTTGTCGGGGTATGCGGGCGGAGGGCTTATCAGAATCTGAGAGACCCCTTTAATAAAGGGGTTCCCAGATTCCGGCCCCCCACCCTATGTGAATGAGTATGGGGTACATTGTACCCCTACCCATTCACCTGGGGAAAAAAATGGAAAAAAATAATACACCACACATGAATAAATTAATTTATTAGTCAGCCGGGGGTCTTCTGCCGGGGCCCCCCACCACCACCCCATTAGGCCCCGGGCTTCGCCATCTTCTGCCGGAGCCCCCTTCACCAGTGAGGCTCCTGACTTTGGGGGAGGGTCCCGGGCTACTACGACGGTTTCTGCGGGGGGGGTGCACTGGCACCCCACCCCCGTCTTCAGCGACGTAATTCACCGGGACCCCCTTCACCAGGGAGGCTCCTGCCTTTGGGGGAGGGTCCCGGGCTTCCACGACGATTTCTGCGGGGGGGGTGCACTGGCACCCCACCCCCGTCTTCAGCGACGTAATTCACCGGGACCCCCTTCACCAGGGAGGCTCCTGCCTTTGGGGGAGGGTCCCGGGCTTCCACGACGGTTTCTGCGGGGGGGGGGTGCACTGGCACCCCACCCCCGTCTTCAGCGACGTAATTCACCGGGACCCCCTTCACCAGGGAGGCTCCTGCCTTTGGGGGAGGGTCCCGGGCTTCCACGACGGTTTCTGCGGGGGGGGTGCACTGGCACCCCACCCCCGTCTTCAGCGACGTAATTCACCGGGACCCCCTTCACCAGGGAGGCTCCTGCCTTTGGGGGAGGGTCCCGGGCTTCCACGACGGTTTCTGCGGGGGGGGGTGCACTGGCACCCCACCCCCGTCTTCAGCGACGTAATTCACCGGGACCCCCTTCACCAGGGAGGCTCCTGCCTTTGGGGGAGGGTCCCGGGCTTCCACGAATCGGCGCGGGTTTAACCCCTCACGTTCCGGACCAAGCCTAAGAGCCTAATGTAGCCCTGGAGGGGGACCCGCGCCGATTTCAAGTTTGAAATTTGGCGCGGAGTTCCCCTTCAGGGCTGAAAACAGCTCGGAGATTCCCGTGCGTCGCGTCACGCAGCGCAATCACGGGTACGCCGCTTGGTATTTACCAAGATTTTCACGGCGTACTGACAAGGCGCACGGGAATCCCTGACTTTTCTCTCTGCGCATGCCCAGTATGCAAATGAACCTCCCGAGGTTCAGGCGCACTGTGCAAGCGTACAGGGATCTGTTTTCAAAAAACACTTTCCCTTTCAATTCGGCCAGCCAAACACTTCAAAACACATGTCACTTCACTTCCCCTGCATCCCCCCACCTCCCCCCCTAATAAACTCCCGCCCAAACCCCCGCAATTTACAGTTTAATGTGCCGTGCGCCAGGTCTGTACTGGTGCACAATGCACCCTCTCCTGGGCGCACGGAGCACATTAGTAACTAGGGAAATACACTGCACTAGCAGCGTATTTCTTTAGTAAATCACCAAATGGCTGCTACTCCTGCTTTTACTCCATGAGTCATGGAGTAAAGGCTTGGTAAATCAGCCCCTTTGTGTTGTATATATATATATATATATATATATATATATATATATATATATATATATATATATACATATATACACATATATATATATTGTGACAGGAAGTCAGGTAAATCTGTGGGTGTTGTCACAGACGGGAGATACATTTCTGCCTTGTTTAAACAATACACCAATTGTTATTAGGCATCGGCTGCAGAAGCAGCCAGAAAAGGTTTAAGGGCGTTGGAAAACTCCAGCTGTTCAGAATGAGGCAATTAAGGCCTCTATGAGTAATCCAGGGGATTACCACTGAGTTGCTGCATTCCTGAGGCTTTCTGAGTGAAAGAGAGCAGTAGCTGAAAGTCTTCTGAGGAGGTGAGGTGGTGATCGATTTTTCTGTGTGATAAAAAAAAAAAAAACTATTGTTTTTCTGCTGTACGATCAGCAGTAGGCTGTGCTAGACTCCATAGATAGGTTCCTGTGTGGAAGGTAGACGCCCAAGGTGACCAGGGTTTATTTTATGTTTGATTTTGTTTATGCTGTTTGGATGCTTGCACTTGTTTCCAGCAATATGGAAGAATAAACCAAAATCTTTGTTTTCAACCGTCTTCGACTGCCTGTCTGTATAAATTCAGTGTGTAGTGAACCCATCCAGGGGTCACACACCCCGCTACCGAGCTAACCCCTTACAATATATATATATATATATATATATATATATATATATAGATATAGATATAGATCGATAGATAGATAGATAGATAGATAGATAGATAGATAGATAGATAGATAGATAGATAGATAGATAGATAGATCGATCTATATCTATCTATCTACTGTATATAATATTCATATTGTCCCATAAACCCCAACTAGGACTGATTCTCTTAAATTAGATACTATGGGCCAGATCCACAACCAGCGGGCGCAACGTACTTTTTGTGATTTAAGTTACACCGCCGCAAATTGCCCAAGTTAGTGCCCGATCCACAAAGCACTTACCTGGAAATTTGCGGCGGTGTATCCTAAATCAGTCCAGCGCAAGGCGGGCCAATTTAAATGGGGCGAGTCCCATTTAAATTAGGCGCGCTCCCGCGCCGGACGTACTGCGCATGCTCCCGACGCTATTTTCCCGACGTGCTTTGCGTTACGTTACGTTGCGCCGAGTTTTGTGAATCGTGACGGGTAAAAAAAAGAAATGCGGCGGGAAAAAAAAAGTTTTAAAAAGAAATTTGACAGCGACGCGGGAAAGACAGGTATACTTTTACATGGTGTACTAACTTTACACTTTGTAAAAGTAGCCCTATCTTTGCGACGGCAAACTACCACTTACGGAGACTTAACGAAGGGAAAAAGCTTTGTGGATCTCCGTAAGTGCTAATTTGCATACCCGACGCTGGAATGCCCCCAGCGGCAGCCGCGGTACTGCATCCTAAGATCCGACAGTGTAAGTCCATTACACCTGTCGGATCTTAGGACTAGCTATGCGTAACTGATTCTATGAATCAGCCGCATAGTTAGAAACAGGGATACGACGGCGTATCAGCAGATACGCCGTCGTATCGCTTTTGTGGATCTGCCCCTGGGTACTTATAAATGCACAGTGATAGCGTGAAAAGGTTCAATTAAGTCTCCAACTGCTTCAAATGCTTATCAGGGTCATGAGTAATCAGCCAAGAGAATTTATCAATAGGAGTATTCTTTCCTTCTTTTGCCTCAGTATAAATATTTTTAGGTTGCATAACCAATGCCATTACCGACTGACGGACACAATAGAGACAGTTTCTTTTCATGTGAAATTAGAAGTTATCCACCTTATGTTTCTTGCCCCCGAGAATTTTTTATTCTGTATCCTCTACTTACTGTACACAGAGCTCCATTGTGTTTTATTGTACTTGGACTAAAAGCATCACAACAAATTGAATTCTTCAGAAATACGCCAGCTGTCAGGAACCAGCCGAGTTACAGCTCATAAAAGGTTTGCAGCAACAAGCGAGGCATTCTCTCTAAAAGCACTCAAGAAACTAGACAATAGCTGGCAATAATTGATTCCATTTGCAAGCAAAGTAGATGTATCTTATCCTAACTATTCTAATTTGATGGCACCGTTCTCCTTATGCCCTGTACACACGATCAGAATTTCTGATGGGATAAAATCCAATGTAATTTTTCGTCTGAATTCTGTTCAAGCTGTCTTGCATATCAAATTCTGACCGTCCAAAACGCGGTGACGTAAAACGCAACGACAAGCCGAGAAAAATGAAGTTCAATGCTTCCGAGTATGCATCGACTTGATTCTGAGCATGCATGTTTTTTCTCCATCGGAGTTCCACACAGACGATCAGAGTTTCCGATGGGATAAAATCCGATGGAATTTTCTGTCGGAATGCCGTTCAAGCTGTCTTGCATACACACTGTCAGACCAAATTCCGACCGTCCAAAACACGGTAACGTAAAACGCTACGACAAGCCGAGAAAAATGAAGTTCAATGCTTCCGAGTATGCATCGACTTAATTCTGAGCATGCATGTTTTTTTCTCCGTCATAGTTCCACACAGGCGATCAAAGTTTCTGATAGGATTTTTTTCCATCGGAAAGCTCTCCTGATGACGCAAGTATTGCGAAACACATAGAAGTTGTTTGGATACACACGAAGGGGGAATGCACCGCGCGCCACAATCAATGGGGAACAGAAGCGAGGTACGCACGCCATTCGAGAAACAACATAATCGCTGGTGAGCGGCTATAACGCTCGACACTGCCAAGGATACTCAGTGTCGGTCAAAGGGACTCTTCTAAGAGTCGGTTCACACTAGGGCGACACGACTTCCAGCGCGACTTTCAGAGATGACTCCGACACGATTTGAGCATGAACCACAGGGCGATCTGGGGCGATTTACAACACGACTTGAAGTCGTCTCCAGGACAGGAGACTTTCCAGTGGCCAATCAAACAACAATCAGCTCTAGGGGAGGGAGGGGAGGGAGAGGTTTGCCTGAGAAATGTCGCTTCAGTTAAGACAGTGATCAGACTTGGATCAGACTTGGATCAGACTTCCATTGAAATCAATGGGTACAAATCGCCTACAAGTCGGATTGAAGTAGTACAGGAACTTCTTTTGAAGTCGGAGCGACTCGAGTCGTGTGTATTAACACTGCTCCCATTCACTTGCATTGTTTTTCTCGACAGCACGACTTGGGACGACTTGAGGCGACTTCAAGTCGGATCCCAAGTCGCCCCAGTGTGAACCGGCTCTGTTTTTATTATTTTAATAAATAGTTGTTTTTACGTACTACACCATGATGAGCCCCTTGTTTTTGAGGCACTAAGGAAATCTTGCAAGAGGGAGAAGGAGGATATACCCAGTGGCTATCAGAAAATAAACCATTTTGGGGCCTTTTGTCGTTCGGGGTCTGGTGAGTGTTCAGTTTAGCCGTTGGTGATGGTGGCACGTGTTTGTCGGGTGGAAGAGACAGCCGCACCTCTAATAATTTATTTTGTATAAGAAGCACTACCAGCATTGAACTCCTTTCTCCTTCATTGGAATTCATCGTTCAATTGACATATTGTTTGCTGTTCCATTATTGGAATTTTTCAGTATTGTCTGCACATTCACTAGTCATTTATGGGACTTTAATCATAATTTAATATCTTTTATATATATTTTTTGGTATTTACTCACACAAGGAGCACTATCAGCAGTAAAATTCCCATCATAGGAGCACAATGTGCATTGCCTTTGCCCTTTGATGTTCCATGCTGACAATTAACTGCCGTTTTTTCACTATTTAGCATTTTGTCTATTGTACATTATATGTAGTTATATCTACCGTATTTTCCGGGGTATAAGACGACTGGGCGTATAAGACGACCCCCTAATTTTCCAGGAAAAATTTTGGTTTTGGGATATAATCACTGTATAAGACTACCCCCTTCTTACTAGTCTTTCTGGAAGCTGAGGGGTAGCCAGAACCGCTGACAGAAACAGGCTTTTTCAAATCTCACTGTGCCATTACATTGCATTCCTCACTGTGCCATTACATCACTTGCCCCTCACTGTGCCATCACTTGCCCCTCACTGTGTCATCACTTGCCCCCTCTCTGTGCCATCACTTGCCCCCTCTCTGTGCCATCACTTGCTCACTGTGCCATCACTTGCCCCCTCTCTGTGCCATAACTTGCTCACTGTGCCATAACTTGCCCCCTCTCTGTGCCATCACTTGCCCCCTCTCTGTGCCATCACTTGCCCCCTCTCTGTGCCATCACTTGCCCCCTCTCTGTGCCATCACTGCAAACGGTGCATTTACTCACTTTTTTTCTGAATAGCAGGCGGTGCGGTGACAGTCTCCGTGCTGCGAGCGTCAATGATTTAAAAGACGCACCTTCTCCTCAGACTGTCCTGTGTTAGGGGGAACACAAATCTTCCCAGCAGCACCTCTGTTCTGTGTTCCGCCTATCACGGACGTCTTCTCATCTCGTCCGAACAGAGGCGCTGCTGGGAAGATTTGTGTTCCGCCTATCACAGAACACTCTGAGGAGAAGGAGCATCTTTTAAATCATTGACGATCGCAGCACGGAGACCGTACCCGGCGTATAAGACGACCCCCGACTTTGGATGCATTTTTTGGCATCCAGAAAGTCGTCTTATACGCCGGAAAATACGGTATTTAAATGTGATATCCTCACACATGTTTATCCATATAGTACACCACTAATGTCGTGGCACTTGATATAGCACATCATTTAGAGTTGTTTGTGCACTAAGTTAGCGTATGGCTTAATAGCACTTTATGAAATTGTAAAATAAAAAAAAATCTTTGGATCAGCGCAGTAACATTTTTTCTCAAAATAAAATAAACATAAATTATGTGGGCCAGATTCACAAAGAGATACGACGGTGTATCTACAGATACACCATCGTATCTCTGACTTACACTGGTCCTATCTATGCGCCTGATTCATAGGGCCAGATTCACGTAGATCAGCGGATCTATAGATCCGCTTGATCTACGTGATTTAAGATCCGCTCCCGCAAGTTTGAGAGGAAAGTGGCTAATTCACAAACCACTTACCTCCAAACTTGCGGCGGCGGCGGATCCTAAATCCCCCGGCGGAATTCAAATTCCGCGGCTAGGGGGAGTGTACTATTTAAATCAGGCGCGTTCCCGCGCCGATTTAAATGCGCATGCGCCGTCCGCAAAATTTCCCGGCATGCATTGCTCCCACTGACGTCGCTAGGACGTCAGTGGTTTCGACGCTTACGTAAACAACGTCCATCCGTATTCGAGAACGACTTACGCAAACGACGTTAAAAAATTCTAATTCGACGCGGGAACGCCGGCTATACTTAACATTGGCTGCGCCTGATAAAAGAAGGGGTAAGTATACGCCGGGAAAGCCGCTACAGAAACGTCGTAAGAAGACTGCGTCGGGTCCGCGTACGTTCGTGAATTTGCGTATCTTGCTGATTTACATATTATTTATCGTAAATCAGCGGGAACGCCCCCGGCGCCATTTTTAAATGGAAAAAAAGATCCGACAGTGTAACACAGTGTAACACTGTCAGATCTTAGCCCTATCTATGCGTATCTGATTCTATGAATCAGGCGCATAGATAGGACCAGTTTAAGTCAGAGATACGATGGTGTATCTGTAGATACACCGTCGTATCTCTTTGTGAATCTGGCCCATAGAATCAGTTACGCATAGATAGGGCTAGATCCGACAGTGTTACAATGTGTTACACTGTCTGATCTTTTTTTCAATTTAAAAATGGCGCCGGGGGCGTTCCCGCTGATTTACGATAAATAATATGTAAATCAACGAGATACGCAAATTCACGAACGTACGCGGACCCGTCGCAGTGTTCGTACGTCGTTTCCGTAGCGGTTTTCCGTCGTATACTTACCCCTTCTTTTATCAGGCGCAGCCATTGTTAAGTATAGCCGGCGTTCCCGCGTCAAATTTTAATTTTCCTACGTTGTTTGCGTACGCCGATTCACGAACACGCGCGTCGCAAGTCCCGCTCACGTCGCAACCACTGACGTCCTAGTGACGTCAGTGGGAGCAATGCACGCCGGGAAATTCCCCGGACGACGCATGCGCATTTAAATCGGCGCGGGAACGCGCCTGATTTAAATAGTACACTCCCCTAGCCGCGGAATTTGAATTCCGCCGGGGGATTTAGGATCCGCCGTCGCAAGTTTGGAGGTAAGTTGTTTGTGAATTAGCCACTTGCCTCCTAAACTTGCGGGAGCGGATCTTAATTCACGTAGATCGAGCGGATCTATAGATCCACTGAGCTACGTGAATCTGGCCCTGTAATTCCATTCCATTTCCCAGAGTGATGTGCAGCTAGTGGCCCCATATATGTAGCGGAGGGCAGCCCTCTATTACTCCTTAGAGAATTGCTCACCTGGTTTTTGCAGTAAGTTTCCAGATATTCCATCTAAGCCAGTGGTTCTCAACTCTTGTACACGACTAATGCCGCGTACACACGATCGGGAATTATGACAAGAAAACCGTGGATTTTTTTCCGACGGAATATTGGCTCAAACTTGTGTTGCATACACACAGTCACACAAAATTCCGACTGTCAAGAACATGGTGACGTACAACAATACAACGAGCCGAGAACAATTAGGTTCAATGATTCCGAGCATGCATCAAATTGATTCCGAGCATGCATGTTTTTTTGCGCGTACAGACAATCGGAATAGAGAACCTGCTCACAATCTTTTGTTGGCGGAAATTCCGACAGCAAAAGTCTGATGGAGTCTACACACGGTCGGAATATCTGACCAAAAGCTCACATCACACATTTCTTGTCGGAATTTCCGATCGTGTGTAGGAGGCATAATAGTTGTCCTGTGGACAGATTCTCCCACCTGAGCTGTGGATCTCTGCAGCTCCTCCAGAGTTACCAAGGACCTCTTGGCTGCTTCTCTGATGAATGCTCTCCTTGCCTGGCCTGTCAGTTTAGGTGGGCGGCCATGTCTTGGTAGGGCGGCCATGTCTTGGTAGGTTTGCAGTTGTGCCATACTCTTTCCATTTTCGGATGATGGATTGAACAGAGCTCTGTGAGATGTTCAAAGCTTGAGATATTTTTTGTATTACCTAACCCTGCTTTATACTTCACCTCAACTTTATCCCTGACTTGTCTGGTGTGTTCCTTTGCCATCATAATGCTATTTGCTCACTAAGGTTCTCTAGCAGACCTCTAAAGCCCTATACACACGATCGGTCCATTCTATGAAGACGATCGTTTTTGTTTCTATCGGTTAGGTATCCATCGGTTAAATTTAAAACAAGATTGCTTTTTTTTAACCTATGGATAAATAACCGATGGGGCCCACACACGATCGTTTTGGTCCGATGAAAATGGTCCATCAGACCGTTCTCATCGGTTTGACCAATCGTGTGTATGCAGCATCAGGGCTTCACAGAACAGCTATATGTATACTGAGATTAAATTACACACAGGTGGGCTCTATTTAGTAATTAGGTGACTTCTGAAGGCAATTGGTTCCACTAGATTTTAGTTAGGGGTATCAGAATAAAGGGGGCTGAATACAAATGCCATATTCATTTGTAACATTTATTTAAAGGGATTTATAATTTTCCTTCCACTTCACAATTATGTGCCACTTTGTGCAGGTCTATCACATAAAATACCAATAAAATACATTAATTAGGATTTTACGAAATTTTCGGAAAAGCCTTTTAAGAAGAGTGGAGGATGTTATAGCTGAAAAGAGGAGTCACATGTCTAATAATGTTCATGGCTTTGGAAGGAATATCCAACAATCTCATATCCGTGTGATGGTCAGGTGTCCACGAACGTTTAGCCCGGTTTTGCTTTCAAAGTGAATGAGCAACTTTAAAAAAAAAAAAGTTAAATCTTGATGTGTTGCCAATGACCATTTTGTTTTTCTCGTGGCTGTTGAATATACATGTAGTTTCATGCGGGAGAAAACCCAACAAACTTAGCTGATCACACTGAGCGCTTAGCAAAGTGCATTCCGCCTGCCGCTCTCTCATCCATAATTTTGCATAATTACACCCATATTTTGATCGCTCACTTTTCACAGCTCGCGCATCTTATAACTTTCACAATATTTATTTGTATTCGCTAATCTCTGTGTGGCAAAAGACAAAATATGACAATTCCGAAAATTAGTTTTATATTGCTTCTTGGCTCCCTTTAGTTTCCCGAGATTGGATTAAACAAGATTAATTTTAAATATGACGCATCGCTAAAATAAATAAAAATAAAAAAAGCAAGTTGTTGTTTCAGAGTTTCCAGAGATTACTGGTTGAACGCCATGAATTTCAGATGACATTGGTTTATTTATTTAACAAATGTTTCATCTCGTTCGGAGAAGCACCACTTCGCTAATTAGTATTTTAATGATCTAGAGCTGTATTTCACAAGAAAGGCTTTTAGAATGAAAGCTACGGCGGGCCTATAACTTGCAGCGTTTATTGCTGTAATTGATATGAATAATATATAGTATAAGGTGATAGCTTTGTTACAGTAAACACACTTAAAAGGTAAGGCTGACCAAAACTTTGGAGGGATATCTTTTCATTAACCACTTCCCGTCTGGTCATATGATGTCCAGCAGGACAACATGGGGGCGCGCAGCGCGGCGATTGCGAGTGCGGCGTGTCAGTCTGACACCCCAAATCTCCATTCATGATAAGAAGCATCTGTCAGAATTTAAATTTGGAAGCGGATTGTCTATGCGGACAATTCAAGGATCCCAACGAATGGTCCCTTCACCCCGAAGTGTTCCAAAGGATCATCCCGCAACTGGATCTGTTTTGCCTCATCAGCCTATTAAAAGGGAAACAATTCCTCTCACGCTACCCTCATCCATTAGTGGAGGGGACAGATGCCTTTACCAATCCTTGGATTGGGTAACTAGCCTATACCTTGCCTTTTTTAATCCCGAAATTCCTGGTGAGATTTTTGACATTCATCACAGATCTTCCCTATGGGCCTCACAGACCATGGGTCTCTCTGGCAATGGGTATCAGCGTGTGCACACCGATCACTCTGCTGGTGACTCCTCATCTCCTCTTGTCTAAGGGAGATGCACTAAATCCTCAATCATCACGGCTAACCTTAGCAGCCTGGAAATTGTAAGGCAGAGGTTACAAGAGTTAGGATGTTTTCCAGAGGGGATTAGAACTTTACGGAGTTCTATGAAGGGGTCAATCAATGCTATCTACTCCAGAATATGGATTAGGTTCACAAGCTTTGAAGCTGGACATCAGTTTGACCCTTGTGACCCAAATTTATCTCAAATCCTGTCTTTTCTACAATCTGAATTGGATTTAGGGCTCAGTTTGTGTAAGGTGAAAAGTTCTTCCATCTCCCAAGAAATGGGCAGCAAACCTGCTGATGGATCACTTCATGAGAGGTACTTGGACTACGCCCTCCCAAGAGAAATATTGGTTCCCTTAATAGGACCTGGCAGTAGTCCTCAATTTTCTAGCAAACCTTCATTGTACTCTTGACAGAAGACTGTTCTTTATGGGAGATATCCTTAAAATCGGCTTTTCTATTAGCCATGATTTCGGGGGAAAGTGTGTCGACTCCAAAAATTTGGGGCGGCAGAACCTTATTCCATGTTCTTCCCAGACAGGGTTGTGCTGAGACCATTGGATCAATTTGTTCCAGAGAGTGGCATCCATACTTCGTCTTTCCAGTGAATGGGTGCTTCCAGCCTTGCCAGCGGAATCAGATGCTGATCTGCACAAGTTGGACATTCCAAAAGTCCTTAACCACTTCCATACCAGGCACTTATGCACCTTCCCGCCCAGACCAATTTTCAACTTTCAGCACTTTCACACTTTGAATGACAATTATTCAGTCATGCTACACTGTATCCAAACAAGATTTTTATCATTTTATTCTCACAAATAGAGCTTTCTTTTGGTGGTATTTAATCGCCACTGGGTTTTTTATATTTTGCGCTATAAGCAAAAAAAACTGTGAAAAAAAATGTTTAGTTTATATTGTGAAATTTTGCAAATAAGTAATTCTTCATAAATTTGTGCCAAAATGTATACTGCTACATATCTTTGGTAAAAATAACCCAAATTAGTGTATATTATTTGGTCTTTGTGAAAGTTATAGAGTCTACAAACCTGCCTCCAATCTCCCCCTGCCTCCAATCTCCCCCTGCCTCCAATCTCCCCCTGCCTCCATCCCCCTCTGCAGTGCCACCAACAACCCCTGTCTTCATCCCCTTCCTCCAATCACCCCCCTGCCACTAACACCCCCTGATGCCAATCTCCCCCTTCCTCCAATCTCCCCCAGGCCCCCTGCCTCCAATCACCCCCTGCCTCCATCGTCCCCTGCCTCCATCCCCCTCTGCAGTGCCACCAACAACCCCTGTCTCCATCCCCCACCCTCTGCGGTGCCACCATCCCCCTCTGTGGTGCCACCAACAACCCCTGTCTCCATCCCCCACCCTCTGCGGTGCCACCATCCCCCTCTGTGGTGCCACCAACACCCCATGCCTCCAATCACCCCCTGCCTCCAATCTCCATGTGCAGTTCCAAGCCGAACCGATCTCGGCTATTTTTACTGGCACATTCCCGCAACCACTGACCTTTACGAACGAGGGAAAAAGTGCCCGTTTTTACGAACTGTCTGCAAAAATACGGACGGTTGGCAACACTGAACAAATTATGCTCCAAACCAAGGTTTTACTGTAAGTGGAGGTAGGATTCATTGGAGAAAACTCCAAAGCAATTAAAAAGACTCAATAGTCTGTTAGAGATCAAACAAACCCTTTCGTACTGAACACACAGTACCTAAACTACTCTCAGAGTTTAATTTTAACAACTAGTGTTCTTTCAGGGCAAGTTTGTTGGGAAATGTCCAAGCCTGTGAAGTTAAAATTTATGAGAAAAAAAAATCCATAGGCAAAAATAAATTGAATCGTACATCAAGAAATGCTGTTGGACAAACAAAATATCAAGCTTGTCAGTGAATATATTATCTTCCACCATCCATTATTGATGTCCTTTCATAAGTGTCAGAATGGATCGTCTATAAATTTAGAGGGAAAAAAGCAGGTCGTTTTTAAGTATTTTTTGTTGTCCAATTTTAGCCACTGCTATATCCTTACGCAGATTCATTTTTTGTGATATTTATAGAACAAAATGCCTAATAAGTTTTCTCATAGAGAAAAAAAAGAGAGTTTTATGTTGATTTAACATACATAAAGCAATACTGGATGAGATCATACATGGGGACTAAAGTGTAACTAATCCAATCAACAAACCAAAATATATTGGGCTAGATTCAGCATTGATTTACGCCGGCGTATCTATAGATACGCCGCATAAATTCAAAGCTGTGCCGGCGTATCTTTTTTTCTGTATTCAGAATGCAAGATACGCCGACATTAGCCTAAGATCCGAGGTGGCGCTTCCGACGTTTTCGGGGTAGAATATGCAAATGACCTAGATACGCCGATTCACAAACGTACGTACGCCCGGCGCAATTTAGTTACGTCGTTTACGTTAGGCTTTTTCGGCGTAAGGTTACTCCTGCTATTAGGAGGCGCAGCCAATGTTAAGTATGGACGTCGTTCCCGCTTCGAATTTTGATTTTTTTACGTTGTTTGCGTAAGTCGTTCGCAAATAGGGCTGGACGTAATTTACGTTCACGTCGAAAGCAATGACGAGTTGCGGCGGAATTTCAAGCATGCGCACTGGGATTCTTTCACGAACGGTGCATGCGCCGTTCGTAAAAAATGTAAAATACGCGGGGTCACCATTAATTTAAATAAAACACGCCCCCTCATCCTCATTTGAATTGGGCGCGCTTACGCCGGCCCCATTTACGCTATGTCGCCGTAAATTAGGAGGCAAGTGCTTTGTGAATACAGCACTTGCCTCTCTAACTTATGGCAGCGCAGCGTAAATACGATACGCTGCGCCGCCTTAACAATGCGCGGCTCTACCAATGTGGTTATTGTGCTCAAAAGATCTACATGATATGTGCTGTGTCGTGTAAATCAATAACGTGAAGTATTGTGAACAAACGCAAAAAATTACCACCATGGTGATTAACCACTTCAATACCAGGCATTTTCATCCCCTTCCTGCCCAGGCCAATTTTCAGTTTTCAGCGCCGTAACATTTTGAATGAAAATTGTTCGGTTACGCGACACTGTACCCAAATGAAATTAAAAAAAAATTCCCCTACACATAGAACTTTCTTTTGGTAGTGTTTTGATCACCTCTGCAGTTTTCATTTTTTGCATATAACCAAAAGAAGAGCGTCAAGTTTGAAAAAAACACAATGGGGGGTTATTTACGAAAGAAAAATCCACTTTGCACTACAAGTGCACTTACTGTAGATCTGGGTGGAAGCTCTGCTGATTGTATCTTCCAATCGTGTGCAAGCTAAAATGCTGTTTTTTTTTTTTTTTTTTCTTTCCTTGCATGCCCCCCTCGGATCTACAGTGATTGCACTTCAAAGTGCACTTGCATTGCACTTGTAGTGCAAAGTGGATTTGCCTTTTGTAAATAACCCCCAATATGTTTTACTTTTTGCTATAATAAATGTTCCAAAAAAAAAAAAAATCCTGCTATAAAAATCCACTGATTACTGTATAAATGTCACTGACAGGGAAGGGGTTAACACTAGAGGGCGATCAAGGGGTTAAATGTGTTACCTAGGGAGTGATTCTAACTGTGGGGGAGGGGACTGGGGGAGGTGACCGATCGGTGTTCCTCTGTACAAGGAACACACAATCTGTCTCCTCTCCCCTGACAGAATGTGGATCTGTGCGTTTACACACACAAACCCACGTCCATGCTCTGTGACAGCCAATCGCAGCCGTACCCTTTTATTGAAGACGGTTTAACCACTTGTCCACCGCGCCTATTTTGGCACTTCTCTCCTTCATGTAAAAATCACATTTTTTTTTGCTAGAAAATTAATCAGAACCCCCAAACATTATATATATTTTTTTTAGCAGACACCCTAGGGAATAAAATGGCCATCATTGCAACTTTTTTCTCGCACGGTATTTGCGCAATAATTTTTCAAACACCTTTTTTGGGGAAAAAATACGGTTTCATGAATTGAAAAATAACAAAACAGTAAAGTTAGCCCATTTTTTTTGTATAATGTGAAAGATGATGTTACGCCGAGTAATTAGATACCTAACATTTCACGCTTTAAAATTACGCACACTCATGGAATGGCGCCAAACTTCGGTACTTAAAAATCTATATAGGTGACGCTTTAACATTTTCGAGTTACAGAGGATGTCTAGTGCTAGAATTGTTGCACATGCTGTAACGCGCGCGACGATACATCACATGTGGGGTTTGAACGGCGTTTACAGTACATATGTGGGCAGACTTGCATGCGTGTTCGCTTCTGCGCGCGAGATAACGGGGACAGGGGCGTTTTGAAGAAAAACATTTTTTTATTGTATTTTTATTTTACTTAATTGTTTTTATTTTTACACTTTTTTTACTTTCTTTTATCACTTTTATTCCTATTACAATGAATGTAAACATCCCTTGTAATAGGAATCAGTGTGACAGGTCCTCTTTATGGAGAGATGTGGGGTCAATAAGACCTCCACATCTCTCCTCCAGGCTTACAAGCATGAAATCGGTGTAAAAAAAAATCACTGATCTCATGCCGACAGCCGCGATTAAGGCTTTGTTTACTTCCGGGTAACGGGCGTGATGACATAACGTCGCGCCCGGGCCTCCGACGGTCATAGAGATGACTGGTGACCATCTGGTCACCAGTCATCTCTATGCTTTCCAGGCAGCGCCGGCCGATTCGATCTCCGGGCCCCTGATGGCACGGGAGAGCCCGGAGAAGCACCGGATGGCGGCGGGAGGGGGGGACGTCCCCTCCCGCTGACTATAAGAACGATCAAGCGGTGGAACTGCCGCTTTGATCGTTCTTATCGTGCACAGAATCGGCGGCTGAAGATGGCAATATCTGAATGATGCCTGTAGCTGCACCCATCATTCAGATATCACCGCACAAAGCCGAGGACGTCCCAGGGATGTCCTCGGTCGTCAAGAGGTTAAAAATTCTTCTGGTACAAAGACATCAGAGGCACATGATCAATGAAAAGCTGACATGTTTCACACAACTATGGGGTGCTTAGTCATAGCATAACTAAGCACCCCATAGTGGTGTGAAACATGTCAGATTTTCATTGATCATGTGCCTCTGATATCTTTGTACCAGAAGAATTTTTAAATCGTCTTCAATAAAAGGTGTCAAAAGAGTGCGGCCATCCAGTCTTTTCTTCGATTCATTCCTACATGCAGAGCCAACCTCTGTTTCAATTAGCAGGTGGGATGCATTATGAGATGTCTGCCTAGAGCGGTGTTCTTTTGTTTGTGGTGTGTGTGTATAGTAAATAGAGTAGACCCGATGACTAAGCCCTGGTGGGTGGTGTAAAATGCATTATGAGGAGTGGTTGGTTGGCAGAGTCATGTAGGCTAAAGCTGATCCTAACTTGTATGTCATGGTGCCTGGTTGGGAGAGTGGCGCCTCCTCTATCTACTACACACACTGCTTTGGATGGTCATAGTGACACAGATGTACCCCCTATTCTTGTGGATCATGGAAACAGAATACCAGTGGCATTCTTGGCTTAGTTTGAGGTCATAGGTAGCTCTCCCCAATATTAGTCCTACTCTCTCCCTATAGAGCGGGGCTCTCTCCCTATCCTACTCCCACACTGCGGGCAAAAGATGCAAAATCTCTTATTTATATCATTCTGTGCCAAGATGACCCCCAAATCGTGCAGGTTTCCCCAAGATGGCTTTCTGGAGGCCATAACGGGGCAATTAGTTCCTAATTGTCTCCTCCCAGCCTGAAGAAATAGCACAGTGCCACCCTTAGGTTGGAGGATAAACTGTAGCCTCTACCTGCCCCCAAGTCTATCCTTGCCTTTCTCCTCAATGCAAGTTTTGACTATGTCATGGTCTAGGCGGTGGATCAGAGCAGTGGAAGAGAGCAGGAAAGGTAAATACAAGTTGCTTATGACACCTTTTATACAGTTGGTATTCCAACTGTGTAGTTACAGTATTCACTTGACTGTGAAGATATTTTGTCATTTAAATGTTAACTTTTGAATGGCATTAACCACTTGCCGACCAGGCACCGTCATAATTATGCTGTGACAGGTTGGCTCTATTGCGTAAATTCCCGTAGCTGTACGTCGGTTTGTGCAATAGATACAGTGGCGTGGCGTGGCACCGGAGCCGATGCGCGCGACCAGATGCCGCGATGTCCACCGGCCACCCGCGATCGCTCCACAGAGAGCCAGAACGGGGATCTGACAATGAAAACAAACAGATCCCTGTTCTGACAGGGGAGGAGAGAGAGATTGTCTGTTCATAGTGATCAGGAACAGCGATATCTCTCCTCCTCCAGTCACCCCCCCCCCATAGTTAGAAACACCTCCCAGGGAACACATTTAACCCCCCGATTACCACTAGTGTTTACGCCTTCCCTGTCAGTGTCATTTATACAGTAATCAGTGCATTTTTATAGCACTGATCACTGTATAAATGTCACCGGTCCCAAAAAAGTGCCAAAAGTGTCCGATGTGTCCACCGCAATGTTGCAGCCCCGCTAAAAATCACAGATAGCCACCATTATTATTAAAACAAATTTTTTTTTACGGAAAATATGTAGAAGAATACATATTGGCCTAAACTAAAGAAATTTGTTTTTTTATATATTTTTTGAGGATATTTATTATAGCAAGAAAAAGATATTGCTGTTTAAAAAAAATTGCCACTCTTTTTGGTATATAGCGCAAAAACCACAGAGGTGATCAAATACTACCAAAAGAAAGCTCTATTTGTGGGGAAAAAAGGACGTACATTTTGTTTGGGTACAACATCACACCAACGTGCAATTGTCAGTTAAAGCGACGCAGTGCCGTATCGCCTGGTCATTAAGAGGGTAAATCCTTACGGTTCTTAAGTGGTTAAAGTAGAACTTCTACTGAATAAAATGTTTAGTTCATAAAAAAAAAAAAAGTTATATGCTTAATAATGAGTTTTAGAACCGATACTGCACTCTCCAGTATATCCGTGAGAAGCAAATCCCCAGCTGTATAAGGACGGATCCATTATATTTTCACTGATTAGCTTGGGTACTCTCACAGGATTTAACTCTTATCTTCAAAGGACTATAACTACATTGCATGACCATATGGCCTCTTGAGTACTAACTGCAATTACAAAAATAAATAAAAAAAAACATAGATTTATGGAAGCCACTTGTTTTTTTTTTTATTGTTTTTTTTTTGTTTTTTGCCTTATATCTGTATGATTTTTTTTATTTTTTTGCTTGTCAGTTTATGAAAAAAGCATTTGACTTACAGGGTGTTGGACATGATGGTAGTGCTCAAAGCAAACACCCATTTTACATTTTTTTTTACAGTTTGTTTAGGATTATCTAAAACAATGTTGTGCTACACTTTGAAGAATGCAAATGTAATCATCTCTGTGCTAATCTGTGTAATCTGATGACCTACAAAAAAAAACACTCCCTCCTATTTCCCGCAACGCACCTTGCCCTCTCGCTATAATAAGTTATTTTTTTTTTTCATTTTCTCATGTCTATTTTCACAAGATAAGCTATTTAATTTAAGTATGTGTTTTAACAAGCAAGAAGCAATTTTGTACAATACCTAAGGTAGTCCATACTAAGTACGAAATCAAGCGCGGCAAGGTTAGTCAAATAACATTTCATCTGAAATGGCATGTTCAAGCCGACAGCTAAATAAATAAGAGTGGCTTGCAGAAGTGGAGATAAGGCCAGTGTGCCGTATAGGTTTTTATTGATCAGAGAAATAATATTTGGAAAAAGCATTTAAAGCTGATGTGTACATTGGGAGCGTGATTGTTCTTGAAAAGGTCCAGATAGAATACAATACAAGGACGGTGATTCAGGATTATAGCAGGTATATTATTATTATTATTGTAAACTGTTCTCTTTTTAATTAACTTGTTAATTTGTTTTGGTAATATAAAGCCGTACATTTGCATGCAATTTATAATATCCTCTTGGATATATATTGGAGATATCTCTCACTTCCTTTGTTAAAGGGGTTGTAAAGCTTTGTGTTTTTTTTCCCCTTAATGTATCCTATGCATTAACCACTAGCCGACCAGGCGCCGCAGTAATACGGTGGCAGGTCGGCTCGGCTGCGCGAAATCACATTCGCATTTCAGCCATTAGGGGCGCGCGCGCGGAGGCTTGTCGGGCACCCGCGATCGCTCGTTACAGAGTGAAAACCGGGAGCTGTGGGTGTAAACACACAGCTCCCGTTCCTGTCAGGGGGAGAAATGACTGTTCGTCTGTTCATACAATGTATGAACAGCAATCTGTCATTTACGCTAGTCCCACGCCCCCTTCAGTTAGAGCACACCTAGGGAACATAATTAACCCCTTCCTCGCCCGCTAGTGTTAACCCATTCCCTGCCAGTGGCATTTTTACAGTAATCAATGCATTTTTATAGCACCGATCGCTATAAAAATGCCAATGGTCCCAAAAATGTGTCAAAAGTGTCCGAAGTGTCGACCATAAGGTCGCAGTACCGATAAAAATCGCTGATCGCCGCCATTACTAGTAAAAAAATAAATATTAATAAAAATGCCATAAAACTATCCCCTATTTTGTAGACGCTATAACTTTTGCGCAAACCAATAAACGCTTATTGCGATAATTTTTTTTACGAAAAATATGTAGAAGAATACGTATCGACCTAAACTGAGGAAATTTTTTTTTTTTTATATATTTTTGAGGGATATTTATTACAGCAAAAAGTAAAAAATATATATTTTTTTTTTTTCAAAATTGTCGCTCTATTTTTGTTTATAGTGCAAAAAATAAAAACCGCAAAGGTGATCAAATACCACCAAAAGAAATCTCTATTTGTGGGGAATAAAAGGACGCCAATTTTGTTTGGGAGCCATGTCACACGACCGCACAATTGTCAGTTAAATCACAAAAAGTGGTCCGGTCATTGACCAGCAAAATGGTCCGGGGCTGAAATGGTTAAGGCCTTGTACACGCGGTCAGACCAAACCGATGTGACTGGTCCGTCGGACCGTTTTCATCGGTTCACCTCTGAAGTGGCCGTACGGCCTGATATGTGTACACACCGTCAGTCCAAAATCAGTCCAAAATCCGATCGGGTCAGAACGCGGTGACGTCAAACACACGACGTACTGAATAAAACGAAGTTCAATGCTTCCAAGCATGCGTCGACTTGATTCTGAGCATGCGCAGGTTTTTAACCGATGCTTTTCTGTACTAACCATCGGTTTGGTCCGATCGGGCAGCGGTCCATCGGTTCGGTTTTGAAGCATGTTTTAAAATTTTGGACCGAAGGAAAACAGACCGATGGCCTATACACACGGTCGGTTTGGTCCGATGAAACTGAACTTCGGTTCATTCTCATCGGTTTGGTCCGACCATGTGTACGGTGGGCGTGATCCCGCGATGATTCCTCCCAGCTTGAGGCGGCTCTTCATTGGATGATTGATGGCAGCGCAGCCATTGGCTCCCGCTGCTGTCAATCAAATCAATGACGCGCTTCCCAGATGGGGGTTAACTCTTGCGGGGAGGAGCCGAGACAGCCACGAAGGACCCCAGAATGCCAGGATCACGGCCACTCTGTGCAAAATGAACTGCACAGTGGAGGTAAGTATGGTATGTATGTTATTTAAAATAAATAAATAAATAAGCCTTTACTAACCCTTTTAAAGGGGTTGTTAAGGTTTGTTTTTTATTTTCTAAATCGGTTCCTTTAAGCTAGTGCATTGTTGGTTCACTTACCTTTTCCTTCCATTTCCCTTCTAAATGTTTTTTTTCTTTGTCTGAATTTCTCACTTCGTGTTCCTCCTCAGTAAGCTGTTCAGGCTGACTAAACAACCGCTTGGACGATGGTGTGTTTACTGAGGAGAAACAGGAAGTGAGAAATTCAGACAAAGGATAAAAAAACATTTAGAAGGGAAATGGAAGGAAAAGGTAAGTGAACCAACAATGCACTAGCTTAAATAAACCTATATAGAAAATAAAAAATGAACCTTTACAACCTCTTTAATTTTCTTTCTCATTTGAACAGACAAACAGCTGAAAGCCCAACTGTAGTCCACTTCCCCACCTTTTCCAGTCCCCCTATTTCCTGCATCTACATTTTAAAAGATTCATGCATACTGTGACCCCACTTAGGTGCTTCCACCAAACAGTGCCTCCTGCTCTCCAAACCCTTCCAGCAGACCGAGAACTATCATCCCATTGAGAACTATCATCCCATTGAGAACTATCATCCCATTGAGAATGTCTACAGAATGACGTAACGCGTCTGGAAGGACACGCAGTGACGTCACCACGCTAAGAAGTAAGGGCTCCGATTGTTGCCGGCCGGCATCTGTGTTTTTTTATATTGCATGGTTTTACCTGTTTTTTCAAAGTGCATCTTAATCTCTTAAAATAAAAATATGTTTTATGGAATTACACTATGGTGCGCATTCTCTCCATCATCTGGATGAGCTTGTCATCGTGCCGGATATTCTTTTTTTTCCTGGAACCTGTAATCCTGGGAGTCCACTAAAGTAAAGGCCGCGGCTGGGCTATAGCCGACTGCAAATCAAGCTTGCCCTCTGGTAAGCGTCTTTAAAACTCGGTGGTCGGTCTTGAGTCTTCACTTGAGTGTGAAACAGTTAAGATATCACGGAGGTGTTGTCTTCAGGATCGTTTGTTTATATATATATATATATTGTGATAGTACAGTTCCCTGTCCTGGTAATGGTCGCCCAGGACTCTCCAATAGGCAGGAATCTCCAATCCTGGGACCGGGTTTTGGAAACAGCCAGGAGTCTGGCTGGTTGATTGAACAGGTGGGTCCTGGGCTTATAGTAGAATCAAGACCAGTGTTCTGGACTCCACCCTCCCGAGGAGTCCAGGCAAGCAAGGGAGAAGCATGCATGTCTGCATGGTATAGAGAGAGGACCCAAAGCTGTGGGCTGAGCAGCACAGAAGCTGAGAGAAGGTACAGTGATTGTACAGGTACTTTGGTACGTGGCCAAGAGGGCTGAAGTGTAAGCCTAGTGGGCTGTATTTCTGAAGAGAGCCATGTGGCTTGGCATTTTCGTTTGACCATTTCTTTATTGCTGTAGAAACTTGAAACCCCCTGTGTGGGAATTTTGGATGGACGTTTTTCTTTCTTTTAATAAAAGTGGGTCAACAAACCCTTAAAAAGCACAACTGGCGTGGACTCTGCTGCTCACTGGTATGCTCTACCCAGATGCTAAATCACCCCAACATTACAATTGGTGCTCGAATGCGGGCATGGACTGAAGATCCTTGCAAATACCAGTGAGCTATTGCCAGAAACTGCATAATCTGTGTGTGTGCAGGTGAGGAGAACCTGCAAGAGAAAGGTGATTAGCCTTAAAGAGACAGTGCTCTAATTTGTTGCTGAACTGTGCAAATTTTTTTGATTGTGATTGTGAGTATGGGGCGATCAAGATGCCAAAAAGAAGCAAGGATGGCTGAGATGATAGATAGAGCTCTGAGGCTGGAGGGGTTGTTACCGCCTGATCGAACCCCATACATACCCGAACAGAGTTTTCCAAGGGAAAAGAGGGCTGCTGTTGTCCCTAGCAACCCTGGTGCAATGAGTGCACAGATGGCTAATGTGGAGCATCCACCAGCGTTTGAATCTGCAGTGGATTGGTGCAAGCGACACCTGGCAGGATTGGACCAAGCTAAAGTGGAAGCGAAGCCAACCTTTGATAAAAAGAGACATCTGCCAAATGTCCATGCCTGGGAGAGGGATGTTGTTGCCCCTGGCAACACTGCTGCAGTTAAACCAGCAGCTGTTGTAAAAATTGTGAAAGTGACACAGCTTGGGACAGGGTCCAGCAGATGCAGTGTGGGAAACCCTGACAAGACAGCAAACCAAGTGCGCTGTTTGCGGTGCAGCGAGTGGGGGCATGCAGTCTCCAAGTGTCCTTTGTCCCTGGCTCCAATGCAAAGCTACCTAGCAAAACAAAGGTCTGCGAATCCTATGTTATGTGCCAGAAGAGAGGCTGACCAAAAGCCAGGACGGAGAGTGGTTGCCCATAGCAACACAGAGGAGACCAGTCGGGCTGTCTGTGGATCATGGGGTGTGCTTGCCTGCAAGGGTCGTGACAAGTGGCTTCCGGAGGAGCCAATACAGCATGTTGGAGAGAACCAGCAAAGCTCTGCAGGGAGAGTGCGATCTCCCATGACAACAAGAGTGGAAGTTGTGCCTGGAGAGAAGAGCTGCAGGAGAGATTTGCCTCAACGTCCCCACAAAGAGCCCTGTGTGTTCTTGCCAGCTGGGAATCGCCAGGAGAGAAACGCACTGGAGAAAAGTCGTCCTGTTCCATGTCTGGAATGTGGCCAGCTGGGGCACAAAATATTGTCTTGCCCTAGATTCTGGGGTGCACCTGGAGGTAATGATGTTGAGCCAGTTTCCTGTAAAAATATATTTACCGTCACCCCTGGCAACAAGGAGGAGTTTTCTGTTGTGTCTGCAGGGGGTGCGATTTCATCCCGTGGCCACCAGGGGGAGTTGGCCAGTAAATGTGTGGCTGAGGACTGTTTAAGACAACGTACTCAAATGAAGATGGTGATCCCAACTACTGCGGTGGGTAAGACTGTCTTTAATGAAATGATGTCTGGGACTGCTGATTGCAGGTATAAAAGAACTGGTTACGAGACTGTCCATGATGATGTGAGAGTGACCCCAGTTAGTGGGGCCACTAAATGTGTGCTTGAAGATTACTTCTCCCTACAAAGTGGGAATGCAGGGGTTAAAGTCCAAACAGAACCTGTATTGATGACTAAAAGTGTTGTGTCTAATGTCTGCCAGTCTCAAGTAGGCAGTGGGCTAGGACAGCCTGCAAAAACAAAAAATGCTATAAGTGTTATTGTTAATGAAAAGTTTGCTGCTGTTGGAAAAACCCCAGGTTCTTTCAGAGCAAAAGCTGTTGTCACAAATGGGCCGTTGCCTGTAGCAACTGATGGTAAGACCGCACAGTTGTCCCCAGAAATCTCCAGGGAACTTCATGTATTGAAGTCGGAGGTTGCCATGGACAACTGGTATGTCACTCTGGTGGGACAGAGTGGAACTGTACCGTATAATGGTAATGTGTTAGTGCAAGCTGCTAGTACTAAAAATGTGCAGGTAAATGGTGGGTTAAAACATGTGAAAAATGCAAAGGTGTGTGAGGCTTATGAAGCGCCGCCCGAGCAAGGTGGTGGTGGTTGTGGTGTATTGCAACCTGTGGTGCTAGAACATGTGTTACCAAAGTCTGCCATGATTTGTAATTTGGGTTTGAATATGTATATCAATGATGAACCAAATAATTTGTTAAAGGTACATGACAGTGTGGTGTCCAAAGGTATTGGGAAACCTGGGAACCTGAAGCGTGGAGGCAGAAGGGTTGGTAGAAAGACCAGGGGTGCCCTGTTTAAATTTCAAAAGAGGAAGTGCTTATGGAACCCCAAAAGAAGAGGGAGAAGGCTGAGTGTAGGGAAATATAGCTGGTTAAGATCCAGGGTGGGATGTACCTGGAAGCGCACCCGGAAAAAAGGTTGGGCCTATGTGGCTGACAGCCAGCACAGAGGTGTCCCAACCATGATGATGGGTGCTGGTGTTCCTCCCTCTGGATCGAAACAAAGGGGGGGTGGTATGTGATAGTACAGTTCCCTGTCCTGGTAATGGTCGCCCAGGACTCTCCAATAGGCAGGAATCTCCAATCCTGGGACCGGGTTTTGGAAACAGCCAGGAGTCTGGCTGGTTGATTGAACAGGTGGGTCCTGGGCTTATAGTAGAATCAAGACCAGTGTTCTGGACTCCACCCTCCCGAGGAGTCCAGGCAAGCAAGGGAGAAGCATGCATGTCTGCATGGTATAGAGAGAGGACCCAAAGCTGTGGGCTGAGCAGCACAGAAGCTGAGAGAAGGTACAGTGATTGTACAGGTACTTTGGTACGTGGCCAAGAGGGCTGAAGTGTAAGCCTAGTGGGCTGTATTTCTGAAGAGAGCCATGTGGCTTGGCATTTTCGTTTGACCATTTCTTTATTGCTGTAGAAACTTGAAACCCCCTGTGTGGGAATTTTGGATGGACGTTTTTCTTTCTTTTAATAAAAGTGGGTCAACAAACCCTTAAAAAGCACAACTGGCGTGGACTCTGCTGCTCACTGGTATGCTCTACCCAGATGCTAAATCACCCCAACATTACAATATATATATATATATATATATATATATATATATATATATATGCCAAGTGTTTACCGGGACCTTTTACCTATCTATATATAATTGAGTATAGGAGACCTGGTTATTATCATCATCTGTATTAAGGTTTTATTGGCGCAGCTTTGTTTTTTTTCTTTCGAGAACTAATAGCCCTTTTTGCCCAAGCATTGTACAGAGACAAGATGTTGAGAAAAACCTAAAGGAATGACTGTTTATTGAACAGAAATACAAGTTTTTATACACTTCAAAACTAGGTCAGTCACCACATGAACAATAAAACCAAATATTACCCAACACATCACACAATGGTTAGATTAAGCTACAGTGTCTTGAAAAAGTATTCATACCCTTTGAAATTTAGTTACATAGTTACATAGTTAGTCAGGTTGAAAAAAGACACAAGTCCATCCAGTTCAACCACAAAAAAAAAAAAAAAAAACATAGTACAATCCCATACATCCAACTCCATACCCACAGTTGATCCAGAGGAAGGCAAAAAAAAACCAGCAGAGCATGATCCAATTTGCTACAGCAGGGGAAAAAATTCCCATAATTTCCATATTTTGTCATGTTAAAACCAAAAACAAGAATGAATTTTATTGGGATTTTATGCGATAGACCAACGCAAAGTGGCACATAATTGTGAAGCACTCTGCATTCGTCTTTTCTCTCCAGTTTCTAAGGATAGCTGTGATCTGCTGGCCCCCTGGACTGGAATCAACCTTTCTTGATGACTTTTCTGCCTATCTACCCTACTTCCTTTCATCTGACTTCCCAACAATCATTCTCAGTGAATTCAACATTCCTATTAATACTAACACTCCTGCCACTTCAAAATTTCTCAGTCTAACCTCTATCCACTCGTTCCCGGCTTCCTGCTCCAACGTTGTCTGTATCCAGCGTCGGTCGGGGATCTCCGGTCCAGTGATGAGAAGATCCATCCATCCAGAGCGCAGCCACGCCGACCTCCTCTCACCGCTGGACACAGCCCAGCGAATGACGCGGCTGAAGCTGTGACATTTCTTATATAGGGGAGGCGGGGCCACCCGTCACGCGACCCGTCCCCTCTGACGCACCCTCTGCTACGTCACTGTGTAAGCCCAGTCTTCCCCCTTGTTGGGCTTCCCCAGTGACGTAGCAGAGGGTGCGTCAGAGGGTGCGGGGTCACGTGAAGGGTGGCCCCGCCTCCCCTATATAAGAAATGTCACAGCTTCAGCCGCGTCATTCGCTGGGCTGTGTCCAGCGAGAGAGGAGGTCGGCTTGGCTGCGCTCTGGATCACGGTCGGTGATCTCTGATCCAGCGATAAGAAGATCCATCCGTTCTTCTCATCGCTGGATCGGAGATCACCGACCATCGCTGGATACAGACAACGTTGGAGCAGGAAGCCGGGACCGAGAGTGGATTACCACCGCTGGATTTTTTCTCTTTATTTTTTTGTTAATAAAGGACTTTTTTCTACGGTGTGTGTGTGTTTTTTCCAACTATTTA
Organism: Rana temporaria; assembly: GCF_905171775.1. Classification (NCBI taxonomy): domain Eukaryota; kingdom Metazoa; phylum Chordata; class Amphibia; order Anura; family Ranidae; genus Rana; species Rana temporaria. The sequence goes on along the minus strand of NC_053493.1, from coordinate 405,527,231 downwards.
CACTTCCTTCGTGAAATGGTAGGGGTTCAATGTACCCCATTACCAATTCACATAGGGGGGGGCAGGATCTGGGGGTCCCCTTTGTTAAAGGGATCTTCCAGATTCTGATAAGCCCCCCGCCCGCAGACCCCCACAACCACCGGGTTGTGGGGATGAGGCCCTTGTCCCCATCAACATGGGGACATCCTCCCCATGTTGAGGGCATGTGGCCTGGTACGGTTCAGGAGAGGGGGGGCCGCACTCTGTCCCCCCCTCTTTTCTGCGGCCGGCCAGGTTAACATGCTCGGATAAGGGGTCTGGTGTGAATTTTTTTAAAATCCACACCAGACCTGAAGGGTCTGGAATGGATATCTGGGGGGAACCCCACATCATTTTTTTTTAAATTGACGGCGGGGTTGCCCTTAATATCCATTCCAGACCTGAAGGGCCTGGTAATGGAATTTGGGGGGACCCCTACGCTATTTTTTTTTTTATGAATGAATTCTCTCTGAATTGCCAGAGCCGACAATTCATTATAGCCGCAAGTCCGGTTTTAAAAGACTTTTTTTCCTTTCAGAAATGAGACTTTGTGCAGGGACAGTTCTATGTACATGGAAACATGCGCTATTTCACATGTTAACTTTACACCCCCCCTCTAGGTACAAAATTTAAAGTAATATTTCACTTTTATTGTTTCACTTTTAGCATTATTAAATTCACTGCTCCCGAAAAAACAGCCGTTTTTTAAACTTTTTTTTGCATTGATACATGTCCCCTGGGACAGGACCCAGGTCCCCAAACACTTTTTAGAACAATAAATTGCATAATAGCCTTTAAAATTAGCACTTTAGATTTCTCCTATAGACTTTAACAGGGTGTTCCCGCGTTTTTTTTCAAATTTGCCGCGAACACCCCTAATTGTTCGTTGTTCGCCGAATAGGCGAACAGGCAATGTTCGAGTCGAACATGAGTTCGACTCGAACTCGAAGCTCATTCCTACCCAAGATAAGTAATGGGTGATTGAGATGGATATGCTAACAAGTGCCCTGAAAAAGGGAAAGGGAGGGAGGGTATCGTGCAATGGAACCAACAAGGAGCTTAAATACCCCCTGGGCTCCTCCCATATACAGTAAACAAAATTATACATGGCATCCATCCAAAAGAAAATGATGCATTTTTCAGTTTGCTTTTAATTGAAACAGAAACTTAAAGATAAAAAAAATATATATGAATGAGCAAATTGTCATTTCAGCAGAGACAAAATACAAAACATTTAGTGAAGCTTACATGATTTCTCTAGCGAGCATGCTGTGTTTTTTTGTACAGCCTATATGGTGTATTCTCTCCGGCTCTGCTGATGTCCCTTAAGCATCCGATATATATAATTGTACAGAAACCTGTGAGACATCAAAGGAAAATGTTTTTGATGTTGGCTTCAATGCAGAGGTTTACAAAGCACTTGATGCAAGTGTTTGTCATGTATAGCGCCACGTGAGATGGAAAAGTAATGTGCTTTAAATTAGCCAAAAATAATACAAGGCCCCTGGCAACGCTATTAAGCTGAAGTTTAAAGATAGGCTTTAACGTTTAAGGAAAAACACCACTAAGCGCATTTTCAAATATCTTTTTATTTTCCTAAAGAAAAAGCTGCAGTTTTCCTAAAATTTGTTTGTTTGATGTGGGTGTTGATATAGAGGTTAGGTTCTGACATCCTTAAAGCTAAAAACTCCAGGGGAGCAGCTAAGTACACTGATTAAATATACGAGGTCTGGCCTGAAAGTATCCAGCCATGTAATATGAAAAATAGAGACACTTATTGAAGAAGAAACAAGATGCAAGAAACATTGTACAGTACATAGGACATCTAAAAGTGTATAAAGTGAATATCATTCTGTGCAATCTCGTGAAATAAAGTGGTGTAAACTAATATAAAATAATTAATAATAGCTGCTATCACTAACAAGTGTTCTCACTTCACTTAAAAGGTGAAATAAATTGACAGTGCTGCGCTATAAAAAATCAATAATAATAAAAGTGTAACTAAAAATGGTAACCAATAAACATATATTGCTGAAAGTTCATATATAGTTACTGTGACTGATTGAAGTGAATAAAAAAATCAATACATCAACGGTGCAAACATCCAAAGTGCTTGTGCTTTCCTCCACCAGGCTCACAGGCTGCTCACCTCACATCTGAATACAATCAGCATGTTCCCCTCTGGGGATAATAGAGAAGGCTGGCGTGGTGGTGGTCACTTTCCTCCTTCAAATCGCTTATTCCCATGGGATAAAAACCCTGATCATCTCACCAGATATGATGGATATGCAAAAGATGGAAGGCAGAATCTAGTGCTCTCCTTTTAAAATGTTTAATACTGTATATACTCGAATATAAGCCGACCCGAATATAAGCCGAGGCACCTAATTTTACCACAAAAAAATGGGAAAACATATTGACTCGAGTATAAGCCTAGGTTGTCCATCTGCATGCCTCTCTGTTCCTCACTTTGCCTCACTGTGTCCATACCTCACTGTGCCCATGCATCACTGTGCCCATGCCTCACTGTGTCCATGCCTCACTATGCCCATGCCTCACTGTGCCCATGCCTAGACTGACGTTTAACATGGGAGTCTAAAGAAGGGGTGCCTGGGTTTATAATATCGGTGCTCCCCAGCCATAGGTCCCACAGACAACAAACTTCACACTTATAGAGGAATGGGGCTACATGTGTGCCAAGTTTGAGGTCCAGGGGACCTACGACCGGCCAGTACCGGGTCCCCAAAATCACCAGAGAAATTACAGTTTAACATGAGAGTCAATGGAAGGGGTGCCCGGTTTGAAAAATTGGTGCTCCCCGGCCGTAGGTTTCCCGGACAACAAACTTTGCACACTTATAGAGGAAGAGTGGGGCTACATGTGGTCCAGGGGACATATGGCCAGCCGGTACCGGGTCCCCAAAGTCCGGGAGATCAGGCGCAAAAAAGTGACTTAAGGATAAGCCGAGGGGGCATTTTCAGCACAAAAAAAATTGAGGGAAAACTCGGCTTATACTCGAGTATATACGGTAATATGTAAAAAGGTAAGGTATAAAACTCAAAGATGCCATTGTAAGCGGTGCAAGCTGAAAACACATTCTTCAGTAGGGCTCTAGATGATTCTCTCACGGAGAGACAAGGCAGTTATGTTATTGAATTATTAGAGTTCGCCACAAAACATAACTACTTTTGGTTCAACCCAAAAAAAAATCTCCAGCAGAGAGGCACCAAATTTGACTCTAGTCTTGCCAACTTTTTTATGGCTATGTGGGAGGAGGATGCTGTCTATTCTGAACACAGACCATCACTGGTCCTTTGGGCTAGATATATAGACGACATCCTCCTCCTATAGGATGGCACTCCAGAATCCCTACAACAAATGTTTTTCTTTTCTGAATAAGAACGATCGGGGAATCTCTTTGTTGTATGAATTTAGCTCTAGTAAAATCCATTTTCTAGATCTTGAGATTGAGATCATTTCACACCAATTCAAATTTCAGAGATACTTCAAACCTACAGATCTTAATAATTTCATTCCTACCGACAGTTGCCACCATAGATCTTGGCTTTATTCAGTCCCCCACAGTCAGTTTTTTGAGACTGCATAGAAACTGCACCGATACCAAAACCTTTACAGGACAAGCCTCAATTTTCAAGCAAAGATTTATTGAAAAGGGTTATGACCCAACTGCAGTGGATTTGGAATTACAAAATGTTGCAAAGGTCAACAGGAGTTCATTATTGATTGAAAAACCACCATGGGGGCCAAATGATTTGTTTAGATGTTCAATGCTTACTTCATTCTCAGTTCAACATAAAGAGATTAAGACCATCATTAGCCGACATTGGAACATACTTTAGAAAGACTGTGTCTTAGGCTCCATTTTGCCAGAACAGGCTAGAGTTATTTTCAGGGGAGCTCCCTCTCTACAAAGTAAAATTGCCCCCAATATTATTAACCCCCCAGTACGTCCTTCTTTTTATTTATAATTTAGTTGGCTATTACCCCTGTAAGAAGTGCGTCAATATAACACACGTTAGAGACGCAAAACCATGGAATTCACCAATCGAGTGTATCTGATTAAATCATTTTGCACATGTGCCACCAAACATGTTGTACATATGATTACATGCCCTTGTGACAAGCAATATGTAGGCCGAAAATGATATGTGCATTTGCCATTCGGGTGTGTGAACATATTGCTATGATAAAAGTGGTGACATTAAACATAATGTACCTAGGCACTATAGAAAACATCATGGTCGTGATCCAGAAGGTTCTGAGTTTGTCATTATTGACAAATACATCCCTCCGTGGAGAGGAGGCACCATGACAAAACATAATTACACTATGTGCCTTTCTTCTTCTTTATTATAATTACATTACTCTGGATTAATCACCCATCCAGTTTCCTGCTTAAAAAAGAATCCCATTGAGGTCCACCATCTGAATTTACCATCTACCCGGAGTTCGTATGGTTTGAGTTCAATCTCTCTGCTAAACCTTTGGATTTTCTGGTGGTGGATCATCTATCAGCAAGTTTTCCGGCACATTTATTTGTCTTCAATTCACACTGATTTTCAGTCTACTTTTGATTATTGTAGTTTCATACATCAATGTTATGCCCTCGTGGACATTTGGACACCATTATCATTGTTCGCAATTTGTTGTGTAAAAGTTTTAGTTCACCTAAATTGTGTATTTATAATTCACATACATATTCCAGTCTCTGTTTACTCTGAGACCTTTCATTAGCACTGCACTTATTTAATTATTTTCACATTACACATTTTGCAATTGATCCCTTGCTGTGTTGGCTGCTATTTTATTATCTTAAAGAGACAGAATATTTGCTTTGTTTTCCATAGCTTCTAATAGTGATCCCATGGCAAATCTTCTGCTGGGATCACTTTTATCAGAAAGCCAAACACCTGAGGGAAAAAAAAAATAGCTACAGCTATAACCCCCGGAATTTATCGTCAAACTAATGACGTAAATTCCCATTTAGGCGGTCGGCAAATGGTTAAAGGCTTTAATTTTTTTCAATAAAATCGCTAGCTTGTATGTAATTACGCTATTAGAGTTGGCATAGTGGTCACATGATCAAAAACCAGTATGATTGATTCAGCAATGGGCACCTGCCAGTAATGGTACTAACAGATTGCAGACAGGAGGGGGTTGATCTGCATAGTCTTCACTAGACATATGCAATTAGTTTTGTTCCGAATTCGTTTTTTTAACTAATTTAGACAAATTCCTTAATTTGCAAATATCCAAATGAATGAAAACCCATTTAACAAATTTTTCTGAATATTCGTAAATGTAAATATTTGAAAACACGTGACTTCATAAATTCGAATATTCCAAAATTAGTAAATTTGTAAACTTGAATATTTGAAAATTCAGAAATGTGAAAATTTGGAAATTCGGAAATTCAAAATGTGAAAATCCAAACCTTGGTAAATCTGAAAATAAAAACAAAAATTCAAAAGAACGAAAATAAGAAAGAAAACCTGAAAACCCCATAATTTGAAAATGTGAAATAACTAACTAATAATAACTTAACTATTACTCACTATTAAATTATAGGTATTGGAATTTCCTTTTGAATTTGGCTGTTAGAGAATGTAACAAATATACAAATGTATCCAAAATTATGAATTATCCAAAATAATGAATGTCACATCTAAACGAATGGAACATAACAAATTAATACTATTAAATAACAATAATAATAATAATAATAATAATAATAATAATAATAATAATAATAATAATAATAATAATAATAATACAAAATTATTATTATTATTATTATTATTATTAATTCATTACGTTCTATTTGTTTAGATGCAGCATTCATTATTTCAGATAATTTGTATTTGGATAAATTTGTATTCGTTACGTTCCATACAATTCCAATACCTAAAAAAAAATTTTTTGTGGTTGAACTGGATGTACTTGTTTTTTTTTTCAACCTGACTAACTATGAATTTAATAGTTAGTTATTATTAGTTAATTAGGGCCAGATTCACAAAAGAGATATGACGGTGTATCTCCTGATACGCCGTTGTATCTCTGTGATACGCCCGTCCTAACTATGCGGCTGATTCATAGAATCAGTTACGCATAGATAGCCCTAAGATCCGACAGGTGTAATTGACTTACACCATCGGATCTTAGGATGCAATTCTAGGCCGGCCGCTAGGTGGCGAGGCCATTGCGGTCGGCGTAGAATATGCAAATGACTAGTTACGGCGATTCACGAACGTCCGCGATGCCCGTCGATCTAAATTTACGTTGTTTCCGTAGCGATACGCGTCGTAAAGTTAAGGCTGCCTCCTAGGTGGTCTAAGCAATGTTAAGTATGGCCGTCGTTCCCGCGTCTAAATTTTAAATTTCACGTCGTTTGCGTAAGTCGTCCGTGAAAGGAGCTCGACGGCATTTACGTTAACGTCAAACACAAGACGTCCTTGCGACGTCATTTAGCGCAATGCACGTCGGGTAATTTGACGGACGGAGCATGCGCAGTACGCTCGGCGCGGGAACATGCCTAATTTAAATGGTGCCCGCCCCATTTGAATTAGGCGGGCTTGCGCCGAGCAGATTTACGTTACACCGCCGCAAGTTTACAGGTAAGTGTTTGTGAATCAGGCACTTACGCTGGAAACCTGCGGCGGTGTAACGTAAATGATATACGTTACGCCGCCGCTGCGCAACGTAATTCTTTCTGAATCTGGCCCTTAGTTATTTAGAATTTTCTGATTTTCGTTCTTTCCAATTTTATGATTTTCTTTCTTATTTTCGAATTTCTGAATCTTTGAACTTTTGAATTTCAAATTTTTGAATTTACAGATTTTCGAAACTTCTAATTATCAAATTTCAAAATCTATGAATTTTCGAATTTACAAATTAAAACATTTGTGAATTTCGTTCACAACGAATGACCCCCAAAACAATGAAATTAAAACAAACACATTTTTTTTAGCAGTGTACGTGTCTAGTTTTCACTTTAAAAGCAGAATAACAATGTTTTGCTGTCTATTTATGTGTTGGCACGTGTGTATGCATTCATGTTTCCTTATACATTATTATATGTATTATTGTCATCATTGTTATGTGTATTATACGCTAATTATTAGTTTTATGCTCCTTTGAATATCACTAGTTTTTATATCTTACAATAACAAATACAGTAACAATTCAACCCCTGTTTACAGTGTACAATGGCAGCTCTTCACTAACAATCTATTTATATCATACACACAGACTTGAAAGACATAGTGCAAGTTCCCGGTATATGATAATTAGTGTTAGTTGCATACTAACTTGGTCCTCAAGAGTCACCGAGAAATCGTTACATCTCTTTATTATTGTTTCCCCTGACAAAGCAGGAAATATATTTTAGGAATCGTTTGCTTGCCTTCCATGTCTCGTCTCCTCTCTGTAAATGAACTTGAGGATTGAAAGTTCTGAGAAGGTAATAAATGCGGTTCTTGTAGCTGGAATAAGTCAGGCAACAGAGAACACTGAGGTTTGCTTCAAACAACAAATGAAAGTTGTTTACTGTAATAACCAAGAGTATATAACGTGCCACATCGCTTGCAGATAATAGAATGAAATGTCGGCTTCTGTTTGAGTTATTTGAAATAATTCTAACTACTTCAGAAAGGTTTTACCCCCCGCTTTAAAGCGGAGCTCCACCCTAAAGTGGAAATTCCACTCATTAGATTCCCCCCCCCCTCTGGTGCCACAATTGGCACCTTTCAGGGGGAGGGGGGACAGGATACCTGTTTTTGACAGGTATCCTTTCTCACTTCTGGGAGTCCGGCCGCACCCGTGACGCGGCAGTGATGCCACCGTCTGGCTCCCTCCTTTGGGCGCCAGGCTAGTAGGAGAGAGGATCGGGGCCTTGCGCATGCACAGTAGGGTTCCCAGCGTGAAGCTGAAAGGCTACACTGCCGGGTTCCCTTACCCGCAATGGCGGCAGCAGTGTAGCCTTTGGGCTTCATGCCGGAAACCCTACTGCTGACATCGTTGGACTCCAGGACAGGTAAGTGTCCATTTAATAAAAGCCAGAAGCTGCAGTATGTGTAGCTGCTGGCTTTTATTTTATTTTTACCGGACCTCCTCTTTAATGACAGGTCATTTTTGGCGATACGGCACTGTGTTATTTTAACTGACAATTGCGCGGTCGTGCGACGCTGTACCCAAATAAAAAAAAAAATTTTCCCCACAAGTGGAACTGTCTTTTGGTGGTATTTGATCACCTGCAGGTTTTAATTTTTTGCCCTATAACCAAAAAAATAGCGACAATTTTGAAAAAAAAAAAAAATATATTTTTTACTGTCTGCTATAAAACATATTCAATAGAAATATGCAAAAAATCTAATTTCTTCATCAATTTAGGGCAATAATATTCAGCTACATATTTTTGTTAAAAAATCCCAATAAGCATATATTGATTGGTTTTGCGCAAGTGTCTACAAACTATGAGATATATTTGGGGACTTTTTGTACTAGTAATGGCGGCATTCAGTGATTTTTAGCGGGACGGCGACATTGCGGCTGACAACTTGGACACCAAGCGACACTTTTTGGGGACCAGTAACACCAATACAATGAGCAGTGCTAACAAAAAAAATGCACTGTCGCTGTATACAATGACACTGGCAAGGAAGGGGTTAACATCAGGGGCGATTAACTGTGTTCCCTATGTGTGCTTTCTAACTGTGTGGGGGGATGTTTACTCTAGACAAAGAGAGAGATCTGTGTTCCTGATTAGTAGGAATCACAGATCTCTCTCATCCTCTGTGACACAGCGATGGTCTGCCTTGTTTACATAGGCAGACTGCCATTCTGTCATTAACCAGAACGATCACAGGTGGCTACCTGCTATCTTAGGCCCCGTACACACGACCGGATCTGTCTGCTGGGATTTATCCGCGGATCAGTTCCAGCAGATAGATCCGGTCGTGTGTAGGGCCTAGCGGACATTTTCAAGCGGACATTTGTCCAGCCGACGGTTTTCCAGCGGATAAAAATTTCTTAGCATGCTAAGAAATCTATCCTCTGGAAACCTGTCCTTCGGACTTATCCAGTCGTCTGTACAGACTCACCGGATAAGTCCGTCCGATCCCCATCCCTCGCATGCGTCAAAATGATTCAACGCATGCGTGGAAGTATTTACCTTCCAGGGTCGCGCACGTCGCCGCGTCATCGTCGTGGCGACGGCGCGGCCACGTTACTGCGGATGTTTTCCGCGGGGATTTTGATCTGATGGTGTGTACAGCCATCAGATCAAAATCCGCCAGCGGACATATCTGATGGAAACGGTCCGGCGAAACGTTTTCATCGGATATCCGCCCGTGTGTACAGGGCCTTAGCCGCCTGACCCGTCACAGCAGGAGTGGGTCGCCTGTTGCGTGTGCACCCCAGACCAGAAAGCACGAATAAGGTACAGGTACGTTTTTTTGGCACAGACAGGCCGCCCTCCCGCGATAAATATATGCATCAAAAAATGTAAAAAAATATATACAAATCTTTGTTTCATCCCATAAAAATCTAGATAAAAACATAGCTTGGATGCCATTATGCTGGATCATTTCACATGGTAGAGTTATTCCAGTATCCAGTTGTACTTAGATATGCGATTTGAGATCCAGAGGAAGCGGATCTTTCTATGAAGACTACCATGTTATATATCCGTCACTTCCCTTAGTGGAAGATGATTGGTAGTATAAATGTTCACGTACAAATAATGTATGTTTTTATCTAGATTTTTATTGGATGAAATAAAGATTTGTACTGTATATTTTTAAATATTTTTGATGCATGTATTAGTCCATTGGAGGGGTATTTAAAGTCCTACCACATATTTTTGTATTCATGCTATACAAAACCTGTTTCTGTTACATTTTATATTATATTTAAAATTATATCTGGACCCATCCCCTTCACTTTAAATAAGTTGACTTTCCATGGAAACCATGTTCAGGCAATGGAGCGGTGCCATAGTAAATCAATCAGTGTTAATTTTGTCTACTAAATTAGTTGACTAAAATACAACTAAAACAAATACAATTGAGATGACTAAAATGGCATTTTAGTCAAAAGACTATGGGGCAGATCCGCAAACAGAGTACGCCGGCGTATCTACTGATACGCCGGCGTACTTTCAAATTACCCGCGTTGTATCTTTGGTTTGAATCCTCAAACCAAGATACGACGGCATCTGGGTTAGATCCGACAGGTGTACGTCCTCGTACGCCTTCGGATCTAAAATGCAATACTTCCGCGTCCGCTGGGTGGCGTTCACGTAGTTTTCCGTGTCGGGTATGCAAATTAGCTATTTCCGACGATCCACGAACATACGCGCGGCCGTCGCATTCTCTTACGTCGTCTCTAGTCGGCTTTTTCCGGCGTATAGTTAAAGCTGCTTTTTTGCGGCGTATAGTTAGATTTGCCATGTTAAGTATGGCCGTCGTTCCCGCATCGAAATTTTAATTTTTTCTTTTTTTTGAGTAAGTCGTCCGTGAATCGGGATGGACGTAAGTCATGTCTAAGTTTAAAAAATGACGTCCCTGCGACGTCATTTCGCGCAATGCACGGCGGGAAATTTAGAAACGGAGCATGCGCAGTTAATTTGGCGCGGAGACGCGCTTCATTTAAATTAAACACGCCCCCTAATCGCCGATTTGAATTACGCGCCGCTACGCCGCCTGAGATAGACTACGCCGCCGCCGTAACTTTCAGCGCAATCTTTCAGGATTCAAACCTAAGCCAGGAAAGTTACGGCGGCGTAGCGTATCTCTGATACGCTGCGCGGGTGCAGATCTCTGTGGATCTGCCCCTATGACTAAAACTAAATTGAAATTTGACATTAAGATTCACTATACAGTATATAAATATTTAAGTGTTTTTGGATGTTCACATTTTTGTAATGGGGAGGGTTTAATTTGTATGGGTGGCTGGGAGGGAATTGGGGTTTTGAGGGAGGGGAATTGATGGAATAAGCTAAGGAAATAAGGAAATATGTTTTTTTTTTGTTTGTTTTTAAGGAAAAACTTTGAAAGCTTTGAAGAAGATATATGTTCTAGGAGTGATCTATTATTACCGTATATACTCGAGTATAAGCTGAGTTGTTTAGCCCTTTTTTAGGGCTGAAAATACCCCCCTCGGCATCCATTTTTTTTAAATTCGCGGCTTCCTCCTGGCGTTCTGTTCCATGAAAGGCATTTGACACTGTGTTCTGCCTATCACGAAGGTCCTCTTATCCTCAGTTTCCCAGCAGACACTATGATCAGTGTTCCGCCAATCGTGGACATCCTCTTGTTCGAGGATGAAAGAATGTCTGTGATTGGCGGAACACTGAACACAGTGTCTGCTGGGAAACTGAGTCCGAGGATGAGCGGCCCTCCATGATAGGCAGAACACAGTGTCAAATGCCTATCATGGAATGGAACGCCAGGAGGAAGCCGTGACTTTTAAAAAATGGAGGCCTGTCAAGAATGAAGGTACTCGGGCATAGTGAGACTGTAATGGGCACAGTGAGGTATGGCACAGTGAGACTGCAATGGGCACAGTGAGGTATAGCACAGTGAGACTGCAATGGGCACAATGAGGTATGGCACAGTGAGGTTGAAATGGGCACAGTTAGGTATGTCACAGTGAGACTGCAATGGGCACAATGAGGTATGGCACAGTGAGGTTGCAATTGGCACGGTGAGGCGTGCAAATGGACATTGTTTACCCTCTTTTCCACTTACAGTGGCTGCTGCATTCTCATCCTCGGCTTAAACTCGAGTCAATACGTTTTTCCATTCTTTTGTGGTAAAATTAGGTCCTCGGCTTATACCCGGGTTGGCTTATACTCGAGTATATACGATATGTTTTTGAATGATTTGTGTACAGTAGGTGTTTGTGATATTGTGTTTTTAGCACGACAGCATCGAGCTGATTCTCGGCGACATGGTGCCGAGATCTCGCCGAGATCTCGCACTCACTGGAATAGTGACAGCACATCCCAGCAAGCGCGTCATAGAAGCGACGGGAGATCCGACTTGGATTCCCGCCAATTCTACATGTGTGCAGCGTTTGTTATGAATCCTGAGGGGGAAGTCCCCGCCGGATTTTAAATAAAAATCCGGCATGGGTTCCCCCCTCAGGAGCATACCGGGCCCTTAGGTCTGTTATGGGTTGTAAGGAGAACCCCCCTACGCCGAAAAAAACGGCGTAGGAGGTCCCCCTACAATCCATACCAGACCCGTATCCAAAGCACACTACCTGGCCAGCCAGGAAGGGAGTGGGGACGAGCGAGCGCCCCCCCCTCCTGAGCCGTACCAGGCTGCATGCCCTCAACATGGGGGGTTGGGTGCTCTGGGGAAGGGGGGCGCACTGCGGCCCCCCCACCTCAGAGCACCCTGTCCCCATGTTGATGAGGACAGGGCCCCTTCCCGACAACCCTGGCCGTTGGTTGTCGGGGTATGCGGGCGGGAGGCTTATCGGAATCTGGGAGCCCCCTTTAATAAGGGGGCACCCAGATGCCGGCCCCCCACCCTAAGTGAATGGATATGGGGTACATCGTACCCCTAACCATTCACCTGGAGGAAAAATGTCAAAGTTAATAAACACACCACACAAGGGTTTTTAAAATAATTTATTTTTCTGCTCCGGAGGCTCCCCCGGTCTTCTTTATTAGCTCTTTTACCAGGGGGAGCTTCTTCTTTGACGTCTTCGGGTGGGTGGGGGCCGCCGTCTGGTTCTCTTCCACCGCCGGGGGGGGTCGCTTTTAAAAAAGCCCCCACCCCCCCGGTGGGTTTCCTCCGGCGTCTTCGGCGGGGGGCTTCTTCTTCCGCTATCCCGACGGGTCTTCTCCGCTATCCGGGGGGTCTCCTTCTATGTTCGCCGCTCTCCGCTGTTGACTCGGCGCACCCCGGTTCTTCCTCTCGCTGTCCGGTGCCTTCTTCCGTGCTGTACGTCTTCTTCTCCTTCCGTGCTGTGAGTTCTTCTTCCGTGCTGTGACGTCATGTTCTTCACTTCTCTTCTTCTCCCGATGTTGACACGTCGCCTTTCCTCGCTGCAATGACGGGTGCGCGGCTTGCATCGGATTTATATAGACCTCACAATCCCATCATGCTCTGGTACCTACCCATGTTATACCTACCCACGTGGGTAGGTATCACATGGGTAGGTACAGACGGCCAGGGTTGTCGGGAAGGGGCCCTGTCCTCATCAACATGGGGACAGGGTGCTCTGAGGTGGGGGGGGCGCAGTGCGCCCCCCTGCCCCAGAGCACCCAACCCCCCCATGTTGAGGGCATGCAGCCTGGTACGGCTCAGGAGGGGGGGGGGGGCGCTCGCTCGTCCCCACTCCCTTCCTGGCCGGCCGGGTAGCGTGCTTTGGATAGGGTCTGGTATGGATTGTAGGGGGACCTCCTACGCCGTTTTTTTTCGGCGTAGGGGGGCTCTCCTTACAACCCATAACAGACCTAAGGGCCCGGTATGCTCCTGAGGGGGGAACCCATGCCGGATTTTTATTTAAAATCCGGCGGGGACTTCCCCATCAGGATTCATAACAAACGCCGCACACGTGTAGAATTGGCGGGAATCCAAGTCGGATCTCCCGTCGCTTCTATGACGGCTTTGTCTCTATCGCGGCAAGCCAGCTCAGCGCTGGCTCCCGCGATGGGGCTCGTAGGTGCTCAATCTCGCCGAGAAAGGGAGCGAGATTGACACAATATCGCGTGCACCTACTGTATATGAAAATAAGAAAACCACGGGACTTTAAAGGTGTCAATAAATTGAAAGATTGAATTTTATAAAAAAATATACATTTTATTTTTAACAATAAAAAAAATCATAAAAATTCCTTGTACTAATTAATCAATTCATGTACAGATACAGACAATACCGCTCTACATCTTTCGCTTTGAATGAGCTTTTTCAGGCAACTCTAGAGTGCTGTATGAATTGAATGCTAAAGAATAACAAAAGAACAACAATATAGGAATAATTACATAAAGTTACATAAAGTTTTAGACAGAATTAGTGCATCTATCATAGCGTAGGTATACATAAGTACACTTTCCTTTAATTCAATATATTGACAATAATTAAGTAATTTTTAGTATAATGCAGATTGAGACAAAGATGGACTTACCAGATACAAATGGACCAAAATAAATTAAATTAATTGCAAGAACAATGGACTTTTGAATACTCTCAACAAATATCTCATTCATGGAATATGATCACCTATGTCCTATAGGATTTATATATATATATATATATATATATATATATATATATATATATGCACACATTAGCACTCTATCTTGCTCTATTAGCAATTTCCATCCTACTTGATGAATTAATTTGGCCTAAATCTATTTATCACTTCCTTTGGATTAACAAAGCCTTTATTACTTGAATTGTCTTACAGCCTATAGGCTTCACTCCTATTGATCTTCAGTTTTACAAAGGAGGAGAACCATCAGGGTTATCAAGTGAAGAGATATCTTAGTGGATTTTCATTACGCCATCCAAGGGCTTTTGGCAGCAACATCCTTCCCTGCCCCCCTCCAGCTATCACCATTAGGTTAATTTATTTCCCTAAATGGCATTGAATCAATTGATCCTACAAACGAGAGTAAGGAAATTAAATGCTCCAATATTCAAACATACTGTATATGTGTCAGAAACCATGAATCAGACCGAGACAGAAGTACAATTAAATCACACTTGATTAATAATAAAAACTAAAAAAAAGGTAAACAGAATAAGCATAGTCAAAACATAGCCAGAGTTCAGTAACCGGATTGGGTAGTCGGCCAAGCCAATGTCCAAGAGCCAGCGATAAAGGTAAGTAGTACAGCAATAAGGATCTGTAGCCAGAGGGAACGTCAGACAAGCAGGTCTTCAACAGGAACGCAGGAGAAAGTCTCTTGTGATGTTAACACAGGCGAAGGCAAAGAGAAAATGAACTTGAAGGCTTTAACCGGTTGCCGACTGCCGCATGTACATGTATGTCCACAGAATGGCACGTACAGGGAATAACGGCATACATGTACGTCCCTGCCTTTCCGCGGGTCGGGGGTCCGATCCGGTACATGCGGCGGTCGGAAACTCGCGGGGAGCGATCCAGGACAAGGGCGCGGCTATTCGTTTATAGCCGCCCCCTCGCGATCGCTCCCCGGAGCTGAAGAACGGGGAGAGCCGTATGTAAACCAAAAATATGTAGAAGAATACGTATCGGCCTAAACTGAGGGAAAAAAAATTATATGTTTTTGGGGGATATTTATTACAACAAAAAGTAAAAAATATTGAATTTTTTTCAAAATTTTCGCTCTATTTTTGTTTATAGCGCAAAAAAAAAACGCAGAGGTGATCAAATACCACCAAAAGAAAGCTCTATTTGTGGGGAAAAAAGGACGCCAATTTTGTTTGGGAGCCACGTCGCACGACCATGCAATTGTCTGTCGAATCGCAAAACCTGGCTTAGGCATTTAGCTGCCTAAAGGTCCGGGGCTTAACCGGTTAAGCATGCAGAGCTGACGAGCAGGATCATCAACAGGTGAGTCACTGTGGAGAAATGGGAGCTGGCAATTAGCTGACAGCTGAGCTGCCAGCACAGAGAAGGAAGGGCTGAGCCCAGCCCTGACAATATGTTAAATAGGTAATTTAACCACTTGAGATCCGCGCTATAGACGAAAGACGTCCACAGCGCCGCTCTCAAGTGCCAGGTGGATGTCCCTGGATGTCCTGTTGTTTACATTCCCCGTGCGCACCGCTGGGGGCGCGCAGCAGGGAAACACTGTGCCCAGCGCATCACTGGGAAGCCGATGCGTGTGCCTGGCGGCTGCGATGTCTACCAGGTACCCGCGATTGGCAGTGACAGCAGGGACGTGGAGCTCTGTGTGTAAACACAGAGCTCCACGTCCTGTCAGGGAGAGAGGAGACCGATCTGTGTCCCTTGTACATAGGGACACAGCATCGGTCACCTCCCCCAGTCAGTCCCCTCCCCCCACACAGTTAGAACACACCCAGGATACACATTTAACCCCTTCCTCACCCCCTAGAGTTAACCCCTTCACTGCCAGTCACATTTATACAGTAATTAGTGCATTTTTGTATCACTGCTTGCTGTATAAATGTGAATGGTTCCAAAATTGTGTCAAAAGTGTCTAATACGTCCGCCGCAATATCGCAGGCCTGACAAAAAAAAAATCGCAGATCGCCGCCATTACTAGTAAAAAAAAAAATCATAAATCTATCCCCTATTTTGTAGGCGTATAACTTTTGCGCAAACCAATCAATATACGCATATTGCAATTTTTTTAACAAAAATATGTAGAAGAATACGTATCGGCCTAAACCAAGGGAATTTTTTTTTTTTTTTAATTGGATATTATTGTAACAAAAAGTAAAAAATATTGTGTTTTTTTCAAAATGTTCTGTCTTTTTTTGTTTATAGCGCAAAAAAAATAAAAATCGCAGAGATGATCAAATACCACCAAAAGAAAGCTCTACTTGTGGGGAAAAAAATGATAAAAATATAATTTGGGTACAGTGTTGTATGACCGCGCAATTGTCATTCAAAATGCGTCAGCGCTGAAAGCTGAAAATTGGTCTGGGCACAAAGGGGGTTTAAGTGCCCAGTAGTGAAGTGGTTAAATATCATAAAGACTAATCAAATAAATAAAGAAGTTTTCCCTTTTTTTTTTACATATTTATAAATCTACTGTATATATATATATATATCCTATAGGACATAGGTGATCTATCCCTGTCTCACTTCTGTGGTCATTTCATATTCCATGAATGAGGTATTTGTTGAGAGTAGCCAGTCCATTGTTCTTTCGATAAATTTTGGTCCATTTGTATTTTGTAACTCCATCTTAGTCTCAATCTGCATTATACTCTAAAAATATTTAATTATTGTCAATATATTGAATTCAAGAAAAGTGTATATATGTATACCTACGCTATGGTAGATGCAATGGGCTAGATTCACATAGAATTCCGGCGGCGTAACGTATTGCATTTACATTACACCGCCGCAAGTTTTATGGGCAAGTGCTTGATTCACAAAGCACTTGCCTGTAAACTTGCGGCGGCGTAGCGTAAATCCGTCCAGCGCAAGCCCGGCTAATTCAAATGGGGCGTGTATCATTTAAATTAGGCGCGTTCCCGCGCCAAACGTACTGCGCATGCTCCGTTTTGAAATTTTCAGCCGTGCTTTGCGCGAAATGACATCGCACCGACATCATTTTTTGAACGGCGACGTGCGTTACGTTCTTTCCTATTCACGGACGACTGACGCAAAAAAAAAAAATTTAATTCGACGCGGGAACGACGGCCATACTTTAACATGGCAAGTCTAAATATAAGCCAAGAAATAGCAGCCGTAACTATACGCCGGGAAAAGCCGACTAGCGACGACGTAAGAGAATGCGACGAACGCGCGTACCTTTGTGGATCGCCGTAAACAGCTAATTAGTATACCCGACGCGGAAAACGACGCAAACTCCACCCAGCGGGCGCCGAAGTATTATACCTACGATCCGAAGGCGTACGAAGCCATACGCCTGTCGGATCGAAGCCAGAAGCCGTCGTATCTTGGTTTGAGGATTCAAACTAAAGATACGACGCGGCAAATTTGAAAATACGCCGGAGTATCAGTAGATACGCCGGAGTATTTCATCTGTGAATCTGGCCCAATATTTCTGTCCAAAACTTTATGTAATTATCCCTATCTTGTTGTTCTTTTGTTATTCTTTAGTATTCAATTCATTCAGGAGAGTCTCCTGAAGAAGCTCATTCAAAGTAAAATATGTAGAGCGATAGTGTCTGTATCTGTATATGAATTAACAAGGATTTTTTATGAATTTGTATTGTTAAAAAAAAAGAAAATTATATTTTTTATAAAATTCAATCTTTCAATTTATTGAGACTTTCCTGTGGTTTTATTCTTTTCATGTATTCTTCATATAAAATTGGGATGTGGTGTCTACTCTGATCCTGTTGCCCTTGCCTTTAAAAATATGATCTGTATATATGTTTTTGAATGCTTTGTAATGTTTTATGTCTATACAAAATTTCATAAAAATAATTGAAACACAAAAAAAAAAAAAGGAGAAATTTGACATCAACATTAACACTGCACTACCACATAAGAATGTGTAGGGGGCATCTACTAAGCTGCTAAAAGTAAAAAAAAAAAAAAAATGAATGCTTTTTTTTTTTTTTCTCGATATTTAATGTTAATGGTATTTAATATATTCAGGTAATATGTGCAATTATTTTTTATTTTTTTATGCTTTCATGTTGTACTTCTGCTTGTCAAAAAGCAATATTTCTGTTTGTTTATAAAACTTGGTTTTATTTGTAAAGACATTATATATCGCAACAGCTAAATCTTTGTCTGTAGTGCATGTTCAAAGCCTAATGCCGCGTACACACGATCAGAAATTCCGACAAGAAAAGTCCGATGTGAGCTTTTGTTCAGAAATTCCAATCGTGTGTAGGCTCCAACGGAATTTTTCTGTCGGAATTTCCGCCAAGAAAAAATTGAGAGCTGGTTCTCAAATTTTCCGACGGGAAAAGTTCTTGTCAGAAATTCCAATCGCCTGTATGCAATTCTGACGGAGGAAAATCCTAGGCATTCTCGGTATCAAGTTGATGCATGCTTGGAAGCATTGAACTAAATTTTTCTCGGCTCGTCATATTGTTGTACGTCACCGCGTTCTTGGCGGTCAGAATTTGGTGTGACCGTGTGTATGCAACACATTTTTGAGCCAGAATTCCATCAGAAAAAAAATCCATGGTTTTCTTGTTGGAATTTCCGATCGTGTGTACGCGGCATTATACCATAAATAATAATACGTTATTCAATATTGAGAATATAATGAGTTGGGCAATTCTAAAGAAATGCATTAAAAATGAACTAAACTCATTAGATTTTAGTCGACTTTAAATGAACTGGAGATTTTAGTCTACTAAAATACGACTAAAACTAAAACCATTCAGATGACTAAAATACGACTAAAACTAAAATGGCATTTTAGTCAAAAGACTATGAGGCAGATCCACATACATCTGCGTGGGCGCAGCGTATGTGAGATACGCTACGCCGCTGTAACTTACTTTTCTTTTCTTTGAATCCTGAAAGAATTTGCGCCGTAAGTTACGGCGGCGTAGTGTATCTCTCGCGGCATAAGGGCGCGGAATTCAAATTGGGTGGGTAGGGGGCATGTTTTATTTAAATTAAGCGCGTCCCCGCACCGAACGTACTGCGCATGCCCCGTCCGTCAAAACTCCCAGGGTGCATTGCTCCAAATGACGTCGCAAGGACCAGCCCCATTCACGGAGGACTTACGCAAACGACGTAAAATTTTCAAAATTATACGCGGGAAAGACGGCCATACTTAACATTGAGTACGCCACCACCTTTAACTATACGCCGGAAAAAGCCGAACGGAAACGACGTAAAAAAATGCGACGGCCGCTCGTACGTTCGTGGATCGTCGGAAATAGCTAATTTGCATACTCAACGCGGATTATGACAGGAACGCCACCTAGCAGACGTCGAAAAATTGCATCTAAGATCCGAAGGTGTACGAAGACGTACGCCTGTCGGATCTAACCCAGATGCCGTTGTATCTTGTTTTGAGGATTCAAAACAAAGATACAACGTGGGAGATTTGAAATTACACTTTCTTTGTGGATCTACCCCACTGACCAAAACGAAATCTAAATGTAATGTCAAAATTAACACTATTGCCCTGTACACACGATCGGTCCATCCGATGAAAACGGACTGATGGATTTTTTCATCAGTTATCCGATGAAGCTGACTGATGATCAGTCGTGCCTACACACCATCGGTTAAAAAAACTTTGTGTCAGAAAGTGGTCACGTAAACCACGTACGACGGCACTATAAAGGGGAAGTTCAAATCCAATGGCGCCACCCTTGGGGATGCTTTAGCTGATTTCATGTTGGTAAAAGACGATTCGCGATTTTCTGTCTGTTACAGCGTGATGAATGTGCTAGCTCCATAACGAACGCTAGTTTTACCAGAACGAGCGCTCCCGTCCCCTAACTTAGTCTGAGCATGCGTGGATTTTTAACCGATGGACGTGCCTACAGACGATTGCTTTTTTTCTATCGGTTAGTTAACCATCAGATGATTTTAAAACAAGTTCCTATTTTTTTAACGATGGTTAAAAAAACGATGGGGCCCACACACGATCGTTAGTCTGATGAAATTGGTCCATCAGTGTGTACGTGGCATGATAGCCATTATCTGATATATTCAGAATCCCTACATACAGAACTTTAATACTTCTGACTTTCTAACTTGCATGCTTGTTCTGGGTCAGGAACTGGGGGCCAGATTCACAGCGGAGATACGACGGCGTTTCTCCTGATACTCCGTCGTATCTCTGTTTCTATCTATGCGACTGATTCATAGAATCAGTTACGCATAGATATCCCTTAGATCCAACAGGTGTAATTGTTTTACACTGTCGGATCTTAAGATGCAATACCGCGGCCGCCGCTGGGGGGAGTTTGCGTCGTAAACCAGCGCCGGGTATGCAATTTAGTAGTTACGGCGATCCATGACGGTTTTTCGCGTTCGCTATGTCGCTGCTAGTCTAGTTTCCCGATGCAAAGTTAGTCGTCGTTTTAGGTGCCCTAACTTTAGTCAGCACACGTATGTGCTGTTTAAAGTATGGCCGTCGTTCCCGCGTCGAAATTTAAAAAATAACGTCGTTTGCGTAAGCCGTCCGGGAATACAGAATTAGACTACGCGCGTCGCCGTTCGAAAAAATGATGTCACGGCGCGCAAAGCACGGCGGGAGTTCGGAAACGCAGCATGCGCGGTAGGTCCGGCCCGGGAGCGCGCCTAATTTAAATGGCACACGCCCATTTAAATTGGCCCGCCTTGCGCCGGAGGCCGCCGGCGTAGGTTTTCATCGCAAGTGCTTGGTGAATCAGGCACTTGCGATGAAAAATTGCGGCGTGTAACGTATCTACGATACGTTACGCCGCCGCTCCCCTACGTGAATCTGGCCCAAAGCAACTATTGCTTGAGGTCATTGTAGGCATATTAGTGCACTAGCAAAAGAAACATTTAAGTACTGTCCAAGAATTTTATTTTTTATTTGCACTAACATACAATTTTTCAGGACAAGCTTTCGGGGTGTGTCCCCTTCTTCAATGTCGAGCAGAACTAATTCATAAAAGTTTTAGTAGAATGTAAAAAAAAAGACAATCCCTGGTGGAAAGTATCAGTGGCGGTGCGTCCATAAAAGGCGCATGGGCGCCGCTCCCTCTCTCCTGCCACCTCTCTATCACCATAGATAGATTCATGCATTGCATGAATCTATCCATGGTCGCCACTGCCACCCCCTATTCAGATGACCACCCCTTTTCAGGTGCCTGACCCCTTTTCGGGCATCGGGAGCCTGACTAAGGCTGGATTCACACCTATGCATTCTTAGTGCTTTTTGCATTTTGCAGATTGCACTACAGAAAATTTAACATGGTTTCCTATGAAACACGTTCTCTAGAGCAAATGTGCAAAATGCAAAAAGCACAAAAAATGCCATAGGTGTGAATCCAGCCTTAAGCTCGATTCACACCTATGCATGTTGCTTTTGAGCATTTCTGCGGTGCTTTTTGCGGTGCTTGCTGCCTTTTGCGACACACGTTTTTACCGTGATTTTACAGCGATTTGCGTTTTTTTTATAATTTTTTTTTTTTAGATAGCAATTAAATTTTTTTTACATTTCCTTTAACAACCAGCTCTAAACAGGTTTAAA
Organism: Rana temporaria; assembly: GCF_905171775.1. Lineage (NCBI taxonomy): Eukaryota > Metazoa > Chordata > Amphibia > Anura > Ranidae > Rana > Rana temporaria. Next base: position 405,505,384 of record NC_053493.1, on the reverse strand, counting down.
AAAATTGCGGCAAAATCATGGTACTTGCGTTTTGGATGCGGGACCAGTGAATTCTATTACATGCAAAACGTTGCTTTTTGCGGGAAAAAAGTCCCGACCCTTTCCAAAAATGCAAAGGCACAAAAAAGCATTGATGTGAACATGTTCCATAGGAAAGCATGTTAAAAAATGTCCCTGCATTGCTGCAAAATGCATCAAAAAACGCATTAGTGTGAATGGAGCCTTACAGCGGCGGGATATATTTTGGCATGTGATTTTAGAGCCATAGGCCAAAAGGGTGAACAGCGGGCGCCATGCTGGGCGCTCACTGTTCACTCAGCGTTGTGTTAGAAAAGCGAATGAATATTCGCTTTTCTTACACTGAATCGCCTCTCAGCCAATCAGGTGCTCGGGCCTGTTACCTGTCACCTGATTGGCTGAAACGACATGTGATTGAACGCCGCCTATCTGGCTTTTTTTTTCAGTTTGTTTGCACCCCCCAAAAAATTTTGAGCACCAGCTGCCACTGGTAAGTATTAAAACCGGGCCAAAATTAAGGAATTAGTTTTTTCACTAAAAGTCAGCAGTTCTACCCCCGTATTGTTTCTCTACATGTTTTCAAATTTTAGAAAACATTTTTTTTTGGTCCTCAGCATTCAATGTATTTAATTTGCTGTTCTTAAATCATATAAATTACAAAATGACTTGTGCAATCATTTTATATATATATATATATATATATATATATATATATATATATATATATATATATATATATCAAATTTTCGGGGAAAGTGGGCATAGCCTTAAAATCATTCTGAGGAAATGAAAAAATACGCTGCAGATATTTTTCTCCAGAAAAAAAAAAAGTGAATAAAACCAATAAAATAAGACCTCAACTTACAAAGTAATGAAAAAAATGTCTCATAAGAGGAAACATTATATTTACAACTAGTTTTTCTTCAAATAGGTCAGTTTGACCCACTTATAGATGGTCAACATGGGCCCCCCAGAGAGGAAAATAATCCTTACTTAGCAACAATGGCTGGAGGTAGCTCACGAGCCAAGATGGGAAATAAATGAGACACTCGTGGAAAAGTTACCTTGAGCATAACATTTTATTAAAACATATATTAATGTCTTAGGGGTATTTCCTGTATTTCAAGATACACGGCCTCTATTTCATGTGCTTTTCTCGCTATCACTTTCATCTCACTCATTCCTTTTCTTCAGCATTAAGTTTCTATAATGCGATTAGCAGAATAAAATAAATAGGATATAAGGGCTGGTTTGTTCTTGTCTGAAAATGAGCTTCTGACATTGAAGACAAAAAAGTGACTTTGATTTATTTGCTGTGAATGGCACAAAAAGTATTAAGAGGTATTTATATCTTTCTTTTAGTTCTTGTATTTTTTTTTTTTTATTAAAGCCAATTTAAGCTTCAATTACTATTAATATTGGGCCGGATTCAGAGAGAATTTACGCCGACGTATCCATAGATACGCCGCGTAAATTCAAATCTGCGCCAGCGTATCTTCTTTCTGTATTCAGAAAGCTAGATACGCCGACATTAGCCTAAGATACGACTGGCATAAGTCTCTTACGCCGTCGTATCTTAGGGTGCATTCTCACGCTGGCCGCTAGGTGGCACTCCCGTAGTTTTCAGCGTAGAGTATGCAAATTACCTAGTTACGCCGATTTACAAACGTACGTGCGCCCGGCGGTAGTTTTTTACGTCGTTTGCGTAAGTCGTTTTCGTCGTAGCGTTGCTCCTGCTATTAGGAGGCGCAGCCAATGTTAAGTATGGACGTCGTTCCCGCTTCGAAATTTAAATTTTTTACGTCGTTTGCGTAAGTCATTCGCGAATACGGCTAGACGTAATTTACGTTTACGTCAAAACCAATACGTTGTTGCTCCGTACTTGGGAGCAATGCACACTGGGATATGTACACAGACAGCGCATGCGCCGTCCGTACAAAACGTCAATCACGCCAGGTCATCATATATCTACATAAAACACGACCCCCCTTCCACATTTGAATTACGCATGCTTACGCCGGCCCCATTTACGCTATGCCACCGCAACTTATGGAGCAAGTGCTTTGTGAATACTGCACTTGCTCCTGTAAGTTGCGTCGGCGTAGCGTAAATACAATACGCTGCGCCGCCGTAACTAGGCGCGCAGCTACGTGAATCTACCCCATTATTCTTTTGTTTTATTAATGATGATTATTATTATTACTACACTTTTATATATGGTCAACACAGAGGTGTTTATAGTTTTATTTTACTTAGTGTATTTTCTAATTGATTAAAGCTGATCTAAACTGTTATGCCGCGTACACACAACCGTTTTTAATGTCCTAGAAAAAACAAAGTTTTTCTCGACAGTATTTTTTGTCCAGCTGCCTTGCCTACACACAATCGCGGGGGAAAAAAATGCTCGAGCAAAGCGCGGTGACGTACAACACGTACGACAGCACTATAAAGGGGAAGTTCCATTCGGATGGCGCCACCCTTGGGGCTGCTTTTGCTGATTTCATGTTAGTAAAACTTTGGTGAGAGACGATTCGCGCTTTTCAGTCTTCGTGCTTTTCAGTCCGTTACAGTGTGACAAATATGCTATCTCCACTACAAACGCTAGTTTTACCAGAACGAGCGCTCCCGTCTCATAACTTACTTCTGAGCATGCGCATTTTTTCCCGTCGTTAAAGACTACACACGACCTTTTTCACGACGTGAAAAACAACGATGTGAAAAAAATGTAATGCCCATTTTTCACGTTGAGAAAAATGCTCTGGAGCCTACACACGAGTGTGTTTAATGGCCAAGTTAAAAAATTGCATTTTTCTCGTCATGAAAAACGGACGTGTGTACGCGGCATAACTGGAAAGTCCCGATGAAAGAGATGCCAGTCGCTGCTCCAGAGAGGCTCCAAAGATGTGTCACAAACCGGGGGGTCACAGGGAAGAAAGCCATCGCAATCCATGTGATTGCGGTGTTCAACTGCTTAACTTCCGGTTTAATTAAAACAAACAGTAATTGGAGTTTTTGACGAATTGGTGGTTGGACACAACACTGGAAGCCGAATAGAGTCCGGTGCAGGATACTACGAGAGGAAATTCTTACTCCACTCCGATTCTAGCCAACAAAATGGCAGTTTCCGAGGCGGCAGCAACTTTGTCCTCATTAGTCGCTGTGCTGTCAAAACAGCTCAGTCTTCCTGTACCGGACTCTATTCGGTTGTGGGTGTTGTGTCCAACCACCAATTCATCAAAATCTCTGATTATTAAGGTTTTAAATAAACCAGAAGTGACATGGTTGGAGTTTCTGATGGGTTGGAGATATTGACAGAACACTGGGTAGGATTGTTGGATGCCAGCGTGGAGCATAGCGTCAGAGATGGCGTGTGACGTCACCAGCAGGGTCAGAGGGGATAGGGAACACAATGCGTTTCAGAGCATGCGCAACATCCTCACCGGGCATGCAGGCTCCTTTTGCCATTACACACAGAGGACTATCCATCACATCTCCCTCCTGTGAGTTTATATTGCTACTTATTACCATGTCAAATAAATGCTACAGTTAGGCCCCGTACAGACGACCGAACATGTCTGCTGAAACTGGTCCGCGGACCAGTTTCAGCAGACATGTTCGGTCGTGTGTAGGCCAGAGCGTGCAGGATTCCAGCAAACATTTGCCTGCCGGGCCTTTTCCCAGCGGGCAAATATTTCTGGACTTGTTTTAAAACAGCCCGCTGGAATCCTGCCCGCTTGGACATGTTCGGTCGTCTGTACAGACCTACCGTACATGTCTGAGCGCCCGCCATCCCTCGAATGCGTCGAATGACTTTGACGCATGCGTGGAAGCATTTAACTGGCAGGGCCGCCCACGTCGCCGCGTCATCGTCGCGGCGACGGCGCGGACACGCCCCGCATATTGTTTACGCGCGGATTTCTGTACGATGGTTAGTACAGCCATCGTACAGAAATCCCTGGGCAGACATGTACGGTGAAAACGGTCCGGCGGACTGGTTTCATCATACATGTTTGCCCGTGTGTAGGCGGCCTTAGAGGTGCTTTTCATTTTCTCTTTTCATGCATCCTATACAGAGCTGACTTTGCTCCTAAAGAAAAGCTTCAGCCTTGAGTACTACAGTATAACTTCACAGACTTTCATTTGTTTCCCACTCCTTCCTTAATAGTTCCAGTAATTATCTCCTACTGATTCCACCTGGAGACTGCTGGACTTTATATCATTGCATTGATAATTACTTGGACTTGCTTTTATATAGCCTTTCTAGTGGTCTACCCAGAGTGCATGTTATATATGTTTATAAACTCTAACTGAATAACATGTACAGGGGGTCCCCGGGTTACGAACAAGATAGGGACTGCAGGTTTGTTCTTAAGTCTAATTTGTTTGTAAGTCAGAACAGTACCTTTTATTTTATTTTTGTATAATTATCGTATTATTTTTTAATATTGTTTTTCTTATTCTTTACTTTTTAATTATTTTTTTTATTTTATCAATTTAATTATTATTTCTTCGTATTTTTTTTTTTAACAATTTTTTTTCACTTAACTTTATTGCTATCACACAGGAGAAAACAATTCCCTGAGTGCTAGCAATTGGAGGTAACAGGTTCTCTTTATTGACCCTGTCACCTCCAAAACAGGAGTACTAGCACTGTGCTAGAACTCCTGTCACAGCAGAAATGGGAAGAGCACAGCTCACCTCTCTCACTGTGTATAACGGCGGAAGGGACAGGAGACAGACTCCGCGGCCGTGGGGAGGACAGAGCCAGGAGAGAGAGGTAGGTGGGGGGGGGGGAAGGGGAGGACGGATGGCAGCACGTGATTTCAGCGACTGTATACACAGGCATTTTCAGTACTGCCGGGCTGCTCATCTGATGGCACAGCAGGGAGATGGATGCGATCCGAGTCCAGGCAGGCCGGCCTGCGGTGCACCTCCGTGGGGCAGCGGCACAGGAAAGACCTGGAGGCCGCACTAGACTGGACAAGGCCGCGGCCATGACGGCAGTTTTAGCAGCCTGGCAGGCCACCGGACCATACCAGGCCTGTGGATGAGCAGGCAGGATGATGAGGGGGGCCCCTTAACCTCGCAGCCAGGCCAGAAACAGAGGAACGGCTCACTACAGCAAGGCGCACAGGCAGAGGAAGATGGCGTCGGCCGGCAGTGACGTCACTCGGGCCTCGTTCGTAAGTCGGGGATCTTCTTCTTCTTCTCCTCCTCCTCCTCCTTTCTTCTTTCTTCTTTCTTCTTCTTCCCTGGGAAAAAAATTCATACCAGCCCCACAGCATTATTATACCAGCGTAACGTCATTATTTTCTTGTTTATGAAAGGGAAAACCATACATTTTAAAGCACATTTGAAGAGTGTATTATATATAGATAAGACAGATATGAAAGCACATAGGGCTTTATATCTATAAACCCGAATTCCTGGTCAATCTTCAAGGGGGATCTCAGGAACTCAGAATGTGAGGGGGGACCACCTTCCACAAAAAGCCTAGTGTTGCTGTCACCGACCTCCTCTCAGGTGCACCATGCAGGGCTCAGTCAGTCAGCTCCAGCTTGGTGGCTCTAGTTTTATCCTATATAGTCTCCTCTCCACAGTCCACAGACATCTGACTTCTCCCATGACCCCCATCCCGGCGGTGCTCCCACTCTTGACTCCTCTCCAGACTCCCTCAGAGACTGCAGACATGATACAGGAGATGGTCAGAGGCTGCAGACATGATACAGGAGCTCAATGCAGCCTCATCAGTTGTGACCCGCCACCGTATGGACTGAGGCTTACCACAAAGTAATTTGATAACAGCGTTAATCAAATTGTTGCAGGATATTTCCAGAACATCGGATAATGGCTAAACATACGCCGGGTCACGCTCCCTTTAAGGAATCCACGATGGGGTGCAGCAGCATACAATAGCGAATAGCGTCCTCACACCATGTCACAGCCCAGTCAGTGTCTGAAGGAGGTTCACCTGACTGGGTTCTTTGCAAAGAACCCAGTCAGGTGAACCTCCTTCAGACACTGACTGGGCTGTGACATGGTGTGAGGACGCTATTCGCTATTGTATGCTGCTGCACCCCATCGTGGATTCCTTAAAGGGAGCGTGACCCGGCGTATGTTTAGCCATTATCCGATGTTCTGGAAATATCCTGCAACAATTTGATTAACGCTGTTATCAAATTACTTTGTGGTAAGCCTCAGTCCATACGGTGGCGGGTCACAACTGTTTCATCTTCACACTGGGTGCTGTTTGGATCGGAATTCAGTTTATGGACTTTATTATTGGACTCTTTGTTCACCATTTGTTTATTATTTATGCACTTTTTGAGTGCACACTCTTTCTGTGCCTCACTGTTAGAAGGCACAAAGGACTTCACTGTCTACATTAATCTAATATTGGTTGGCGCAATTTTTCTTTCTTTTTTATTTGTTTTGTGTTAGTTCACGCTATTGCAGCCTCCTCATTAATTCACTTAATTTACAATTGATTAGCGCAATTTTTCTTTTTCTGTCTCAGCCTCATCAGTGCCCATCAAATGCAGCCTCGCTGTGCCCATCAAATGCAGCCTCGCTGTGCCCATCAAATGCAGCCTCGCTGTGCGCATCAAATGCAGCCTCACTGTGCCCATCAAATGCAGCCTTACTGTGCCCATCAAATGCAGTCTCACTGTGCCCACGAATGCAGCCTCACAGTGACCATCATTGCAGCCCCTCCTGTGCCCCATGTCCCAGTCTGCAGTCCCTGTCTGTGGGAATGTGTGTTGTTGATGCTCGGTATGATACCTTACATGCCAGTAGGATATCCATGATCGCCATCAGCATGCAGGGTCTGTTCTCGTTTTGGATGGGGACAGTGCTCCTTCCAGAGAATCTGTTTGTTGTGAGATGGAGTGGTCCCTGGCCACCTGAACCTTCAGCCTTCCTCATTTTCTGCCCCCCAATCAGCCTGTCCTCTGGTCCTGGGGAAGTGAGAGCACTGGGTAGGAGCTGGAGAGAAGGGAGAGCGGAGAGCACTGGCAGGGTTGGAGAGCACATGGGTGGAGGGAGTGGAGATCACAGGGGTGGGGAGCGGAGAGCGCTGATGGGCTTGAGAGCACTGGGGGGAGCCAAAAAGAACAGGGGTGGAGAGCACGGGAGGCTGAGGGGGGGCTGGAGAGCACTAAGGGGGGATCTTGAGAGCACTGGTGGGGGGCAGAAAGAACAGTGGTGGAGAGCACAGGGGCTGGAGAACACTGGGGGGTACAAAGAGCAGGGGGGAGTGGAGATCACTGGGGAGTGGAGAGCAATGGGGGGAGCTTGAGAGCACCAGTGGGGGCCAGAAAAAACAGGGGTGGAAAGTACGGGGGGCTGGAGCGCACTATGGGGGGCAGAGAGCACTGGCAGGGTTAGAGAGCACATGGGTGGGGGCAAAATGCAGGGGGAGTGGAGAGTACAGGGGCGGGGAGCGGAGAGTGCTGGGGGAAGCGGAGAGTGCTGGGGGGGAGCTTGAGAGCACCGGAGGGGGAGCCAAAAAGAACAGGGATGGAGCGCACTGGGGGGCTGGAGAGCGATGGGTGGAGCTTGAGAGCACTGGGGGGGCCAGAAAGAACAGGGGTGGGGAGCACTGGGGGGAGGCAGGGGTTGAGAGCACTGGGGGGTGGGAAGAAAAGGGGTGAAGAGCACTGGGGGGGAACAGGGGTGGAGAGCACTGGGGGGTGGGGAGAACAGGGGTGGAGAGCACTGGGGGTGGGGAGAACAGGGTTGGAAAGCACTGGGGGGGGCAGGGGTGGAGAGCACTGGGGGGGGAGAACAGGGGTGGAGAGCACTGGGGGGAGAACAGAGGTGGAGAGCACTGGGGGGACAGGGGTGGAGAGCACTGGAGGGGGGAGAACAGGGGTGGAGAGCACTGGAGGGGGGAGAACAGGGGTGGAGAGCACTGGGGGGGAGAACAGGGGTGGAGAGCACTGGGGGAAGAACAGGGGTGGAGAGCACTTGGGGGGGAGAACAGGGGGGAGAGCACTGGGGGGGGGTGGAGGGCACTGGGAGGGACAGGGGTTGAGAGCACTAGGGGGGAGAACAGGGGTGGAGAGCACTGGAGTGAAAACAGGGGTGGAGAGCACAGGGGTGGAGAGCACCGGCGGGAGGGACAGGGGCTGAAATGACTGGGGGGAGAACAGGAGTGGAGAGCACTGGGGGGGACAGGGGTGGAGAGAACTGGGGGAGGAACAGGGGTGAAGAGCACTGGGGGGGGGAGAAAAGGAGTGGAGAGCACTGGGGGGGGAGAACAGGCGTAGAGAGCACTGGGGGGGGAGAACACAGGGATGGTGGCTGGAGAAGGACAGGAAGATCAGGGGGGGTCAGAAAGAACAGGGGTAGAGAGAACTGTGGGGGGGGGGCTGGAGAACTGTGGTGGGGGAGGAGAACACTGGGGGAGAGCTTCAATGAGAACCTGATAGGAGGAGAAACAGGGGGCTGCATATAGAGGAATTGAGCTGTCTATATTCCTCCATACAGCCACGGAATGCTTGATTCTCCTCCTCTCCCTCCTGCAAGCATTCAGCGGCTGTATGGAGGAATATAGACAGCTCAATTCCTCTATATGCAGCCACCCTGCCAAATCCAATCCTCCTATTAAGCACCACGGGCGGGCTGTAAGGCGGGCATGACATTTCCTGTGTATCATCACTGAGCTGGCTGGCCTGGCTGGGTCTGTGTTCGGCGATGACCCTGTAACACGGCACCCCCCCCCCTAGACCGGCTTGTGTGATAGGCTGAACACTGATTCTATCTACTATCACATGAGCCGGTCTAGGGGGGCGGGATCGCGTTACAGTGTCATCGCCGAACACAGACCCAGCCAGCAAGCTCCGTGATGATACACAGGAGAGAGGGGACATGGAGCACTACAGCCCCGCACCTGAAACCCGCCAAAGGACAGGCAGCCTACCGGGAAATCTCCTGATATCCCGGTAGGCCAGTCCGGCCCTGGAAACAGTACAGTTATATAACAATTCAAGATTTAAGGGTTGGGGGGACTTGCTCGTGAGAGTTTGCATTCTAAAAAGGGGGGAGTGATGCAAAATGTAGCAACTGTATGGGAATGAGAAGATGGAGAAAGTAAAAGATTCAGTTGTTTGCTTGTGACTAGCCTAAGGGAGACAAGCCTTAGGCCCCGTACACACGTCCGAGGACCTCGACAGGCAAAACTCATCGTTTTGCTCGTCGAGTTCTGTGTGAAGCCGCCGAGGATCTCGGCGAGCCAACTTTCCTCATTGAACAACGAGGAAATAGAGAACATGTTCTCTATTTTGCTTGACGAGGAACTCGTCGGCTTCCTCGGCCGAAAGTGTACAACGACCAGGTTTCTCGGCAGAATTCAGCTCCGATCGAGTTTCTGGCTGAATTCTGCCGAGAAACTCGGTCGTGTGTACGGGGCCTAAGGCCTTGTACACATGGTACAATTATTGGCCAACTGAGCATCTGATTTTTGTCAAAAGGGCCTGTGCCAGGATCTTGTCTTGCATACTAACAGTACACAATTGTGGTGCCACAAACACGAATGTAGTGACGAGTGCCACCCTTTGGGCCCCTTCTGCTAATTTTGTGTTTGATGAGCATTGATTCCAAGCATGCGTGTTGTGCTTTCGACTTGTGTGTGACGGATTTGAGTACTGACCATACAAATTAACTGGCCTGTCATCCAACATTTGTTGGCTGAAAGTCGGACAACAATTGTCAAAAGGAACGGTAAGATTTTAGGACAACATTCTGTCAACAGACAATCATCTGCCAACAATTGTACTGTGTGTACGAGGCTTTGGCTGGGTTCACACCTATGCAGTTTAAGTGCTTTTTGCATTTTGCAGATTTGCACTACAGTCCATTTAACATGATTTCCTATGGAACATGTTCTGTAGTGCAAATCTGCAAAATCCTAAAAGCACTAAAAATGCATAGGTGTGAATCCAGCCTAAAGGGTGGATAACCCAAAGGATAGCTGGACAGGTTGTGGTAAGGAGTTCCAGAGGATGGGAGAGGTACTAGTGAAGTCCTGAATTCTCAGGGATCGCCTAAAGGTGGACTGAGTAGGAGATAGAGGGGCAACTCATATTAGGAAGTTCCAGAGGATAGGAGAGGCTCTAGAGAAGTCCTGGGGGAAAACATGGATGGAGGTGATGAGGGAACTACAAATCAGGACATTTAGGGCCAGATTATCGCAGGAGCGCGTAACTTTGTGCGGGCGTAACATATCTGATTTACGTTACGTCTCCGCAACTTAGACGGGCAAGTGCAGTATTCTCAAAGCACTTGCTCCGTAAGTTGCGGCGGCGTAGCGTAAATCGGCCGGCGTAAGCCCGCCTAATTCAAATGTGGGACAGGGGGGCGTGTTTTATGTTAATGTTCTGTGACCCGACGTGATTGACGTTTTTCACGAACGGCGCATGCGTGGTCTGTGGAAATCTCCCAGTGTGCATTGCTCCTAATACGCCGCAAGGACGTATTGGTTTTGACGTGAATGTAAATTACGTCCAGCCCCATTCACGGACGAGTTACGCAAACAGCGCAAAATTTTCAAATTTTGTTGTGGGAACGACGCCCATACTTAACATTGGTACGCCGCACTTACGCCACCATATAGCAGGGGTAACTTTACGCCGGGAAAAGCCTAACGTAAACGGCGTAACTGTACTGCGGAGGCCGGGTGTACGTTCGCGAATTTGCGTATCTAGCTGATTTACATATTTTGACGCGTAAATCAGCATACACGCCCCTAGCGGCCAGCGTAAATATGCAAGAGAGATACGTAAGAGACTTGCGCCTGTCGGATCTAAGGGAAATCAATTCTTAACTGATTCTAAGAATCAGGCGCATAGATACGACGGCGCAACTCAGAGATACGACGGCGTATCTGGAGATACGCCGTCGTATCTCTTTTGAGAATCTGGCCCTCAGTTGCTAAAGCACCTTGGGGGTTGATTTTTTAAAACTGAAGAGTGCAAAACCTGGTGCAACTGTGCATGGTAGCCAATCAGCTTCTAACTTCAGCTTGTTCAAGCTTTGATGGAAAAAAAAATGGAAGCTGATTGATTTCTATGCAGGAATGGAGCAGATTTTGCACTCTCCAGATTTAGTAAATCAAACCCACTGTGTCAAACTATTACCATGGTTCATCTTTTCTTTTTCAATATTTTGTATTCCAAACAAGGCTTAATTTACAAAGAACTAAACATTCATGAAATATTGATAAACCATCTGTGGCTGTGTGTCTAGATGACAATAAAATAGTATATGTACTGTACATTTGTTTAACCACTTCAGCCCCTGAAGTTTTTACCTCCCTTAATGACCAAGCCATTTTTTGCAATACCGCACTGCGTTGCTTTAACTGTGACGTTGTACCCAAACAAAATTCATGTCCCTTTTTCCCCACAAATAGAGCTTTCTTTTGGTGGTATTTGATCACCTCTACTGTCTTTATTTTTTCTGCTATGAACAATAAAATGACTGACAATTTTGAAAAAAAAAATACGTTCTGCTATAATACATATCCCAATTAAAAAAAAAAAAACAATTATCCATCAGTTTAGGCCAATATGTATTCTGCTATATATTTTTGATTAAAAAAAATCCCAATTAGCATATATTAATTGGTTTGCACAAAAGTTCTAGCCTTAGATTTAGAGACTTTTGATTTTTTTTATTGTTTTTACTGGTAATGGCGGCGATCTGCGATTTTTAGCAGTACTGCAACATTGCGACTGACCCTAAGTGACACTTTTTGGGGACCAGTGACACCAATACAGTGATCAGTGCTATAAAAATGCACTGATCAATGTATAAATGCAACTGGCAGGGAAATGGTTAACACTAGAGGCGATCAAAGGGTTAGGTGTGCTCCCTAAGTGTGTGTTCTAACTGTGTGGGGGATGGGCTCACTGGGACAACAGAGATCACTGTTTCTGATCACTAGGAACAGCAGACCTCAGTGCTGTCTCCTGTCAGAATGGAGGTCCTGCCTTGTTTACATAGACAGATCCCCCTTCTGTCTCTCTGTGGAGCGATCGTGGGTGGCTGGCGGACATTGGCCCGGATTCACAAAGCACTTGCGCCGACGTATCTCGAGATACGCCGAGTAAGTGCAAATATGCGCCGTCGTATCTGTGCGCCGTGCCCACAAAACTAAGATACGCTTCATCCGACCGACGTAACTTGCCTATGCGGCGTAGAGTGGGCGCATATTTACGCTGGACGTATTTGGCACTCCTATTGATTTTCTATTCACATATGCAAATGAGGGAGATACGCCAATTCACGAACGTACGTACGTACGTACGTACGTACGTACGTACGTCCGTCCGACGCAGTGCGCCTAAAGTCATACTTCCGGCGTAACGTTATGCCCCATAAAGGAGGTGTAACTCAGCAGCATCCATGCAAAGGGCTGCACCAGGGAACACAAGCCGGCGTATTTTACGTAGTCTACGTAGGACGTGAATATAGCTGGGCGTAGGTTACGTTCACACCGTAGGCAGTGATCCGACATATCTTAGGCAGTTGTTCCGACGTGATTGTGAGCATGCGCACTGAGATGCGCCCACGGGACGGCGCATGCGCAGTTGGCGATACGTATCTGTCTGGTGCTCGGCCCATCATTTGCATGGGGTCATGCCTCATTAGCATGGCTCACGCCCACTTCCACTTAGGCCAACTTACGCCTCAGAAACCCAGCGCAGATTTGGGAGGAAGTGCTTTGTGAATTCAGTGCTTACCTCTCTGCGCTGCATCGGCGTAGCGTAAAGGAGATATGCTACGGCAGCATAAATATGTGCCAGTGTCTGTGAATCCGGGCCATTGAGTCTACCTGACTTGTGCTCCCCCGGTGTGCACGCGCCCACATTATCTCATGCACTAAGTAATGTGCAGGTAAGTCACTTTGAGCAGCCGGCCCGCCCTGCCGCAGTATGTGGGCGGTCCAGAAGTGGTTAAAGATTTTTTTACATATATGCCCATTTTGGAACAAAAAAATACTCTATCTGCACTTATTTCATGGTCATTCGATTGATTCATATCTTGTATTCTGCCATAAAATTATAAAGTAAACAGTAAGGCGCTATACTGCCATGCTGTTTAATTGGTGCTTATTTGGCTAGGCCATTTTGGTCAACCGATGGACACTTATGTATTTATGGTTGTACATCTTATGTTCTATTTTATTGTGTGGCTTTTTTGGTAACTGCTGTTAATGAATACAAAATCTGAAAAAATAGTGTCTCTTAGGCCTTGTACACACGGGCAAACATGTCCGCTGAAACATGTCCGCCGTACCGTTTTCAGCGGACATGCCCGCCCGGAGATTTCTGTATGATGGCTGTACACACCATCATACAGAAATGAGAGACAATCCGCGCGGACAGACAGCGCAGTGACGTGTTCGCGCCGTCGCCGCGACGATGACGCGGTGACGTGCGCGACGCTGAAAGGTCAATGCTTCCACGCATGCGCCAAAGTCATTCGACGCATGCGAGGGATGGCGGCCGCTCGGACATGTACGGTAAGACTGTACAGACGACCGAACATGTCCGACGGACAGGATTCCAGCGGGCATGTTTCTAAGCAAGTTTAGAAACATTTGTCTGCTCGAAAACGGTCTGACGGGGCAAATGTACGCTGGAATCCTGTCCGATCGGCCGTACACACGACCGAACATGTGTGCTGAAACTGGTCCGCGGACCAGTTTCAGCAGACATGTTCGGTCGTGTGTACGGGGCCTAAAGAGAAGGTTTAACATGGAATCAATTTGTTGGCATGTTTGGCTCACTGTACACAGGTTATTAACACAAATAGTTAGTAAATCAGTATTTTTATAAAGCAGTTTTTACCCCGCAGGTTCTTTCAATAACAGCATTTCCTGATTCAGGTAGACAACGCCAAGCCATGACTTTCCATTAGCAGCAGTACAACGGCTTGATGTTGGTTTGTATTTCAGATAAGTAGCTAAATGGCCAACTAAAGGTACACATGGCAAACTGACAACACTGCTACTATTTATGAGGCAGTGGCTTGATGTTGTCAATCTGGAAGTGCTGTTACTGGCAGGATTTCCAAGTTTTTCCTGATTTTAGGACAGGTGGGGGAGGACGATTGCATTGAGGACTTGCCTGAAGCATATGCGATCTGGATCTAAAATGGTTCTGTGATATTAGGTTGTATCTATGCTATAAAATCATTGGGCCATATTCACAGACAGCGGTGTATGTTTGAGTGGGTGTAGCGCATCTCATATGCGCTACGCCGACGTAACATAGAGAGGCAAGAGCAGTATTCACAAAGCACTTGCTCCCTAAGTTACGGTGGCGTAGCGTAAATGGGCCGGCGTAAGCCCGCCTAATTTAAATTAGGAAGGTAGTGCGCGTGTTGTATTAAAATTAACCGTGACCCCATGTAAATGAATGGCCGAACGAACGGCACATGCGTGCGCATGCTCAGAATCACGTCACATATACCCCCTAAGATACAACGGCTCGGGGGCGCATGCGCGGCGCGATGCTGACCGGTCTAGCCTGAGCTACACTCCACGAGACCCGGGCCTTCTAGGCGGATTTCCCAGGGCTATTTAACACCTTCATCTGCGTTTTTACTCAGCACCCCTGCGGGAACATCTAGTGCATGCCATCTGCTAGGAAGAAACGAAATCAGTGCTCCGGACACAATCTAACAAACTTTCTCCTCACAATGGAACAGAGACAGAGGAAGGAGTCCCAAGATGGCGCCGGCCAGCACATGTGGACACAGCCCTGCACGGACAAGCATCCAGATAAATCTGTCCCCACACAGCCCCACAACAGTGAGTACAACCCACAGCTAACTAAAGCGGACCTGGATGAGAGCCTGACTGCTATTTTTAATAAATTAGTGGACAAAATTGAACATGAAGTTCACAAATCCACTGCGGCTCTGTCCCATGAGATTGCCAGCATTGGCAGTCGCACAGACCTTCTAGAAACTAAACATGATGAGCTATCTCTGGCTCACAACGACCTCAGGAAAGACTTTGAGAACCTAGCAGACAACTTTGCCTATATGCAAGCACAAGTCGAGGACCTTGACAACAGAAACCGCCGCCATAATATCAGGCTGCGCGGTGTCCCAGAGACAGTCACTGATTTAATGCCAGCAGTATTGAAGTTTTTCCAAAACCTTTTACCAGACAAGCCCCCCTCTGCTTTTATCTGTGACAGAATTCACAGAGCATTGCGGCCCAAACCTCCTCCGGAGGGTCCCCCAAGGGACATAGTGATGTGTATGAGGGACTTTCTGATCAAAGAAGATATCATGCGTGCTGCCAGAAATTCTAATAATCTGAGCATTGATGGCAAAAGAATCCAGATATACCCGGATATATCGCCAGCGACCCTGGACAGGAGGCGCAGGATGAGAGAAGTCACTGCTGTGCTACAAGCTGCTAGAATCAGGTACCGTTGGGGCTTCCCCTTTAAGCTTACGATCCCACACAATGGGTCCACACATACCGTCTACAATGCCATTGAAGGAAAGGAATTATTGGCAAAATTGGGCTTGATAACCCAGGATCCTCCTGTACGTCCCCCTGCTACACCCAGGCCTTCCCCTATTTGGTCAACCCCATCTACCAGACGCAACCAGAGAGACCAAAGGAGACTGTTCTAATCTTCTCAATCGTTATCGGTTTTGACCCTGGGGGTCCATCCTACTGTGAATAGTGGAATCGTTCTAAACTTAATACTATTCTTTA
This sequence comes from Rana temporaria, assembly GCF_905171775.1. Classification (NCBI taxonomy): domain Eukaryota; kingdom Metazoa; phylum Chordata; class Amphibia; order Anura; family Ranidae; genus Rana; species Rana temporaria. The sequence continues at coordinate 405,489,615 of NC_053493.1, read as the reverse complement.
TATCTCTTAACCTCCCTGGCGGTATGATTCTGTCAGAAAAAACATGCTAAAAGCGGTACCATTATTTGCAAGGAAATTTGGCGTTTTATATTGTAGGTCTGTAATTTTTAGAAATAACTCACTTAAATCTGACCAAACAAGCTTCTAATAGGCATCCCGGGTATGACATTTTTTTAAAAACAAAATTATAAATTATAATATAATAAATAATTATAAATAATTATAACAAATAATAATATAATTATAATAAAAATTATTCAATAATGTAATCAAATCAAAATCACTGAAATTTGCTCAGTTGCAGAATTGTTGCTGTCATTATTTTTTTTTTTTTATGACGAATTTCCCCACAAATCGCTATCGCACAATTCTGCAAGTGATTATAATTTATTATCGCTGTTTTTTAGCTGATCTAAAACTATTTTTGACATAAAGGGACACTTTTGGTTGCTATGGACAATCTACAGTTTGCAGGGAGAAAGAAACGTTTTTATTATATAAAATGACATGCATGACACAGGACAGACCACTAGGGACAGGGGGGGTGTGTTTTTTTTACATACAGTACTGTAATCTATAAGATTACAGTATACTGTATGTAAGGTGTTTGTTTACTTTTTTGAATTTGGCGCCGTTCTCCGTCCCCGTGCGTCGTAACGTCGCAGGGAACGGAGATCGGCGTCACACGGAGGCACTGTGTGAATCGAGCGAGGTCCTGCTCGCTCACACAGCGCGGTGGCATCGCTGGATCCAGGGACAAGGTAAGTAACTTGTGCCTGTGGATCTAGCGAGGCAAGCCCGTGGCTGACACGGGGTTACCGATCGTAGCAGGAAAATCTAACCCCGTGTCAGACACGGGAAGACCGCCAGGGAGGTTAAAAGATGCCCCGATTTTTATTTTTATTTTTTATTTTAGTATTTTTGTGATTTTTTTCTCCTTCTCGGCTACATCTCTTCAGTGAGTGACATTAGCACAAGATCATCAGTATGCCCATCAGACACTCGCCTTGCTTGTGCTATGTAGCGCTGAGTACTGACTGCTTGGCAGAATTGAACCCTCATAGTAGCAGATTTGTACCCACTCTATTGGTATGCAGGCAGACCACTTCATCCCATTGCATACTACTGAGAAACTACAAACTCCATGTTGCTCCCTGAGTACACATGCTTATTTCTGCCTTGCTTGATCCTGTTATGCTCATCCTGGTTTGACATTCGCACATATCAATACAGATGTATTGGGATGGGGGCTCCCACCCGAAGTTATCTTTTTCAAGTTTGTTTTTCCCTCACGTTATACTTTTTTTTTTTTATGTTGAACTCCTTCCAGTTCATTGTCAATTTATACTGGTTTCTTAATGCACTACGCGTTTATTATTCTCAAATTCAAGATGCCTAGAACATCCGTCGTCGCTAGATTGCCCTCACTTCCACAATCGTTCTCGACTGCTACTCCGTCCACGGATGGAGCGGCACCCGAGCATTTTGTGGTCCAGGGACAATTTGGTCCCATCTTATACAACTAATTGTTGTGAATTGTTTGACAGGGTACCTCCTGTCCCCAAAACATTTTCTACTATGCTGATAGCTCTGTGGTATATGTTGTTGGCCTCTACGACCCTCTTTACATTGGATAAGCTTACTTGGAGACAGTCATGTAGTTTTTTTGTTCACACTATACTCATGCATTGTACATATGATGATCTCATTGCCTTATACAGTCTAAGTGTATATGAACCACTCACTTCATACAGCTATACCCAAACCCTCGGAGATAGTTATTACATTCACAAGATATTGGTGTTACAAAATATAACTCTGTGGTACGCCTCCCTTACAAAACTCACTCAGAAGATAGCAACTCTATTATTTAGCTATGGGTTTTAGAATAATTTCCCACAACACGCAGGGATTCAACTCACCTCATAAACGTAAAAAAGCATTTCAACATTACAAAAGAATTGGCGCAGATATTATTCTGCTCCAAGAGACACATTTCGCCGCCGCGAACCATCCCACTTATTTCCACAGAACATATAGCCAACATCATTACACCACTTATACTAACAAAACACGTGGAGTCGCAATTTTTATTCGAAACTCAATCATCTTTGATATCCAACACATATATAAAGACCCCGATAGCCGATTTATAATCTTAAAGGGAACTATCAATAACAAAGGTATTACAATAGCATCTATTTACGCTCCAAACGAATCCCAAACAACATTCTTCTCGAATTTTTTTAATATTCTTGATAGATATCATTCCCCACACTTGATCCTAGGTGGAGATTTTAACCTAACTGCACACCCAGCCTTAGACAGAAGTAACATTTCACCCCATTCTAAATCATTTTCTAAAACTATTAATAAACTCATCAACAAAAACCTACTAATAGACACATGGAGGGCTCATAATGTGGGAATCAAGGCTTTCTCACATTACTCGCACCCACGCGATTGCTATGCCAGATTGGACTACATTTTTTGCACCCCTGTTTTACTAGCCAATTCATCCCAAGCCCATATACATCCTTGCCCATGGTCTGATCATGACATCATATCATTTGACACATCTCACATAGGCCTTGCCCCTTCAACATTTAACTGGAGACTAAATGATGCCCTACTAACGGACCCGGTAAATAGAGACTCGATAGCATCACATATAGACAATTATTTCGAAGAAAACATTAATGAAATTACACCCCCCACATCTATTTGGGTAGCCCATAAGGCAGTTCTTAGGGGCCATATCATTAAAATGGCCGCAGCAAAAAATAGAGAAAGAATCGCGGAAATTAGGAGTCTGACAAATGACCTGAATCAACTATATCACAAATTACAACACTCAACTACATTAGAAATCACTCATCAGATCCAATCTAAACGTAAATCTCTCGATCTTATACTATCAGCTAACACTGAAAGATCTTTGAGATTTTCGAAAGCCAAATTTTTATTGCACAGCAACTCTCCATCGGCAATGTTTGCCAGAAAATTGAACCAAGACATTAACCCCACTCACATCTATAAACTTCGTGACAACCAAGGCAACATGGTAACACATCCCAAAGGTGTACTTAATATCTTTACTAACTTCTACAAAAAACTGCTGTCAGACCCAGGCACGAACCCAAACATACACGCTAACTCATGGTTAAATGATATTAGACTACCATCCCTTGATCCAAACCAAACTGAATCCTTAAACAGACCCTGTACTATAGAGGAGATTGCCCAGGTAATTAAGTCTCTTAAAACCTCAACGGCCCCAGGCCCAGACGGTTTTACTACCACCTACTACAAAAAATTCTCCCCCCGATTGGCCCCAAATCTTATGAAACTCTTTAATCACATCCTAGAAGGCAACCAATTCCCAGAAGAGATGCTGTTGGCAAATCTCTCCCTGATCCCTAAACCTGATAAAGACCACACACTCCCCCAAAATTTTCGCCCCATTTCAGTATTAAACAATGATCTCAAGATTTTTGGTAGAATTCTTGCTGACAGACTTGCCTCCGTTATCTCCCCATTAATTCACCTTGACCAATCAGGATTCATACCAGGGAGACAAATAGTAGACAACATTAGGCTAGTGACTAACATCATCCAAGACACTAATTTGAACTCCAAACAGGCCTGCCTTTTAAGCCTTGATATTCACAAGGCTTTTGACAGCGTAAGCTGGTCCTATTTAAATAACCTTCTCCCTAAATTTGGTATCACAGGAAACTTCCTACAGGGTTTTAATGCCCTTTATCATGCCCCACAGACTCGGATCAAAATCCCGGGATATAACTCGGAATTTTTCCCCTTGGGCAGAGGAACCAGGCAGGGTTGCCCCTTATCCCCTCTCCTCTTCGCGCTAGCCATTGAACCCCTCGCTCAAGCCATTAGACATAACACCGACATAAGGGGGTATCCTGGGAAAGACTCAGAGTTTAAGATCAGTTTATATGCAGATGATGCACTAGTATTCCTCACAGAACCCCTCCTCTCTATCCCTGTGCTGTTAAATACCCTAAATACATTTTATGCTGTTTCGGGCCTTAAAATTAATCCTGCCAAGTGCTCAGCCCTCTCCCTAAACCTACCTCCTAACCTACTGGCTAGTTTAAGCAGTAATTTCCCATTCATTTGGTGCAATGACTCCTTGTCATTGCACCAAATGAAACTACCCCCCTATCATTGCACGTATTAATCACCTTATGAACTCTTGGTCCTCCCACCACATTTCTTTTCTGGGTAGAGTCTGTGCTGTCAAAATGAGCATAATTCCTAAACTTTTGTATTACTTTCGCTCTCTCCCCATTTTAGTCCCCAAAACCAAGATTGAGGGCATTCAAAGATCAATCAACAAATTTATCTGGGAGGGTAAAAAACCCAGATACAGCTACGCACTCTTACACAGACCCCAATCAAAAGGTGGCCTGGGTCTACCTAACCTCTGGCATTACTACCTAGCCACAAAACTTTCCCAAATATCACAATGGTTCTCCCCCATGCTAAACATTCCCTGGAAGAGGTTTGAAACCACCTCTATCCTTCCGTACCACCTTCAGGGCATACTTTGGTCTCAGGGTGTTCTCTATAGAAAACTATCCAAAATTAATCTAGTAGTGGCACATCTCTTTCAACTTTGGGCGAAGATCAATAACAGCTACCTCCTCTCCTCCCATATTTCCCCCCTTACTTCATTCTTAGGTGACACTAGACTCAATATGGCATTCACCAACAAAAGTCACTTCTCACTATGGATAGATAATAACCTAACTACTCTTTCCTCACTACAATCTAAATGGGAATTTAAAAGTTTTGAAAGTATTCAGAGAGACCACAACCTCCCATACTCGGAGATAGAAAACTACAGACTTATAAAGTCTTTTTATGCAGAACATTTCTCACTGTCCATCCACCCTACCAAAACTTTGTTTGAGAGGATTTGCCTCACCTCCTCACGGGACAGAGGGATGATCTCTCTTCTATATAGCTATCTCAATAACTTTAACCTGGAGGAAAAATCCTCTCAGATGCTACATTGGGAAACGGAACTAGGCGTCACAATCCCCTCGGAAACTTGGTACTCCATGGTAGAAAATCTCCGTAAGTGCAATAAGGCTATCTCCTTTAGAGAAACTCCAATTAAAATATTCTCCAGGTGGTACCTCACACCCTATAAACTGCATTCCTTTTATGCAACTGTCTCCCCAAACTGCTTCAGAGGTTGCCATGAACAGGGCACTATGCTACACACCTTCTGGAGCTGCCCACTCCTCACGCAAATCTGGAAAACAGCAGCAACAAAATTTGAAGAGACATCGGGCTATAAAATCCCCTTCACCCCTCAAATCTACATTCTATATGCTGGTATCCCTGATATTCCCACACCATTCGTCAGATTACTACATTCACTGTGTAGCTCGGTACAGTGGATGATTGCACTAAACTGGAGATCCAATAACACATCTTGGCAACAGGTACTAGATAGGATGGAGTCTCTTAAGCTTACGGAAATAGTTTTTCACACCCTTAATGATAGCATGCATCTATATAACTCCAAATGGTCCAGTTGGTCCTCTGCTCGGTGACCCCTATAAGATAAACTATACTGTGCCATGGTAGAATACATTGATTTCTGTCCGCCTTATATGTGAGTTATAAGATCATCACACAATGCTGTATTTGTTTGATTTTTGTTGATACTTTATTGAACACTGTACTGTCCATAAATTTCTTGAATTATATATACTTATCCACATCTATACTTAAAATAAACTTTGGTAAACAAAAAAAGATACAACGGCTCAATGCGTACGACGTGAACGTAACCTACGCCCAGCCCCATTCACGTACGACTTACGTAAACTACGTAAAATATGACGGCTGTTCCGACGTCCATTACCTAACATGACTTACCCCTGCTTTAGGTGGGATAACTTTACGCCGGACGTACGCCTTACGTAAACGGTGTAGCTTACTGCGACGGGCGCAAGTTAGTTCGTGAATCGGCGTATCTAGGTCATTTACATATTCGACTCGTAAATCAATGGAAGCGCCCCTAGCGGCCAGCGTAAATATGCACCCAAGATACGACGGCGTAGGAGACTTACGTCGGTCGGATGGAGCCAGAATTCAGGCCTATCTGGTTTCAAGAATACGGCGCATAGATACGACGGCGCATCCGTGGACTTACGCGGCTTATAAGAAGATACGTCGGCGTAAGTCCTACCTGAATCTGGCCCATTATTTTTTGGATCTATGATGGAAATTAGACCTACAAATACACTATGTTGTCAGAAGTATTAGGAATAAAAGTGATCAAATTTTTTATGACATTTTTTTAAATGTCAAACAAAAAAAGTAAAATTAACAATAACAAAAATTAAATTAAATTTAAAGCGCCCCTGTGCGGTGTGCTCGCACATATGAAAACAGCGGTCAAACCACACATGTGAGGTATCGCCGCAAACGTTAGAGCGATATAAATTATTTTAGCCCTAGACATCCTCTGTAACTTTAAAACATGTAACCAGTAAAAAAAAGTGTTGCCTATGGGGTTTTTAAAGTACCGAAGTTTGGCGCCATTCCGCGAGCGTGTGAAATTTTTAAGCGTGACATGTTAGGTATCTATTTACTCAGCGTAAAGTCATCTTTCACATTATGCAAAAAAATTGGACTAACTTTACTGTTTTTTTTTAAGCATTTCCCAAAAAAACATTTGAAAAATTGCTGCGCAAATACCATGCAAGATAAAAAGTTGCAACGATCATTGTATTCTCTAGCTCTCTGCTAAAAAAAACACATATAATGTTTGGGGGTTCTATGTAATTTTCTAGCAAACAAATTATGATTTTTACATGTAGGAGCAAAACATCCGAATTTGCCTGGGTGGCAAGTGGTTAAAAAGAAGCCTCGAGCTGTCTTCTCCCTATGCTGTCTTCTCCCCATGTTGTCTTCTCCCTGAGCTGTCTTTTCCTCGAGTTGTCTTCTTCCTGAGCTGTCTTCTCCCCATGTTGTCTTCTCCCTGACCCTGAGTGATCTTCTCCCTATGCTGTCTTCTCCCTGAGCTGTCTTCTCCCTGAGCTGTCTTCTCCCTGAGCTGTCTTCTCCCCATGCTGTCTTCTTCCTGAGCTGTCTTCTCCCCATGTTGTCTTCTTCCTGAGCTGTCTTCTCCCCATGTTGTCTTCTCCCTATGCTGTCTTCTCCCTATGCTGTCTTCTCCCCGAGCTGTCTTCTCCCCATGTTGTCTTCTCCCTGAGCTGTCTTCTCCCTGAGCTGTCTTCTCCCTGAGCTGTCTTCTCCCCATGCTGTCTTCTTCCTGAGCTGTCTTCTCCCCATGTTGTCTTCTTCCTGAGCTGTCTTCTCCCCATGTTGTCTTCTCCCTATGCTGTCTTCTCCCTATGCTGTCTTCTCCCCGAGCTGTCTTCTCCCCATGTTGTCTTCTCCCTGAGCTGTCTTCTCCCTGAGCTGTCTTCTCCCTATGCTGTCTTCTCCCCGAGCTGTATTTTCCCTGAGATGTCTTCTCCCCATGTTGTCTTCTCCCTGAGCGGTCTTCTCCCCATGTTGTCTTCTACCTAAGCTTTCTTCTCCCTATGCTGTCTTCTCCCGAGCTGTCTTCTCCCTGAGCCGTCTTCTCCCAATGTTGTCTTCTGCCTGAGCTTTCTTCTCCCCGAGCTGTCTTCTCCCCATGTTGTCTTCTCCCTATGCTGTCTTCTCCCCATGTTGTCTTCTCCCTGAGCTTTTCTTCTCCCATGTTGTCTTCTCCCTGAGCTTTCTTCTCCCCATGTCATCTTCTCCCCGAGCTGTCTTCTCCCTATGCTGTCTTATTTTCGTGCTGTCTTCTCCCTGAGCTGTCTTCTCCCAATGTTATCTTCTCCCCGAGCTGTCTTCCTCCTATGCTGTCTTCTTCCCGAGGTGTCTTCTTCCTGAGCTGTCTTCTTCCTATGCTGTCTTCTTCCCGAGCCGTCTTCTTCCTGTGCTGTCTTCTTCCTATGCTGTCTTCTCCCAATGTTGTCTTGTCCCCGAGCTGTCTTCTTCTTATGCTGTCTTCTTCCCAAGCTGTCTTCTTCCCGAGCTGTCTTCTCCCTAAACTGTCTTCTCCCTGAGCTGTCTTCTCCCTATGCTGTCTTCTTCCCGTGTTGTCTTCTCCCCAATGTGTCTTCTCCCCGCGCTGTTAACTGAGCCCACATCACTGAAATCACAGCAGCCATATTTTTATTCTGTTCTGTTGTCAGGAAGAGTTGAACCGTCATATCTTTAGCAGGATTTTACCCTTGGGGAGTATCTCACCAAAACTGAAATTCCTAATGCTGGGGATGCCTAAAATCTGACTTGTATCTTTTATGTTTAAATATTTTTTATTGAAAAGGTTTGCAAGGTATACAGAAAGGTATCATAAGTCCAGAGCAAAATAAAACAGTAAATAGCCGTATCCATAATAATATCAGTTGGAAATCACAGGCAAATCTAACCATAATGACAGAAATTCTCGTCCCACCTTCCTCCCGAGCCCCAAAAGGGAACACACTGCCCTGGGAGTGGGCGGCCTAGAATCCTCCCAAATTAACAATTGGCCCATATAGAGCAACATAACTAAGGATAGGCCTGTCATATTGAGCAGAGCTCCGGACTAGGACAAGCTCGAGAAGGACTTAAGGGTCTACAAAACATAGGGGTCATAGGAGATTGGTATGACCAAAAAAAAAAAACTTTCGATGACCTTAAATAAAGCATCATAAACCCTTATTGCAAAAGAAAAAAAAATCAAAACCGTATGCAATTAAAAGATTAAACCTGAATGGACCCTCTCGGGCCTGAACTGCAACGTTATTCAAATTGTAGAGACTAGTACGGTAGAGAAGAGGGAAGAAATAGAGAAAGATAGAGGGAAACAGAACAGAGAGGAAAAGACAGAAGATCAAGAAACAAGAGACACACAAAGGGCCTAGCAAACCGCAAATTTCAAGAGCATAAGAAAGGAATCAGAGGAGGACTCCAACATACGTTGCCCAAGGTTCCCAGATAAGCTTGAAGCTCTCAACTGAGTCAAGAATTACTGTACGTTGGAAATCCTCTCGTTGGACATCATCCACAAGATTTTTCTCTTAGCCATTAAAATAGAGACCGACGGGGATTTCCAAGCCTTGGTGATAGTCATCTTTGCCCCTAATAAAATAAAAAATATCAGCGCCTGTGTACTTTTGGGGATTTTGGGGATAGGGCTGTTAAGTAAGGCAATTGCAGGATCATAAGCAACCCCTATTCCCGTGACTTTTCTAATAAGGTGGAAGATTTTGTGCCAGAAGGATCGGATCCTAGGGCATTCCCACAGTATGTGAAGGAATGATCCAGAAAGTCCACAACCCCTAAAACACAGAGGGGAGGATTGCGGGTAAAATTTGGCAATACGGGTGGGAACTAAGGGCGAAATCCTCAGCCAGCAGGCGTAACGTAATTTTTCCTATTTAAGTTACACCGCCGCAAAATTTCTACCTAAGTGCCCGATCCACAAAGCACTTACCTAGAAATTTTGAGCGGTGTAACTTAAATCCGGCCGGCGCAAGGCGTTCCTCTTCTCCAGGGGGCGATTCCCATTTAAATGAGGCGCGCTCCCGCGCCGGCCGTACTGCGCATGCTCGTGACGACATTTTCCCGACGTGCATAGCGCGAAATTACGTTATGTCGGGCTTTGTGGATTGCGACGGGACAATAAAGTTGCGTCGGGTAAAAAAAAAGATACGGCGCCAAAAAAAAAAATGTAAAATTAAAAAAAAATCACGTCGCTAGCAAGAAAGGTCTGTTTTTACAAGGTGTAAACAGTTTACACCTTGTAAAAGCAGCCCTAATTTTGCGTTTGCAAAATAAAACTTACGGAGAAAAAACGAAGCTGAAAAGCTTCATGGATCTCCGTAAGTCCTAATTTGCATACCCGAGGCGGCATTTCGACGCAAAATGCCCCCAGCGACGGATGTGGTACTGCATCCTAAGATCCGACAGTGTAATTCAATTACACATGTCGCATCTTCGTCCTAACTATGGGAAACTGATTCTGTGGATCAGTTCCATAGTTAGGACTAGAGATACGACGGCGTAACAGCAGTTACTCCGTCGTATCTCTTTTGAGGATTAGGCCCTAAGTACCCTGACTTGTATCTTAATGCAGAATTCTGTAAAATCAGTGAGCCAATCACACAAGCAGGAAATGACATTTCTGGGGACATTCTGTACATCACCTCCAGGTAGCCATATCGCTTTGAGTTTTTCAAAAGGTTGCAGATTGAAAAGGAAAGGTAATTGTTAAAGCGGGGGTTCACCCTATATAAAAAAAAAAAAAAATTCCTCTAGCATTAAATTCGGCATAGTAGCGCGAGCTACAGTATGCCTATCTGTATTTTTTTATCCCCGTACTCACTGTGCTATTGTACATTGAATATTCCGGGGAATGGGCGTTCCTATGGAGAGAGAAGGTGATTGACGGCCGGCCCTGGCACGTCACGCTTCTCCGGAAATAGCCGAAATAGGCTTGGCTCTTCACGGCGCCTGCGCATAGCCTGTGCGCAGGCGCCGTGAAGAGCCGAGACCTACTCTGGCTGTCTTCGGGGAGCGTGACGTGCCAGAGCCGGCCGTCAATCATCCTCCCTCTCCATAGGCACGCCCATTCCCCGCGGGAGTCGGAATCTTCAATGTACAATAGCGCAGTGAGTACGGGGATAAAAAAATACAGATAGGCATACTGTAGCTCGCGCTACGATGCCGAATGTAATGCTATACTGTTGTTAAGGAGGGTGAACCACCGCTTTAATAACATAAAATTGACTGGTTGCGCAATTGTATATGCTATATTTATTATTATTATTATTATTATTATTATTATTATTTTTATTTGCTGTTGTTTTTTCCACTAAATTGGAGTTATCTTTTAACTTCAGAAGAGTGGAGTCGAGTCACTAGTCTGTCTGTCAGAGTTGTGTAAATCTCAGGATTGGCTTAACAGAATTATAAATTATTTGACAGACAAAACAACTACCGCATATGTAATTCAACTGTGTATTTAGCTGCCAGCCTCAGGCTCTGCTTTACAGAATTCATCAATTCTGATGCCTTACATTTTTTTTATTTTTTTTTTACAAGCAGTATGCACACAAGTTTAATTGCAGTTATACTAGCACTGTGGCGGGTGTGCAAACACTGTTCGGATTAGTTCTGGAGCTGAGATAATTGTCGGAATGATCTGGGTGCAATATCACAGTGCTTGCTCTAAGGACGGTGAGAAAAGGCAACGGCGGAAGGTTAATTAGATATAACAGGCTGTGTTTGTACTTTTAATCATTTAAAAGTGTTTAGAAAACTTTTTGCTTCTAGTTTTGTAGAAAAGGAAAGCTAAAGTTGTATAGGAATGTTGTGTTAAAAAATGTTTTTAAGGTTGGTCATATCATTAGATCTGGCTTGAGCAACTGCAACAAACTTTCATTCTTTAAAGTGGAGGTTCACCCGGAAATGTACATTTTTAACCTTAGATTGAGGCTCATTTTGTGAAGGGGAATCGGGTAGTTTTTTTAAAAACGAAGCAGTACTTACCGTTTAAGAGAGCGATCTTCTCCGCCGCTTCCGGGTATGGGCTGCGGGACTGGGCGTTCCTATTTGATTGACAGGCTTCCGACAGGCTTCCGACGGTCACATCTATCGCGTCACGATTTTCCAGAAGTAGCCGCAGCCCATACCCGGAAGCGGCCGGAGAAGATCGCTCTCTAAAACGGTAAGTACTGCTTCGTTTTTAAAAAAACTACCCGATTCCCCTTGACAAAATGAGCATTAAACTAATGTTAAAAAAATTTTTTCGGGTGAACTCCCGCTTTAACTACTTTACCCCTAGGCCAATTCTGATATTATTGTAAAAATCTGCATTTACTTTTTTTGTTGCTAGAAATTTACCTAGAAACTTTATATAATTATTTTTTTAAGCAGAGCAGGGGTCTCCAAACTGTGGCTGCCAGCCGAATGCGGCACTTTGTTTGACTTTATCCGGCCCTCAGGGCACCATTCCTCCCACTGATACCAGTAATGGGGTACTATCCCTCCCACTGATACCAGTAATGGGGTACTATCCCTCCCACTGATACCAGCAATAGGGGACTATCCCTCCCACTGATACCAGCTGAGTCGGGAAGAATATCAGTTTCTAAAGTTTAGGGCAGATAGTACCCCATTGCTGGTATCAGTGGGAGGGATAGTACCCCATTGCTGGTATCAGTGGGAGGGATAGTACCCCATTGCTGGTATCAGTGGGAGAGATAGTACCCCATTGCTGGTATCAGTGGGAGAGATAGTACCCCATTGATGGTATCAGTGGGAGGGGTAGTACCCCATTTCTGGTATCAGTGGGAGGGATAGTACCCCATTTCTGGTATCAGTGGGAGGGATAGTACCCCATTGCTGGTATCAGTGGGAAGGATAGTACCCAATTTCTGGTATCAGTGGAAGGGATAGTACCCCATTTCTGGTATCAGTGGAAGGGATAGTACCCCATTGCTGGTATCAGTGGGAGGGATAGTACCCAATTTCTGGTATCAGTGGGGGGATAGTGCCCCATTGCTGGTATCAGTGGGAGGGATAGTGCCCCATTGCTGGTATCAGCGAGAGGGATAGTACCGTGAAACACTGTTTTGCTCAAATGTCGACTCCGTCTTACTCCATCCCGCCTGAGGTATGGTTGTTTTTGACCACTGCTAAGCCACAAAAGCGAGGGATCTCCCTATTTTATGACATTTTCCACCATAAACGGACCTTCGCCAAATCTGCATTTACTTTTTTTGTTGCTAGAAATTTACCTAGAAACTTTATATAATTATTTTTTTAAGCAGAGCAGGGGTCTCCAAACTGTGGCTGCCAGCCGAATGCGGCACTTTGTTTGACTTTATCCGGCCCTCAGGGCACCATTCCTCCCACTGATACCAGTAATGGGGTACTATCCCTCCCACTGATACCAGTAATGGGGTACTATCCCTCCCACTGATACCAGCAATAGGGGACTATCCCTCCCACTGATACCAGCTGAGTCGGGAAGAATATCAGTTTCTAAAGTTTAGGGCAGATAGTACCCCATTGCTGGTATCAGTGGGAGGGATAGTACCCCATTGCTGGTATCAGTGGGAGGGATAGTACCCCATTGCTGGTATCAGTGGGAGAGATAGTACCCCATTGCTGGTATCAGTGGGAGAGATAGTACCCCATTGCTGGTATCAGTGGGAGAGATAGTACCCCATTGCTGGTATCAGTGGGAGAGATAGTACCCCATTGATGGTATCAGTGGGAGGGGTAGTACCCCATTTCTGGTATCAGTGGGAGGGATAGTACCCCATTTCTGGTATCAGTGGGAGGGATAGTACCCCATTGCTGGTATCAGTGGGAGGGATAGTACCCCATTGCTGGTATCAGTGGGAAGGATAGTACCCAATTTCTGGTATCAGTGGAAGGGATAGTACCCCATTTCTGGTATCAGTGGAAGGGATAGTACCCCATTGCTGGTATCAGTGGGAGGGATAGTACCCAATTTCTGGTATCAGTGGGGGGATAGTGCCCCATTGCTGGTATCAGTGGGAGGGATAGTGCCCCATTGCTGGTATCAGCGAGAGGGATAGTACCGTGAAACACTGTTTTGCTCAAATGTCGACTCCGTCTTACTCCATCCCGCCTGAGGTATGGTTGTTTTTGACCACTGCTAAGCCACAAAAGCGAGGGATCTCCCTATTTTATGACATTTTCCACCATAAACGGACCTTCGCCAAATCAAAACCTCACCTCCACTGGGATGCGGATCTGGGACATACCTTTTCCGAGTCACAGTGGCGAACAGCCCTTCGCTCAATATACAAATCCACTAAAAACTCTGCCTTTTGGGAACTGGCGCAAAAGATATCGCTTAGGTGGTATCTTACCCCGGCGAGAATCGCAAACTTTAGCCCTTCCACCCCTGACGTTTGCTGGAGATGCAATAAGCACAGAGGCGACCTATTGCATATTCTCTGGACGTGCCCGCTCATCCAACCTTATTGGAAGATGATATTCCGCATCATAACGGATATTTCTCAAAACTTGGTGCCCCCAACACCTGCTTTGGCTTTATTAAACTTGATGATAGAGGACGTTCCTACGCCCTACAGAGTGGTAGTGACTAATATTCTCCTGTCAGCCAGACTATCCATTACGAGACTTTGGAAAACCACACACGTCCCGACCGTTGAACTCACCCTAGATCAGGTGAACACACACCAAAACTACGAATTAATGCTGGCATCCAGTGAGGGCAAATACCAGCAGAAGCTGGATGTATGGCAACCTTGGTCTCAATGGTCCAAAGCAGTGGTATATCTGTGAATAAGTCATATTAATCGGTGTGTCATGTAGACTTGTTATTGAACTGAAATGCACTCTATTTCTGCCTCATTTACTTTCAAAGCTGGTAGAACCTTTAGTGAAGTGTACATATTCTTGAAAAATTTAACTGTTTTATTGAGCTACTTTACAAATTTTTACAAACCATCTATGCATCAATCTATAGTCATAACGTAATTGCTGAATGCTATATTCTTCTTTCTGTACTTTTGAAAAAATTTCAATAAAAACCATTGTTTAAAAAAAAAAGAGAGGGATAGTACCTCATTGCTGGTATCAGTGGGAGGGGTAGTACCCCATTTCTGGTATAAGTGGGAGGGGTAGTACCCCATTGCTGGTATCAGCGAGAGTGATAGTACCCTATTGCTGGTATTAGTGGGAGGGATAGTACCCTATTGCTGGTATCAGTGGGAGGGATAGTACCCCATTGCTGGTATCAGTGGGAGGCATAGTACCCCATTGCTGGTATCAGTGGGAGGGATAGTACCCCATTGCTGGTATCAGTGGGAAGGATAGTACCCAATTTCTGGTATCAGTGGAAGGGATAGTACCCCATTTCTGGTATCAGTGGGAGGGGTAGTACCCCATTGCTGGTATCAGTGGGAGGGGTAGTACCCCATTGCTGGTATCAGCGAGAGGGATAGTACCCTATTGCTGGTATTAGTGGGATGGATAGTGCCCCATTGCTGGTATCAGTGGGAGGGATAGTATCCTATTGCTGGCATCAGTGGGATGAATAGTACCCCATTGCTGGTATCAGTGGGAGGAAAAGAACAAAAAATTGTGTAACTGTTTTATTGAGCTACTTTACAAATTTTTACGAACCATCTATGCATCAATCTATAGTCATAACGTAATTGCTGAATGCTATATTCTTCTTTCTGTACTTTTGAAAAAATTTCAATAAAAACCATTGTTTAAAAAAAAAAGAGAGGGATAGTACCCCATTGCTGGTATCAGTGGGAGGGGTAGTACCCCATTTCTGGTATAAGTGGGAGGGGTAGTACCCCATTGCTGGTATCAGCGAGAGTGATAGTACCCTATTGCTGGTATTAGTGGGAGGGATAGTACCCTATTGCTGGTATCAGTGGGAGGGATAGTACCCCATTGCTGGTATCAGTGGGAGGCATAGTACCCCATTGCTGGTATCAGTGGGAGGGATAGTACCCCATTGCTGGTATCAGTGGGAAGGATAGTACCCAATTTCTGGTATCAGTGGAAGGGATAGTACCCCGTTTCTGGTATCAGTGGGAGGGGTAGTACCCCATTTCTGGTATCAGTGGGAGGGGTAGTACCCCATTGCTGGTATCAGTGGGAGGGATAGTACCCCCATTGCTGGTATCAGC
Source organism: Rana temporaria (assembly GCF_905171775.1). Lineage (NCBI taxonomy): Eukaryota > Metazoa > Chordata > Amphibia > Anura > Ranidae > Rana > Rana temporaria. Next base: position 405,473,872 of record NC_053493.1, on the reverse strand, counting down.
GAGAGGGATAGTACCCTATTGCTGGTATTAGTGGGATGGATAGTGCCCCATTGCTGGTATCAGTGGGAGGGATACTGTAGTATCCTATTGCTGGCATCAGTGGGATGAATAGTACCCCATTGCTGGTATCAGTGGGAGGAAAAGAACAAAAAATTGTTCATTACTGCAATACACCACAGCTGACAGGTGTAAATGGGCCCTAGGCGCTTGTGTGCACCATTCTCCAGTTATCTAAAAAAATATATATATATATTTTATTCATAAAATCAGCTCACACCTTTGAATGCTCAGCAATTCCATCGTGCTACACTTGATGATCGCACATAAATGAGATAATAAGTGACCGTTACAAGTACCATACAGGGGAAAGCATTACACAATCATCTGCAGATTACATAAGAAGCAAGGGAGGCAGTGAAGATCGGGAATAAATATAACATAATTAACAAGGGGCCCAAGACAAACAGCAATATTTACTGTCTCTGCGGCTGTCTGCTGAACTCCGAGTTCCATTAAATCAGGGGAAAATGAGACTGTAAGATACAAGGCAATTTTACAGAAAACAAATGACACAAATAAGTTTGTCCAGGGCACGGTCAGAGACAGTTTCTTATATAATGCCAATTGTTGCATAGTTCTTTCAGTAGACACATCGTTCCAAGTGAAAATAGGCAAGTTCAGACTAGGTGAGTCGTGTTATTCTCCACAAATACAAAGGGTACTCTCTGTGCATTTAAAACTAAATTGAAAAACTCAACTTTTGCAAAAAAAAAAAAAAAGATACACTTCAGGTCTGGAGGATCACTGCAATATTGTATTCTTGTAAGTGTACGTGCTTTAAATGCTCTATGAGGTTTGTAAACACCTAACCATCACACTTTTATGAGCTTGTTGGAAATTTTGCTACAAAATAATAATGGAGTTGCCCCCCCCCCCCCATTTAATCCCCACATTTAAAGTGACACTAAAGCTTTGAATTGTTTTCTTTTTTAAATAACAAACATGTCATACCTCCACTGTGCAGCTTGTTTCAGCAGTTGCCCTGAACACCGACTTCTGGGGTCACTCCGCGGCTCTCACGGCTCCTCCTCTCTTCAGATAACCCCCTAGGAGAAGCCTGGGGGTTACCTTGCGGGCATGCTCCTAAATCATTCATTCAGTGTTCATAGCCGCCGAATGAATGACTTGGCCCCACCCCCGGAACCCGCACCATTGGATTTTTATTGACAGCAGAGGGAGCCAATGGTTGTTCTGCTGTCAATCTATCCATTCAAGAGCCGGGACCCCGTGGAGAGAGGGACGGCGTGTCCCCGCTGAGGGAGATTCGGGGCTCAGGTAAGTAAAACGGGGGGGGCGGTCACTGCTAGGTATGACAAGGAGGGGTGTAATGGCGCTTGCAACAGGATCTAATTAAAACTAAATATCAATAACGATTTCCATAATGTGAATAAGTTGTCAGGAAAATGTGCTCCACTGGTTCCTGTGTAAAATGTGTTCCACTCTGAATAAAATCATATACCCACCCAACATTAACTGAGTAATGTGGAGAGTAATAAGAGTGGATAAATGATGATAAAAAAGACAAATGTGCCAGTGACCCGCACAATATTAATAGCGAGTGATCTGGAATCGTTCAGATAAAATTAACAAGCAGTAGCTATCTTCATAAACATATAACATATATAGTGCAAATATGCAAATGAGCTCAAACCAATCCAAAGTGCATAGTGCAATAAATGAATAATATCCATAAAAGTGAAAAAAACATCAAAAAGTGGAAGAAATATAAATAATAAAATTCCAATCCATGCATAAAAGTGAAAAAAAATTCAATCCATAAATGACTGCAGTGAAAAATGTCCCATATAATTCACCAAGGAATTAAAAAAAAAAAAATATATCAAGAAATGTCAATATAAAAAAATATATATATATAAAATATATATATATATATATATATATATATATATATATATATATATATATATATATATATATATATATATATATATATATATATATAAACGTGTCCAGTGCAATGATAACGTGAAGATGAAAAACAATCCAATCCAATAGTCAAGAACGCAATATCAAGCAAAGAATGAATGAATATAAAGTGCATCTGTGCTTCACTTCTATTAAGATTCCATGATGAGTGCTTCAGTGCAAAGTAAAAAACGTGCTTCCAAAATGACAGACTCCAAACCTTTCCACAGTGCAGTAGTGAAGATGGAAATAGTTAATACAAGCCCCTTACCTTGAAGCGGCTTGTATGTAAGCCTTATAACATGTAAATGAAGGATGTCCCACAGCCAGCCTGCCATTCTTACACTGCATAAACAGAGACCTGATCCCAGCAATGGCACTCAAAAAGAACACAAGGAGGCTTCCATAGCGTAAGACCATTCACAAGTTAATGAGTAAAAACAGTTAAAACACTTACAGACAGAGCTGTATAAACAGCGTGTAGTATGATCGGGTCTCCGCTCTGCGGCTGCGAGCGGATGAAGTCACCAGCAATCCTCCTCTTCCTCACGCGTATCGGAACAAACACACGTTATTTAATCATAGGATAGGCGTCACTGCTAGGTGTTTTTTCACCTTAATGCATAGGATGCATTAAAGGGGTTGTAAAGTGTAACGGTATGGCCTGTGGGACCCAGAGGCTCTTGAAGCATACGGGGTACTCCTGTGTCAGCTTCACCAATGACTCTTGCGTCTACGGTCATCCTATGTCCACTAGGGGCATAGGATGACTGAGAACTGATATCATGGTTTACATGGGACAGTAATGATGATTCATGTATTGCAGGATATCTTGAAATATTACAAGTTGTTCATTCTGAACACAACAGGTCAATAGAGTGCCTCCTTCAATGTGGAACATATACTGTTAAGATGTTAATCACCTCCAGCTACCTGGCTGTAGTGATGAAAATGTGCTGTGATTGCATTCTATTGTCTATTGTGTTAATTAAGCCTGGCTCCTAAGATTTTTCATGGTGCTATGCTAACTAACCCTGTATTGTGTGAAAGTTCTATTGATGCTAATATGTGTTGTGAGTTAACACACTCTAAAGGTCAGACGTCTGACTTATGTTCACTAAAGGAATGTGTATTGTGTAGCAGGTGAGAATAGCTTATCGTGGAGTCAGAAAGTCTAAGATGTGGATTGAGGGGGACTCGTTAGCACCCATTGTGAGATGTTGTGGATGGAGTGTGTCATTGTCCCTTTTCCTACTGCAGCATGTTTTGTAACTGTATATAAGAAACCTGAGTTTACCATTAAAGGGCATTCTGTTTGGAACCAGAGAACAGAGCTGTGCCTGGTTATTCTGGGGGAAATACAATGGGTCCTGTCTGCTGGATTGTGGAGTGTCGGAAGCTGTCTTGGGTTGGTGGAATGGAATATCGTAACGGCGTAAACCCCTGACCGTTACATAAAGGTAATTTTTTTTTTCACCTTAATGAATTCTATGCATTAAGGTGAAAAAACATTAGATGATGCCGGCCCCCCTGAGCCTCAGTTTTACTTACCTGACCCTTCGAAAGTCCCGCGTTCGCCCCTGTCATCCTCCTCAAGTCGAAGCCTGGCCCTTGATTGGCTGCAGTGGATGGATTGAAAGCAGCGCGGCCATTGGCTGGCGCTGCTGTCAATCACATCCAATGATGCGGCGTTCCAGGGGGCGGGGCCGAGTGGTACAGAGGCGGCTATGGCTGCAGCTGTATAACGGGAGCGCGCCCGCAACAGCTACACACCATGCAAGCTTGCATGTCTGTGTGTAGTTGTTGCAGGGAGGAGCCGCGACAGCCGCCGAGGGACCCCAGAAGACCAGGATCGGGGCCACTGTGTGCAAAACAAACTGCACAGTGGAGGTAAGTATAACATATTTGTTATTTAAAAAAAAATCATTTACAAATCCTTTAAGGTGAAAAAACACAAGGGGTTACAACCCCTTTAGGTTGTAAGCTCCTTGAGGGTAGGGACTGATGTGAATGTACAATGTATATGTAAAGCGCTGCTGAAATAAATAAATACGTGGTACAAAAGGTAATAACTGTGAGGGATGAGCTTCATGGAAGAATTAAAAGTTCAGTTGTTAGTCGGGGGTGGGACAGGCTTCCCTGAAGAGATTACTTTTCAGGGATTGCCTAAAGGTGAGCCGAGTAGGAGATGTTAGACAGATTGAGGTAGAGAGAGTTCCAGAGGATGGGAGAAGCTCTAGCATGGTCTGATAATTGTAATATTGCCTTCTGTACATAAAATTGTTTTCCAGGCACAAAAAAAGTATTACGAAGGACCCCCCAACATCAACATTTTCATCAACTGCAGATCAGTAATGCTTACAGGTCTTGTCCACCCCCCTAGCCTGAGTTATAAAAGAGAAGTCGCAAATAGATGAACTAATTTCTCTCTCTCCCCGCTCTCCTCCTATCAAATGGGCACTACAGAATACCCCATTGGCTCCTAGTAATGCTTCTCCCTCTCTCTGACGATTGATCTACAAGGACTGCAAAAGAATGATACTAAGTTAAATTCATGTACTTATGCTGCTTGCATTTCCAAAAAAATACTTTCAACAATGTATTTATAATTGAAGAGCTACATTAAATTGTGTATTTTATATCTGCCTGGGGTTTAGCTGTAAGGCCTCATTTACATAGTTGGTTGAGGGACAGTAAAAACAGGTGGTGGAGCTGTGGATTTACATTCCGCAGGCTGCCGAGCCACAAGTTAACCTAGTCATCGGCCATGATAGTACATATTGAAATTAAAATTGGAAAGAAAGCTTTGCAGTGCTGCTTGGGAAGAAGACCGGCCATTCTTTCTGAACCATGGCCCTGGAGTACATCGCTGGGCCTCTGGCAGATCGAACACCTGAATATATAATGCAGTTGTTAGTTGCCGTTGAGTCAACATCTTCTGGCAACCTTGAGAACCACTAGTTGCCAGAAGGCTGAGAATGGATTTTCCTGAGATTCAAAAAGAACACTTGCATCGGTGTTATGATAAAAATGTATACATCTTCCATCAGCTAGACATTTATATTGTCCTCCTCTTTTTCCAAATGTTACTGTCTTTTTCAATTAATACAGTTTTCTCATTCTGAAGATGACATTTAATTTTTATTAATGGAAACATTAGTGGTTTTAAATCTATAAAAAAAATGTATGCTTATTTAAATATATATATATATATATATATATGTATATATATATATATATATATATATATATATATATATATATATATATATATATATATATATATATATATACATATATATACACACATGTTTTTCTATACACGTGTATATTCCCTTTGTGTGTATTGGAACAAAACAAAAAAAGGGAGGAAAAAAGGAAACCTCCAAAAATGGTCTGGTCAAAATTCTTGGCACCCTTAACTTAATATTTGGTTGCACACCCTTTGGAAAAAAATAATTGAAATCAGTCGCTTCCTATAACCATCAATAAGCTTCGTACACCTCTCACCCCGAATTTTGGACCACTCTTCCTTTGCAAACTGCTCCATGTCTCTCTTATTGGAAGGGCGCCTTTTCCCAACAGCAATTTTAATATCTCTCCAGAGGTGTTCAATGGGATTTAGATCTGTACTCAATGCTGGCCACTTTAGAACTCTCCGGCGCTTTGTTGCCATCCATTTCTGGGTGTTTTTTTACGTATGTTTGGGGGGATTGTCCTGCTGGAAGACCCAAGATCTCGGACGCAAACCCAGCTTTCTGACACTGGGCTCTACAGTGCGACCCAAAATCCTTTGGTAATCCTCAGATTTCATTATGCCTTGCACATATTCAAGGCACCCAGTGCCAGAGGCAGAAAAACAACCCCAAAACATCATTGAATCTCCACCATATTTCACTGTAGGTACTGTGTTCTTTTCTTTGTAGGCCTCATTCCATTTTCGGTAAACAGTAGAATGATGTGCTTTACCAAAAAGCTCTATCTTGGTCTCATCTGTCCACAAGACGTTTTCCCAGAAGGATTTTGGCTTAATCAAGTACATTTTGGTAAACTGTAGTCTGGCTATTTTATGTCTCTGTGTCGGCAGTGGGGTCCTCCTGGGTCTTCTGCCATAGCGTTTCATTTCATTTAAATATCTACGGATAGTTGGCGCTGACACTGATGCTCCCTGAGCCTGCAGGACAGCTTGAATTTCTTTGGAACTTGTTTGGGGCGGCGTATCCACCATCCGGACTATCCTGCATTGCAACCTTTCATCAATTTTTCTCTTCTGTCCATGCCCAGTGAGATTAGCTACAGTGCCATGGGTTGCACACTGTGGACAAAGGCAAATCTAGATCTCTGGTGATGGACTTATAACATTGAGATTATTTTTCCACAATTTTTGTTCTCAAGTCCTCAGACAGTTCTCTTCTCCTCTTTCTGTTGCCCATGTTTAGTGTGGCACACACAGACACACAATGCAAAGACTAAGTAAACTTATTTTCTTTTTATCTGCTTTCAGGTGTTATTTTTATATTGCCCACACCTGTTACTTGCCCCAGGTAAGTTTAACCACTTGCTTACTGGGCACATATACCCCCCTCCTGCCCAGGTGAAATTTCAGCTTCCGGCACTGCGTCGCTTTAACTAACAATTGCGCGGTCGTGCGATGTGGCTCCCAAACAAAATTGACGTCCTTTTTTCCCCATAAATAGAGCTTTCTTTTGGTGGTATTTGATCGCCTGTGCGGTTTTTATTTTTTGCGCTATAAACAAAAAAGTGGGACAATTTTGAAAAAAATACAATATTTTTTACTTGTTGCTATAATAAATATCCCAATTTAAAAAAAAAAAAACATTTTTTTTCTCAGTTTAGGCCGATACGTATTCTTCTACATATTTTTAGTAAAAAAAAAAAATCGCAATAAGCGACTGGTTTGCGCAAAAGTTATAGCGCCTACAAAATAGGGGACAAAATTATTATTTTTTTATTAGAAATGGCGGCGATCTGCGATTTTTATTGGGACTGCGACGTTATGGCGGACACATTGGACACTTTTGACACATTTTTGGCGCCATTCACATTTATACTGCGATCAGTGCTATAAATATGCACTAATTACAGTATAAATGTGACTGGCATTGAAGGGGTTAACACTAGGGGGTGGGGAAGGGGTTAAATGTGTGTCCTAATATAGTGTTCTAACTGTAGGTGGAGGGGGGGTGACTGGGGGGGTGACCGATCTATGTCCCTATGTACAAGGGACACAGATCGGTCTCCTCTCCAGAGACAGCACCGCTGTCTCTGTGTAAAACGGCAATGAGAGATGATCTCATATGTTTACATATGAGATCATCTCTCATTGGCCGCACAGATCGCATCGCAAATGGCCACTCTGATTGGCCGTTCGCGGCGATCTGTAATTGGCTGTGTCCAAGGGACACGGCCAGCACAGCAGTTCCCTGCTGCGCGCTCTGGAGCGAGCGCGGGGAACGCCCAAAGGGGCAGACGTCAATTGACGTCCTGTTGGATTTTGGGATCCGCGCTGTAGCCGTCATTTGACTATAGCGCGGATCCCAGGAGGTTAAAGGAGCATCGCATGCTTGAAACAATCTTATTTATCCACAATTTTGAAAGGGTGCCAAGAATTTTGACCAGCCCATTTTTGGAGTTTTGTATGACATTATGTCCAATTTTCTTTTTTCCCTCCCTTTTTTTGTTTTGTTCCAATACACGCGAAGGGAATAAACATGTGTATAGCAAAACATGTGTTACTGCAATACTTTTCTGTGAGAAATACTTTATTTTCTGGAAAAATTTCTGGGGTGCCAACAATTACGTATATATATATATATTATTTTACTGTGCATGTGCCCTAGTTATTGATGCCTAGATGCTTAAACCAAACTTAACATCAGGAATCAGTTAACTTCACAATAATTTTATTTACTTTACTGATGCCTTTGTGGGGCCAGTTAGATAGAGATTTCCGAGGGACCAGACTTTCAAAAGATGCAAGTGGAATATGGATGTGGACTTTATTGGCAGATTTTTTGGAGAAGGAATAGGAGACTCTCCAAGCCAGTAAAGTTGCTTGCATTGTAGGAGAAGTTGTAAAAGAAAAGGTTGCCATATATCAGCAATCAGTATGTATATTAATAATAATATAAAACAAAAAACATTATATATTTTTGCATCATAAACTCAATGGTGCATCTTTACTTCAATTTTTTTTTTTATTGAAAACAATAAAAGATACAAAAGTAACCAGGATAAAAGATATCAAGAGGACACTTTTGAAAAATAGATATCTATCTGTTAAAGGCATTTCCATGAGAATAAAACCAAGTAATCAAATGTTACCAACAGAGTATTTAGGACCAAACTCTACCAACTGCAGGGAGGTTAGACTCTAGAAGCTGAGGTGTGGTTATGTATTGCTCAGTAGTACAGTGAATGTAAATAAGATGAAACATGTAACTAAACCATAAAAAGAAAGAATAGAATGGATACAAATGAATATTGAACCCTTAAACTTGAGGTCCTTCTTGTGGAGTCTACTGTAAAAATTAACCCCGACCAGCCATATTATTTACACTGGCAGGGCAAGAGAACTATGGAGTTATCATGAATCCTCTTCCCATATACAGGCATACCCCACTTTAAGTACACTCACTTTACATACACTCATGAGTAAGGACATACCCACGAGTGTATGTAAAGTGCCTTACAAGTACTGTACAGACATTTTGCAGCTGCAGTAAAAGGAGCTGAAGCTCCGAGAGCATAGCCCGCTCTATTCCAGTGTGCCCCTGACACCTCCACTACAGCCCCTGAGACCTCAACTACAGCTCCTGACCCCCTACTACACCCTAGAAGTGAAAAAAGGTATTGTTTCACTTTAAGTACATTTTTCGTTTTACATACATGCTCTGGTCCCATTGTGTACTTAAAAGTGGGGTATGCCTGTATACCCATCAGCAATAGGCTTAGAAATAAAGAACTTCCCATGGTCATCAAAGCCCCTGAGGTAAAATCCCACAGGGTTTTGAGGAATAACACCCTTAACAACATTAAACAGAAGTAGACAGTGTCAGAAATCATGAATCAGACTAAGACAGAAGTACAGTTAAATCACACTTGTTTAACCACTTCCTTACTGGGCACTTAAACCCCCTTCCTGCCCAGAGGACTTATTGCGATTTGGCACTGCGTCGCTTTAACTGACAATTGCGCGGTCGTGCGACGTGGCTCCCAAACAAAATTGACGTCCTTTTTTCACCACAAATAGAGCTTTCTTTTGGTGGTATTTGATCACCTCTGCGGTTTTTATTTTTTTGCGCTATAAACAAAAATAGAGCGACAATTTAAAAAAAAAAAAAAATTTTTACTTGTTGCTATAATAAATAGCTCAATTATTATTATTTTTTTTATCCTCAGTCTAGGCCGATACGTATTCTACATATTTTTAGTAAAAAAAAAAAATCGCAATAAGCGACTGGTTTGCGCAAAAGTTATAGCGCCTACAAAATAAGGGACAGAATTATTATTTTTTATATTTATTTTTTTACTATTAATGGCGGCGATCTGCGATTTTTATTGTGACTGCGACATTATGGCGGACACATCGGACACATTTTTGGCACCATTCACATTTATACTGCAATCAGTGCTATAAATATGCACTAATTACTTTATAAATGTGACTGGCAGGGAAGGGGTTAACACTAGGGGGTGAGGAAGGGGTTAAATGTGTGTCCTATATAGTGTTCTAACTGTGTGGAGGGAGGGGGGTGACTGGGGGAGGTGACCGATCTGTGTCTCTATGTACAAGGGACACAGATCGGTCTCCTCTCTCCCTGACAGCACTGCTGTCTGTGAGAGCCGGCAATGAGAAATGATCTCATATGTAAACAGATGAGATCATCTTTCATTGGCCGCACAGATCGCCTAGCAAACGGCCACTCCGATTGGCCATTCACGGCGATCTGTGATTGGCTGTGTCCAAGGGACACGGGCAGCACAGAAGTTCCCCGCTGCACGCTCGGGAGCACGCGCGGGGAACGCGGAAAGGGGCGAACGTCAATTGACGGCGCCTCAGAGAAGTAGTCAATAGTCATACGGCCGTCGGGAAGTGGTTAATAATAAAAATAAAAAGGTAAACAGAGTAAGCATAGTCAAAACAGCCAGAGTTCAGTAACCAGATCGGGTAGTCGGCCAAGCCAATGTCCAAAAGCCAGCGATAAAGGTAGTAGTACAGCAATCAGGATCTGTAGCCAGAAGGAACGTCAGTCAAGCAGGTCTTCAACAGGAACGCAGGAGAAAGTCTCTTGTGATGTTAACACAGGCGAAGGCAAAGAGAAAATGAACTGGAAGGCCCCATACTCACGACCAAACATGTTTGCTGAAACTGGCCCGCGGACCAGTTTCAGCAGACATGTTTGGTCGTGTGTAGTTACGAGCGTACAGAATTTCACCGTACATTTGCCCGCCGGGCCGTTTTTCAGCAGACATTTATTTCCAAACTTGTTTTAAAACCGTCCGCTCAAATCCTGTCCGAACGGACATGTTTGGTGGTGAGTACACAAAACCAACGTACAAAAACCCCGCGCATGCTCAGACTAAATGAGGCCACGGGAGCGCTCGTTCAGGTAAAACTCACGTTTGTTTGGGATATGGCACATTCGTCAATAGAAAGATTAATTCTAGCAATAGAACACTGAAGCAAACCACACAATAAACAACGCTTGATGCCGTCGTTTTATTCATTCTTCTCTTGCTATAACTAATCAGTTATTTAGCTCATGTTATTTCAACTGAGTTGTTCCATACTGAAAAGTGACATTTGTTAGCTGGGATGTAGTAAGATTTTTGCAAACTTTTATTGGCCCGACGTATCATATTTTTAGTGGTCCTCCACATTTCAAATTTTTTGCTTTTAATGTTTAATGTTTATCTTTCCCACTTTATTTAGGTGTTTATAGTTATGTCACCATTTAGAATATTTTAATAGGAAATATTTTTGATTTTGCTTTTGTTTGTATATTTAACTGGATTATTTTGAAGGTTGTTTAAATTGTCTACCATGTTGGCACACCAAATGCCCCCCCCCCCATGAGTTAGTGAATATTTTAGATTAAACATTTTATTTGTTTGTAATGTTTGATGCCTAAAATAATACCCACAGTATTACAAACAATAGGCACGTTTTTCAAATCAACAAAAATGCTTTTATTTCAGCAAATTATAAAAAGGATCAAAAACAGAATGGCAGCACTTGAACAGCTAGCAAAATACATGCAAACTTGCATTTCAAACATGGTGAAGGATAAACTAGCCAACCTCAGGAAGCACACAAAATAAAATCTGAAGCAGCAGCACATAACCAAAGGAACCCAAGCTGTGGTAGTCCAAACAAGATGCCATTTGTGGGGGATCAAATGGAAGGCAGGGCATCAACGTCTCCTCTTCCTTGCAACCTTCCTTCCAGGCTGCCTTCCAGCGGGTCTTCCCTGGGCCCTTGCAGGTGGGGATGATGTGGCAGCAGGAGTATGATGTTCAGCAAGCCGGGCCGGGTCACATAGCCCAGTGTCTGGGGTCAGCAGCTCCCTCTGCATCCACCAAAGGGCCTGGTTGATCACGCCCTTTGCCAGTTGCCTCTGCTCCTCCGTGCCTTGATTCAGGTCATGTGCCACGGAGGCACTGTAGGCCTCAGTGGGGTTGAGGGGGGCCCTCATGATGGCACTTGCCTCCTGAATCATTTTGAGGCTGGCTTCCTCCACTGCCCCCAATTTCTTCTTACGGCCTGGTGGCCTAATATAAAGGGGAGAAGCCTGGCTGGTGATGCTTGTCCTGGGGAGCTGCTGAACGCCACTGGGCCCGGCCTCCTCCTGGCTGCCACTGACCCCTTCATCCTGGCTGACAGTGAGGAGAGGATCTGCCACCTCCTGGCTGGTCTATTCTTCCTGTGTAAAAAAAAGGGACATGTTGTAATATATTTAGGAATATACTCACTCACATTTTCATGCTTGAATCTTATTTTTTGCCTTGAATTTAAACTTGAAAACAGACTCACCCTCTGACCCCTGCAGTTGTCATCCCTGACACCTATTTGTTTGCCCACGATTTTAGATTTTTACTTCCCAGCTTGTATTTTATTAACCAATATCAAGTCAAGAATCAAACAATAATTAAGATTATTACATAAATAGTTATGAAACTACTATACCTCATCATCGTAGAGGCGCAGATCTGCCTCTCTGTCAGCCAGGCCCTCTTCATCTGACTCTGCAGGGCTGTGGTGATCTGGGGAAGTCCCGCTGGGAGGTAGCGTGGAGGAAAGGTTGGGATTCAGACTTGACATTGATGGCCTGCCTTCCAGTTGATCCCGCAAAAATGACATCTGGTTGTAATACCACAGCTTGGGTTCCTTTGGTGGTCTTGCTGCTGCTCCAGATCTTAGCTGCTTTTGGTGAGCTTTGTACGCTCTCCTATATGTGCCCCTGAGGTTGGCAAGTTTATCCTTCACCATGTTGGCACTGCATTCTGGCACCCATGTCCTCATGTATGCTGCTAGCTGTTCAAGTGCTGCCGCTCGTACGTCCTTATTGTGGTAGGTGGGCTGCTTTGAATCCCACAGGATGGGCATTTCCCTAAATTTATCCAGCAAGTGCTGGATAATCTCTTGGGTCTGCAGGAGATCCATTGTGAAATTATGATTTACTGTTTTTTATTCTAGATTGAAAAAATAAAAAGAAACCAAAAACACAATTAAAAAAAGCCTCAGCATTTACATTGATAGAATATGTTGTTTAAAAAGTAGTACCTATATAGAAATACAAACACAGTGTCTCTTGTTTAGAAAATGCTGGCCAGCTCTGCCCCATTGTTTGGTTTTAGCTAACATTTTTTTTATACATGCCGCCCCTTTGGTTACATTGCAGGAAATAATAGAAATCTACAACCATACACAATTATTACAAATGACAGCATTCATCAAGGCACTATTGCATGTGTAGATATTCTGCCCCTCAGCATTGATTACATGAAAGTAACTTCCTAATGACCTCTGTCCAACCAACACAGAACAATACTTGGCCTGATCTGAATACACCCTACATAATTGATAATGAGTCACAGCATTTTTGACCTCTCTATTTTGTGATGTCTACAAAAGCATTTGGGTACGAAAATCACATTCTGGTATCCAAGAGACATAATAGCTTAATAAAACTGTGCAACCAACAGACCAAACCCCCATCCCATTGCTCTACATTTTAAGAGCCCGCTGCTGATCCCATGTTTAAATTTCTTACCTGCCTCTCTCAAAATCCTTGTTTCTTCCGCTCGCTGAATTAACACGTAACCTACGTAATCACGTCAAGCGCCTTTTATCCACTCCGCGTATGTATGAAACGCCGCCCTCGTCACCTTTTTACCATGCCCCTAATCAATTGAAAAAGTAAATATGGCGTTAACTGTGTAGGTTCTGGAATCGCGCGAATATTCTCCGCGTAACCTACGTCAATACGTTGTTGGCATTCGCGACACTCCGCATATGCAAGAATCCCCGCCCTCATCTCCGCCCCTGACGGGACATTTCCTCGTTTCCACGCCCCTAATCTCTGTGGGAAGGAAAGATGGCGATGTCACACGAGCGGGCACGGAGCTCTCATGGCGCAAGTGAAGGGACAGAGGCAGGACCGTCCCGATCCAGGCCTAAAAGATATAAAGCCACTAATATGGCGTTCGAAGAAATGGTGGAGTTGGTTTACATCATGAGGAGGAAGGATTATGATGGTGAATGTGGGCCCTACAAAACACCAAACCGTAGAAAGTCACACATAATGGACAAGGTGGCAAGGAGAATGAGGAGAATGTTTGGTGTCACCAGGTCAAAGGAGCAACTACGGAAGCGTTGGTCCGATTTAAAATTGAGGGAGCCACATCACATGAAGAAGATACTCAAAATTCTGCGTAAAAGTAAGTCCATATTATTTAAGGGGGGGGGGAATGTCTGCAATAATGTGTTGACATGTATATTTTCACATCTGCCTCCTTGGCCTGCTTGTACTTTTGAACACGTGTAGATACTGTATTGTGTTTATGTCAAATAACAACCTTAAACAAATTTAGTTAAATAGTAAACACGCGTAATATGACATTGTTTTGCAAAAATGTGACGTTACTCCAGGAACAACACACCTGGACATGGCTGACTGGCCCCAAACTTGGTTTTCCAACATTGTTGAATAGCAAAATCACAGAAATTAAATTGAGTGAATGTGACAGGCAAACAAGATTCATTCTCCAAAATGCAAATAAAGCTGATGTTTTAACATCTGGAAATGCAAAGCACCTGTGTCTCAAAAATCAAAGTATATTTATTTGGAGGGTCGACGAGAATTAATGTTTTGGGGGGACATCCATTTGTGTCACTTCTTTGCAAAAAAGGGGCAGGATCAGAGCTTGGCCTAGAACTACGCCAAAAATGGAGGATTGCTGAAAGAATAAACAACCAAAAATCATCATAAATGTATTGTCTATGCAATGTGTGCGATTTATGATATCCAATATCTGTGTGCTGATGAGTATCCCTTTTGTTTTTTATTATTTCTTATAGGGGAAAGAAGACGCCAGCAATTGGAGGAGGCAGAGAGGGCCAGACACCCGGAAAATCAAACACCTCCACATGTTGAGCAGGAGGAGGCTGGGGAAGGAAGAGAGGAGGATGTGGAAGGAGAAGAGGATGTGGAAGGAGAAGAGGATGTGGAAGGAGAAGAGGATGTGGAAGGAGAAGAGGATGTGGAAGGAGAAGAGGAAGGAAGAAAGGAGGAAGGAAGAGAGGAGGAAGAAGTTATTTTGGACTTAGAATTTATATCAGATGAAGGGCAAGTGGCGGAAGAACAATTTGGCGAATTGCAAGAAGGTGGATTGATGGATGAAGGAGGAGTCGAAGATGATGGGGAGGTGGTGGAAGAAGGAGGAGTGATAGAAGATGATGGGGAGGTGGTGGAAGAAGGAGGAGTGATAGAAGATGAAGAAATTGGGGATGTGGAAATTATCAGGCCATCAGGTCAGTGTCACCCCTATATTAATAGGGCCAAACATATGCAGATAGGCTGGAAATTATTTACATATTTTGAATGCCAATTTGTTTCTTTTTAGGGGATGAAGATGGTGTAGCACATTTTTCACGTGCAAGTGCTTCTATAATTGTACAGCAACTAATGGAGTGCAGCACGGAAATGGACATTATGCGGGAAAGGATGCTAGTCATGGAGCAGAATGTGCGAAATGTCATTTCAGAGTGTAGCACGGAAATGGAGAACATGCGACAAAGGATGCTAGTCATCGAACAAAATTACAAAAATATCATTGACATGATGGGCCGTGTCAAAGACTGAACCACAGAAGCCCATCCCCCGCCCATCCCCCGCCCACAAAACCCTTTTTAATTTTTGTACTTTCTAATACGCCAAAATTTCTAAATGCACACACAGTGTGCCAATATGTGCTATCTGCCATCACAGACTATCTATTGTCTGTGCTTTGTGGGTACAAACCCCTCCTCGATCCTCAAGTAGTCGAGAGGAAGGGTTTGCTCCCACAAAACACAGACATTGATCACCCATGATGTCAGATAGCACATGTGGCCATTTGTCTGTTTAACCAATGACATTTGGCGAGTTTTCACTGAATGTGTGCATTTAGAAATTTTGGCGTGTTCCAGTGTGAAAGCACACCATCCATATGACTGACTGCTGTTCTTTTTTTAAATTTTTGTTTGGTGTTGATCTTTTTTGGTTTGTAAATGTTTCCAGTTTCAGATCACAAAACGAACAAGAAATCTCACCTAAAGAAAGAAGTTAACTAATTTTTCTAAAAATAATACAAAAATTTGTGTTGTCTTAAAATCTTGTTGAAAAAATTAGACACAAACAAATACAAAGCCAAAAAATGTTTTGTATAAAAACAATACACAAACATTTCTAAATGTAAATAAATGTCTTCGAAACAAATACCCTAAAAAAAAATTAGAAAATAAAAAATAACCCCAAAAAATTTAACATAAATTAGTCTGGGTTATTGAAAACCAAACTAAATAAGAACTTTAATTTTGAACCAAAGTCTAAAAAAATTATGTTTAGAAGTGTGTGTGTATATATATATATATATATATATATATATATATATACATATATATATATATATATATATATATATATCTATATATATCTCTAGAGATAGATATATAGGAGACAAGCCCAAAAATTCTTGCGTATAGTTTCAGTGAAATTATTCTTACATTGTGTTTCGATCAGTATTATTGCTAATCACTGTCAATAAAGACAAAAAACTAAATAATTCAAAGCCAATATTTTGTTACAAAAATTTGCAGGAAATGTTTTCTGCCTAAAAATACACATTTCTTGTTAAAAAATGACTAAAAAAAAAATTAAAAATGTGACATCAAAAGCACAAAAATGAGTGGCTTCTTATTTCTAGACTGAATACCCAGTTAGTAGATGAGTGAATAATGTGCAAATGTGGTTAGTTAATACATCTGAGTAAGTAAATCTGGCACTAGAAGTGCACTATTTTTTGAGATAACCTGGAAGACAGAAAAATAGAGAAAAAGCAGTAATGACAAACAACTGTATAAAGTCCAATGGTCTAATTATTTATTAGTTGTGAGAATATTCCTTTCTTTGGGGGCCGAATTAGAAAGAAATATGATCTGGCATAGCAATGGCCCCCCGACCCATGAAGTACTCAACATATTTGTCGCGTACCTCACGAGCAGATTGGGGGGCCAAGCCAGCGCGACCAGTGTCCAGGCCAGGAATGTTCTCTGAGGGTAGTCCTGCCTCAGAGCCCATGGAGGCTAGGTACGTCTGGGAGTGCCTGCGTAGAAAATTGTGCAAAATGCAGCAGGCAAATATAATGGTGTTCAATTTATATTCCACCAAATGTATCGATGTCAGGAACAGGCGGAACCGGTTGCTGAGGATCCCAAAGGCATTCTCGACTACCCTCCGAGCCCTGGACAACCGAAAATTGAACACCTTCCTCTCTAAGGTGAGGGTCCTCTGGGGAAAAGGCCGCATTAGGTGAGGTCCAAGGCCGAAAGCCTCGTCCGCTAGGAACACAAACGGAAGTCCTTCCACATTATCTTCATCTGGTGGCAATGCCAGACCACCAGTTTGGAGACGATCATAGAAATCAGTCCGTGCGAACACTCCCCCATCTGACATCCGGCCGTTCTTCCCCACGTCCACATATAGAAACTCATACTGTGCCGACACCACCGCCATCAACACAATACTATGATAACCCTTGTAATTATAATAGTAGGACCCCGAGCGGGGTGGGGGCACAATGCGGACGTGTTTCCCATCTATTGCTCCACCGCAGTTTGGAAAATCCCACCGCTCGGCAAATTGGGAAGCCACAGACTGCCATTCCTGTGGTGTGGAGGGTAGCTGTGGGGACAAACAAAAAAAGAGATTTAGTACTTTGGCACATAAACATAGCAAACATAATCCTACAAGCATCCTTGTGCAACTTTACATTTTTAAAATAGCATTTACAAATTATGAAGGGAGAATTTCGGGGCACAAATATATAGGCCCACTTAATTAATAAGAGACTCCACAGCCCTCTGATGGGGACAAAAACACTTTGAAGGGGGGGGTGGGGGGTGTTTAAACTGTTTTTAGAAAACCAAAAAAAAAAAAAAAAGTGGCATGGTGGGGGTTGGCCCGAAGATAGCATGCTGGACAGGTTAATATTGGGTAAGATCAAAATATGCAGGTAGGCCAAAATAAAAAGAACATGTAAAAGCTGATATCAACATGCATAGTGAGAAAAGGGAACGTTAGTTAAACACACAGCATATCTGGGAAATAAAATAAAAAGTTAGTTTGCCACATTATTAAAGACACATTGTGAGGTTAAAATGAGGAAACTTACCTTCATATACTCCTCGTGCATAACTTTAATGATGGCAGCACACGTGTCCGGTATGATGACCCCAAGTGCCTGCGGAGAGATGCCTGTCGAGAACTTGAGGTCCTGCAGGCTCCTCCCAGTCGCCAGGTACCGCAACGTGGCAATAAGCCTCTGCTCGGCCGTGATGGCTTGGCGCATCACAGTGTCCTGCCTCGTGATATAGGGGGACAGAAGTTCCAGCAGACTGTTGAATACGGGGTCCGTCATGCGGAGAAAATTCCTATAGTCATTAGGATTATTCTCCTGGAGTTCCCTAAGCAGAGGCATATGTGAGAACTGGTCACGCTGGCGCAACCAATTCTTGGTCCAGAAACGCCTCCGCCCCCTGTTTCTGGCCAAAGTACTGGAATAATGAACATATCCAGCAGCCATCCCATAAACAGCACCAACTCGCGAAAATTGACGCTGCTGCTCCATCATGGCTTCAAACCGGCCGGCTGGTCAGTCAAGAACACACTCCAACAGAAAGCACAATCAAATCCAGCGGTACCTGCAAAGAACGCACGACACACAGATACGAACGCACAGTACGAATCTGCTAAGCAGAACGAACTGCACGCCTGTACCCGAATGCCAACTACGTACCCACAAGCACACGCACTGAACGAGAAAATACTACCTGCTAAAGCCTGGAGACCGAGAAGCGCGAATCAGCTCTAACCAAACCTTCACTAACACGAGCAAAGCCGTAACTAGCAAAAGCGGAACAGAGGGCGTCGCCATTGACTTTGGCCTTTCCCTTTATAGTGACGTCAAACGTGGATTACGTGCACGCGTTCAGGTCCGCAGGGAAATATCGTCCGCTGGTGTGTACAAGCCAGCGGGCCAAATGAAAAAACAGCCTTGTACGCCGGAAACAGCCCGTCGGACATTTCGAACGGACATGTTTGGTCGTGAGTACTCGGCCGAAGGCTTTAAGTAGGCAGGGCTGACAAGCAGAATCATCAACAGGTGGATCACTGTAGAGAGATGGGAGCTTGCAGTTAGCTGCCAGCTGAGCTGCCAGCACAGAGAAGGAAGGGCTGAGCCCAGCCCTGACAGACAGGAAGCAAGGGACAAAGAGAAGAAGATGGAAAAGACAACAGGAAGATCAATCTCAGAGAGTCGACTAACCAAATGGAGTCAACCACATCCCCCTTGGTGTTGTAGGATTAATAGTGATTGATTATTATTTATATGATTAGCCTAAGGCTCCCACACAGCCTCAAGTTTCTGCATTGAGTCTAGAATGCTTCCCACCCGCTATTGTGACATTATCCAAGTAATTTTCCTTTCGCACTGTAAGAGACACCATGGGTTGTTTCCAAGCTCAGGCTATAGTCAATTTGGCCCCTAGTATATTAAAGTATATTAATCTCTGCGTGTTCTTAGGCACTCTGTCAACCAAAAGGTTGAGTAATGCTATGGAAGGAAACTTGGGAAACCGGAAAACCTGTGATCTTACGAATCAGCTGAAAAAAAATATTCCAGAACCCTCCGATTCTCAGACATTCCCACCAGTTGTGTAACATCGAACTTAACATACCACAACCTCTAAAACAAAGGGGAGAGGAGGACAGGTAAAGTTTAGCCAGTCTGGATGGGACTAAGTACCATCTCGTTATAACCTTAACCACTTCCGGACCGTCACATGACTATATACGTCAGCACTTTGAAGAGGGATATCTCTGTTATGGCAGAAGCTAGCTGCCATAACCCAGGTATCCATCTCTTCAGCCGGCGGTCCGGTTTCCGATAATGGTGGTCTCTCCGGCGGATTTGTAAACAACAAATCTCAGAAATAAGCTCAGTCCTTCAGTGGTATAGAAGGTTCGCTTCTATAAAGGTGTTGTTATGTATTCCCTGGAAAGAGCAAAAAAAAGCCCTGTGCCAGTCCTTCAGTTCCCAGGCCAAGAGATCTTTTCCCTAATCTAGCATGTATAAAGGTTTGGTGGAATCTGTTGCCATTGGCTTACAGATTACAGAGATGCCTTCCCCTCTGGTCCACGGCTTGGCCAATCATTGGTGTATTTTTGTATCTGCCTGGAGGTCACATTTAATATTGACAATTTTGTTCAGCCAGTTTTGTGATTGACACACCTCAGTCACCTTGCCCAACCAGGAAAATGACTTGGTTATCTCTATCTTCTGCCTTGTACTGTTATCTCCAGTGTAGAAGGGGGTTCACAGACTTTAAAAAAAAATGTAATTTGCTATTTTTCTTAACATTTATGAAAATGTTTTTTTTTCCTTTTTACAGATGGTATCCACCTTTCTGCCGAGTTTAGAATTATGTTCTGATCATCAGATTATTAGAGGTTTTACGTCTTGGCTTACCTTGTTAGGAATAACTGGTAACAGTTTCCATGGTTACATTGCATGATGTTTAAATTTGCATTTAATGTGTGAAAGTATGCCTTGCTATACATGTAACTTATATAAAGCTCCATTTTAAATTAAAATTTCACACAAAATGAAAATGAAAAAGAAAATGATAAAAATGACATAAAAAAAAATATGTAGAGGAGAGCAAAATAAATGAAAATAAATATATTTTTTTTCTCCAGACTGATGATGTAAACATAAATCTAAAGTAAACTAAACAGTTTCCTCTTCTTCAAATTTCAGCGTATCATTCTTAAAATAAAATTAAGAACGGGTTGATAATATGGAAGATGTCATTATATTGTTGAGTATTTTTATCTCAGCAAAGAACAAGCCGTAATGAAATGTTGGCAAAGAAGTATCGTATTTATTGGCGTATAACACACACCCTGGGCCGGATTCAGATAGGTTAGCGGATCTGATTTACGATCCGCCGCCGCAAGTTTTTGTGGCGAGTGCTAAATTCAGAAAGCACTTACCTCAAAACTTGCGGCGGCGTATCGTAAATCCCCCGGCGGAATTCAAATTCCGCGGCTAGGGGGAGTGTACTATTTAAATCAGTCGCGTCCCCGCGCCGATCCAACAGCGCATGCGCCGTCCACAAATTTTCCCAGCGTGCATTGCTCCAAATAACGTCGCAAGGACGTCATTGGTTTCGACGTTAACGTAAATTACGTCCAGCCGTATTCGCGAACGACTTACGCAAACGACGTAAAAAATTCAAAACTCGGCACGGGAACGACGGCCATACTTAACATTAGTGTTGAGCAGAATACGCCATATTCGATTTTGCGATATATCACGAATATATAGTCGAATATTCGAGAAATATTCGCTAAATTCGAATATTCGTGATATTTTATCGAAATGAAATTTTTGCGAAATTTCGCTATTGCGAATGCGAAAATAATTGCGAAATTTCGACAACAGCGGAAGGATCACTCTGATTGGCTCAGAATATTCGTGATATTTTGCACTCTGATTGGCTCAGAATATTCGTGATATTGTATCGAAATTTCGCAAAATGCGAATGCGATATTGATGGCGAAATTTCGGAAGGAGCACTCTGATTGGCTCAGAATATTCGTGATATTTTACAATACAAAATAATTGCGAAATTTCGGCAAATGCGGAAGGAGCACTCTGATTGGCTCAGAATATTCGTGATATTTTACAATACAAAATAATTGCGAATATTCGGCAAATGCGGAAGGAGCACTCTGATTGGCTCAGAATATTCTTGATATTTTACAATACAAAATAAAAAGTGTTTTGCATTGGTGGTGATTCTTTACTCTATCCATCTGTCACAGCCGTTTGTCAATCAAACACCTTGAAGATTGAACACGTTCATGCTGCATGCTTTGGACTTTTTTTCACTTCACATATCAAAGACATTTTTATGAAAGATTATTTTTCTATTATTGGGACTATATTTCTTTATATATTTGTTTCACTGTGTATTTCACAAGTTATTTGCGCTTGCTTATTTTATAATTTGCCCACATGTCTTGTCACTAGACATATTTTTTATTCTTGTAGAGCGACTCCATTTTCTTGTATTAATTTATGTTGTATAACATTTTTGAGTTGCTGCTGTATTCTCCCCTTTTTTTAAGGTATGCGCAATTTTTTCCTTCTTACAAAAAAAAATAATATCAAACATACAAATATAACAGAAACATACACAAAGCCCCCCCCCTTTTGCATCAGAGACAATCAGAGTTCTCTTACCACAGTTATCGAAAATTCGCAATCATTTTCGCAATCGCATTAGCGAAATTTCGCAATTTTTTTTTTATATTCGGCAACATAAAAGGATCGCCTCAGCTTAGCTACTCGGCCCAGGGTCTCTAATCATACCAGCAATGCTTTTAGACGTCGATAGGATGTGATCTGTTTTAAAAATAAAATTGAAAAAATGTGAATATTCGGAATAGCGAATATTCACCGCGAAATTCGAAATATATCGCGAATACTCGAATATGCCATATTCGAGCCGAATATTCGCAATACGAATATTCGTGAGCAACACTACTTAACATAGGATACGCCGCACTTACCCCTGCTGTAGCAGGGGTAACTTTCCGCCGGAAAAAGCCGAACGCAAACGACGTAAAAAAAAAACGCCGGGCGGTCGTTCGTTTCAGATTTGGCGTAAATGCTCATTTGCATATACGACGCGTAAAAGATACGGAAGCGCCACCTAGCGGCCGGCCTGGAATTGCAGCCTAAGATCCGACGGTGTAAGTCACTTGCACCTGTCGGATTTTAGGCATATCTATGCGTAACTGATTCTATGAATCAGTCGCATAGATACGACCGGCCGGCCTTAGAGATACGACGGCGTATCAGGAGATACGCCATCGTATCTCCTATCTGAATCTGGCCCCCTAACTTTGAGAGGGAAATTTCAGGAAAAAAACGTTTCACAGTTTACCCTCTATTTTCAGGGTAAAAAAAGTGAGTGTTATACGCCAATAAATACAGGGGCAAATTCACGTACTTCGGCGCATATTTGCGTCGGGCGTAGCGTATCTAAGATACACTACGCCGCCGTAACTTAATTTTTTTTTTCAAATCCACAAAGAATGCGCGCCATAAGTTACGGCGGCCTAGTGCATCTTTTGCGTCGTAAGGGCGCGCAATTCAAAACGATGTGATGGGGGCGTGTTTTATGTAAATACGTTGTGACCCGACGTAAACAAAGTTTTTTTTGAACGGCGCATGCGCCGTCCGTGGGGGTATCCAAGTGCGCATGCTCGAAATTAAACCGGAACAAGCCAATGCTTACGACGGTGACGTCATTCTACGCAAATCCCTATTCGCGAACGACTTACGCAAACGACGTAAAAAATTCAAATTTCGACGCGGGAACGACAGCCATACTTAACATTGAGTACACCACCATATAGCAGCTTTAACTATACGCCGGAAAAAGCCGAACGCAAACGGCGTAAAAAAATACGCCGGCCGGACGTACGTTCGTGGATCGCCGTAACTAGCTAATTTGCATACTCGACGCGGAATTCTACGGAAATGCCACCTAGCGGCTGGCGTAAAAAATGCACCTAAGATCCGACGGCGTACTAAGACGTACGCCTGTCGGATCGACCCGAGATGCAGTCGTATCTTGTTTTGTAGATACAAAACAAAGATACAACGCGGGAAATTTAAAATTACCCACAGTATTTAAAGACACATTTTTTTTTTGTTTTTAGGTTTAAGATAAATAGAGTGGCAAGGGGGTTACTCTTTTTTCACTTTGTTTTTGCTTACGGTCCAATAGGAATGCTAAACCAACATCCAAGTTTTTTTTTTTTTTTTTACTGCATTCACTGCATTACTGGCTTAACCTGCCATCCTGAAATAGAACCAATCAGTATATATACAATGTTTGGGGGTTCTAAGTAATTTTCTAGCATAAAATACCAATTTAAACTTGTAAGTAAAACGTTACAAGAAAGTGATTAACCGCTTCAGCCCCAGAAGATTTTACCCCCTTCCTGGCCCCAGGGCCGGTGCTACCACTAGGCAAACTAGGCAGCCGCCTAGGGGGCACTGCTGTCTAGGGCACCCAGCCACTGGTGTTCCTACTCTCTTCTTTCTGCAGCAACTATCTAATGCCCTGTACACACGATCAGTCCATCCGATGAAAACGGTCCATCAGACCGTTCTCATCGGTTTGACCGATCTTGTGTACGCGGCATAAGTCTCAGCATCAGCAGGCAGCCGGCGCGCTGTACACACGTATGACTAGATTCATGTACGGCAGCTTAACTTTCTGCGGGTGTAGCGTATGTTATTTACGCTACGCCGCCGCAATTTAGATGGGCAAGTGTAGTATTCACAAAGCACTTGCTCCGTAAGTTGCGGCGGCGTAGCGTAAATTGGCCGGCGTAAGCCCGCCTAATTCAAATGTGGAAGAGGTGGGCGTGTTTTTTGTAAATAATCGTGACCTCGCGTAAATGACGATTCGAACGAACGGCGCATGCGCCGTCCGTGAAAGTATCCCAGTGCGCATGCTCCAAATCACGTCACAAAAAGTCAATGCTTTCGATGTAAACGTAACTTACGCCCATCCCCATTCACGGACGAGTTACGCAAACAACGTAAAACGTGAAAAATTTGACGGCTGTCCGACGTCCATACTTAACATTGGCTGCGCCATGGTTTTGGTGGTTTGTCTTTACGCCTGAAAACGCCTTACGTAAACAGCGTATCTTTACTGCGACGGCAGTGCGGATTCGGACTTACGACGGCGTATCTACTGATTCGCCCGTCGTAAGTCTACCTGAATCTAGCCCATAGTGTCAGAGGGGCAGTGGCAGCGGAAGACTGTATCTGTGTCCCGTCTCCCGAATGAATGGAAGCAAGAAAACATTAATTGATGAGTGAGTGAATAACTTGTATAGCGCTACAAATGCGAACTGAAATCGCCTCAAGGCACTTATTTCCATCCAGTGTCATCCTTATCCTTCCGAAGAGATGAGTCTTAAGTTTTTTCCTGAAGGCCCGATGGTTTTCTTCCATGCAGATGTTTGCGGGCAGAGAGTTCCATAGCCGTGGTCCTTGAACTGCAAATCTTTGTTCTCCCTTTGATCTGTAGCGGGACTTGGGGATGCAGAGTTGGTTTTGGTTGGTTGATCGGAGATCGTGTTTAGGGGTGTAATGCTTTATTTTCTCACACAAGTATTGAGGAGCCTTTCCTTGTGTGCACTTGTGGGTAAGACAGAGGTTCTTGAATGTGATCCTATCCTTTACGGTTAGTCAATGAAGGGTCCTCAGTGATGGGGTGATGGATTCCCATGTTTTTTTCCCTGATACCAGTCTGGCTGCCGTGTTCTGGACAAGTTGTAGACGCAAAATCTGATATTTAGGTAGGCCAATACAGAGGGAGTTTGCGTAGTCGAGTCGGGAATTGATCATAGTTCCAACTACTACTGCTATGTCTTCTTTTGTAATGAAGGGGATGAGTCTACGCAGCAGCCGGAGGAGATGGTGGGATCCGCTGACTACTGATCCTATTTCTGCATCCATCGACATTTCAGAGTCAAAGATGACCCCGAGACTTTTGACTTTGGTGCTTGGGGTGATCATATGTCCAAGGATGGTGGGTGGTATCCATGAAGTCTCAGTTTTTGTCTTTCGGTTTGCGTGGAGGAGAAGAAGTTCTGTCTTGGATCCATTGAGTTTGGTGGGCACTGGTAGGCTCCATTGATGGGCACTGGTAGTCTACATTGATGGGCACTGGTAGGCTGCATTGATGGGCACTTGTAGGCTGCATTGATGGGCATTGGTAGGCTGCATTAATGGGTGATGGTAGGCTGCATTGATGGGCGCTGGTGAGGCTGCATCGATGGGCGCTGGTGAGGCTGCATTTGATGGGCACTTCATTAAAAAGGTTGGGTATACATAGGCAGGGCAAAGGGGGTGGATTTAGGGGTGGAGCCAGGGGGGCGGCAAAATAAAATTTTGCCTAGGGTGTCAAAAATCCTTGCACCAGCCCTGCCTGGCCAGAGCACTTTTTACAATTTGGCAGTGCGTCGCTTTAACAGACAATTGCGCGGCCGTGCGATGTTGTACCCAAACAAATCTTGCGTCCTTTTTTCCTACAAATAGAGCTTTCCTTTGGCAGTATTTGATCGCCTCTGCGGTTTTTATTTTTTGCGCTAAACAAAAGAACAGTGTAAATTTTGAAAAAAAACACACTGGGGCTGATTTACTAAAAACAATGTGCTGCGCCGGTTCATGGCTTAATTGGTGCGCCGGATAAATCATTAATTGGGCGTATGAACCGGCGCAGCAGAGGGCGCAATGCAATAAATATGTAAAGCCGCCGAACTCCCTTTAGAAGTCTATGGGAGAAATCAAAAGTGTTAATTTCAAAGGTTAATATGCAAGTTTTGTCCTAAAAAGTGTTTGGGGGCCTAAATCCTGCCCCAGGGGACATGTATCAATGAATTTTTTATTTTTTAAAACGGCTGTTTTTTCGGGAGCAGTGAATTTAATAATGCTTAAAGTGCAACAATAAAAGTGAAATATTCCTTTTAATTTCGTACCTAGGGGGGAGTATTATATGCCTGTAAATTAGCGCGTGTTTCCCGTGGTTAGAACTGTCTCTGCACAAAATGACATTCTGACAGTTAGTGCATCACTAACCTACTAAACAATAACTTAATAAATGGTGGAACCCTCTAATGTATGAAAATCTCAATAAACTTCAATATTACCACAATAGCGGTCTCTGTGACATGTAACAACACATACAGTATAATACACATCACACTGAAAATAAGACATACTGTATAAGGCCCCTTTCACACAGGCGCCTTATAGTGCGCTCCATACAACTCTATGGAGCGTTGGATGTCATTAAAGTTCATGTGTGTGTAAAGGCAGGCGTCACAATACTTTTGACAATATAGTGAGTGCATGTGTTTGAGCTTTGGGTGCACACCCTAATGCAATAGGCTGCGCACACCTATGATTAGACTTATATGCTGCGGTAAAGTGGCAGCACCTTGGTTACCATTACAAAGTTGTCCAATATGCTGCTCACTTAAAGAAATAAAGAAATACACATTGGGGCAGATCCACAGACAGAGTACGCCGGTGTATCTACTGATACGCCGGCGTACTTTCAAATTACCCGCGTCGTATCTTTGTTTTGAATCCTCAAACCAAGATACGACGGCATCTGGGTTAGATCCGACAGGTGTACGTCTTTGTACGCCTTCGGATCTAAGATGCAATACTTTGGCGTCCACTGGGTGGAGTTCTCGTAGTTTTCCGCGTCGGGTATGCAAATTAGCTATTTCCGACGATCCACGAACGTACGAACGGCCGGCGCATTCCTTTACGTCGTCTCTAGTAGGCTTTTTTCGGCGTATAGTTAAAGCTGGTATTTCGTCGCGTATAGTTAGACTTGCTATGTTAAGTATGGCCGTCGTTCCCGCGTTTAATTAGAATTTTTTTTTTGTTTGCGTAAGTCGTCCGTGAATCGGGATGTACGTAAGGGACGGCGCATACACAGTTCATTCGGCGCGGGGACGCGCTTCATTTAAATGAAACACGCCCCCTAATCGCCGATTTCAATTCCGCCGCCAGAGATAGACTACGCCGCCGTAACTTACGGCGCAAAATCTTTAAGGATTCGAAGATAACCCAAGTAAGTTACGGCGGCGTAGCGTATCTCTGATACGCTGCGCCGGGGCAGATCTTTGTGGATCTGCCCCATTGTATTTTATTGCCCGCTATATTGATATGCATGTTCTTTATTTATTTTTTCATAGCTGGTGACCTACGAGTTGGGCTTTAAATTAAAGGCCCAAACACACGATAAAAAATCGTAAGTAAAACTTTGTCCGATGAACGATCTGCCAATTTTCAGATAGTTAGTACGGTGCTTTTCCACAGCCGATTCTGATTTTTCGTCCAACAAAACCTGGATCTGCACCCTATAAAATATTTGTCGTATGTAAACCCAACGTCTGATTTTCGTTTAATTTGTTTTCGTCAGAAAGAAAAAAAATTGTAAGAGCAAGACTAGGCATGCTCAGAAACAAAAGAATACATACAAAGCCATTCAACACATGACGTCACTTCGGAAGTTGTATTCTATCGTACGAGAATTTTCGTATGGTAAGTAACCTCTTCACTTTCGACATGAGACTAGCATGCCACAAAAATCGGACGACCGGTAGTCCGAAAATTTGATCATGTGTACGAGGCTATAATTAACATTTAATAAAGCTAAATGTAAAATATTTAATAAAAATATAATTAATAACATTTAATAAAGCTAAATGTAACATATTTAATAAAAATATAATTAACCATTTACGGACCGCCCACCATTGCTATACGTCGGCTCTTTGAAAAGGAATATTGCCCGCGATGATCCCCCCCCGATGCAGATCCGGATCATTGCAGGCCCCTCGCCGCCATCCTCAGTAAGGCTGCTTTCACACTGAGGCGCTTTGCAGGCGATATTGCACTACAAATAGCGCTTGCAATGCGCCCGAAAAGAACTGCTCCTTTTTATCTAGTGTGAAAGCCTGAGGGCCTTCCTGCTTTTTTTAATGGATAAAAGATTTAGTGTCAAAAAAAAAAAAAAAGTAAAATAAATATGAAAAAAATTAATTAAAGCGCCCCACGCTCTGGCCAAGCTCGCCGAGCAGAAGCAAACGCATACTTGAGTAGCGCCTGCATATGAAAATGGTGTTCAAACCACACATGTGAGGTATCACTGTGATCGTTAGAGCGAGACTAATAATTCTAGCACTAGACCTCCTCTGTAGCTCAAAACTGGTAACCTGTAGAAGATTTTAAATGTCGCTAATGGAGATTTTTAAGGGGAAAAGTTTGTCGCCATTCCACGAGTGGGCGCAATTTTGAAGCGTGACATGTTGGATATTGATTTTACTTTACTGTTGTCTTATTTTTTTTAATAAAAAACTTTTTTTTTTTTTTAAAAAGTGTGCTCGTAAGACCGCTGAGCAAATACGGTGTGACAGAAAGTATTGCAACGACCGGCATTTTATTCTCTAGGGTGTAAAAAAAAAAATATATAGGCCCAGATTCAGATACAAATGTGTATCTTTATGCAGGCGTAGCGTATCTCTTATACGCTACGCCGCCGTAACTTTGTGAGCCACGTATGGTATTCAGAAAGATTCTGCGGCCAAAGTTACGGCGGCGTAGCGTATAAGGGCCGGCGTAAGCCCGCCTAATTCAAATGTTGAAGATGTGGGCGTGTTTTATTTAAATTATGTGTGACCCCACGTAATTGACGTTTCTAACGAACGGCGCATGCACCGTCCGTGAACGTATCCCAGTTCGCATGCTCCAAATTACGCCGCAATAGTCAATGTTTTCGACGTGAACGTAAATTAGGCACAGGAAGCCTATGTTTTAAGCGTATCTGCCTTTGAGAATCGGCGTAAGGATACGACGGCGCAGTTTTTAAATTACGGCGGCGTATCTGGAGATACGCCGACGTAAACTGTTTCTGAATCCGGGCCAACATGTTTGGGGGTTCTAAGTAATTTTAAAGCAAAAAAAAAAGCCCATCGGCAGGATGGCACGTGCAGCCGAAGCAATGTACAGGTACGTTGCTTTGAATCTGTTGCCTAGCGGCGCGCGATCCCACGATCGTGTCACGGAGCGGCAAAATGGGGGGATGCCATTGTAAACAAGGCATCTCCCGGTTTTGCCTAGTGGCAGGACAGTGATCTACTGCTCCCTGTCATCGGTAGCGGCTATCAGTGTCGTCTCACAGGTATCCCAGCCCCCTAGTGGTTAACACCTTCCCTGCCAGTGTCATTTACACAGTAATCAATGCATTTTTATAGCACTGATCACTGTATACTGTAAATGACAATGATCGCAAAATAGCGTCAAAAGTGTCCGATGTGTCTGGCGCAATATCACAGTCACGATAAAAATCGCAGATCGCTGCCATTACTAGTAAAAAAAATATATAAAAATCCCATAAAACTATCCCCTTTTTTATAGACGCTATGGGCCAGATTCACGAAGCACTTACGCCGGCGTATCTCAAGATGCGCGGCGTAAGTGTAAATATGCGCCAGTGTATCTATGCGCCGTATCCCCAAAACGAAATACGCCTGAAAAACAGCTTTTTCCGACCAACGTAAAAAGATTATACCGGAGCATCGTGGGGTCTAAAATATAGTCAAATATGCAAATGAGGGAGATACAGCGATCCACAAAAGTATGTTTGACCGGCGCAGGCTACGCGCTGTGCGCATCAGCTGTATGTCCGGTCTGAAGTTACCCCTTATAAAAGCAGCCGTAACTTTGCACCAGACGTGTGCAGGTCAGCTAAAGCAGTGGTCATCAACCCTGCCCTACAGGGCCCACTAACAGGCCAGGTTTTATGTATTACCATGGGGAGATGCAGTCTAGAATACTGCAATCACTGAGCAGCAAATGATATCACCTGTGATGTATTTCAGTTATCTTGCAAACCTGGCCTGTTAGTGGGCCATGTAGGGCAGGGTTGATGACCACTGAGCTAAAGCAACACCGTTAGGGACGAGCTGAGCACACACACTTGCAGGACAACAATCTGTATGCCAACATGCCAGGGGCATCCATGGTCATAGCTATACTACTGGATTAGATGCGCGCAGAAGGCATCTTTGCACGTTAAACCCACACATTAATCATGGCACAATGAGAATGCATGCATGCACACCACTGTGGTCCCTAGCACAGACACATCACATCCTCATCAAATTGGATTAGACCAAAGTACACCGCACGGTACTAGGGAGCAGCAACGCCACGCCAAGGCTCCAATTATGTCACTGTACATTCATACACCATTCACACGGTCCTGGGATCACTTCTCCCTGGTCCTGGGGAACCCTACTCCACCAAAACTGAGGGTGACACCCCTTTTCCGGCAGTAATGTCACCCCCACATTCATACATCATTCACAAACATAAAACAAATCATAATCCCAGTACAAAAAAAAAAAAAACCTCAGGGGAGACTCATGGGGGGGGGGATCAGGGGAAGGAGGAGCATCCCCTGGTCTCTGCCCACCTGCCGGCCTGCCCTCCAAGGCCACAGCAATTCTGGTCAGGCCCAGATTGAGGGCTGCCGTATTGGCCTGGACTGCCTGGGTCAGGGCACACACCTCCTGACCCACGCCTGCTGTGGTGGCCTGCATTTCATTAAAACAGTTTATGTAAGCCAGAGAGTTGCATGACATGTCCTGTACTGAGTCCTTTATGGAGGCCAGGCTCTCCTCCATCTGGGCCAAAGTCTGGGTGACCTGACCCAGATGGCGGGTCTGAAGGGCCTGGTCCCTCCGCAGATTAGCAGGCAGAAAGTCTGCCACCCCCCTGGTCTTGTGGGTGGCCTTCCTGCCTCCAGATGAGGCTTGTGGCCTGGGAGTAGGAGAGACCCTTGGGGGGAGCCCTGTTGGGGGAGGAGTGGGAGGGCTACCCCTGCTGGAGGCCTGACTGCTGCCAGCCACAGGGGGAACCTCCTCCAAATGGAGAAGTACCTCATTGGCACTGGTGACCTCCTCCTCCTCAACCTCCTCCTCCTCATCCTCCTCATGAGGTGAGCTGTGGCCACTCCCCTCCCCTGAGGACTCCTGGCTTTCCTGGGGGTCTTCAGCAGCCTGATGTCTGGGGGATGGTGCAGACTGGCCAGATGGCCCTGCACCGTCCTGGCCATCTGTGGATGACACAAAACATTCACAGGTTGGAGGATACACACACTTGTCACATGTTCCCCTTCCCCCCCCACACATGCTACTCGCCAGATAGAAAAAAAAAATAACTTACCTGTCCTCACGGCCTCATCGGAGTCAAAGCCAGGCAGGCCCACCACTTACTGCCTGTGGAAGCACTGGGCCACTGCACGCTCCTCAGCAGTCAGCCTAATGGTGCAAGGTGGTCCCCCTCCAGTGCCCCTGGCATGTGCTGTTAGCTTGGCCAGCTTCCCACGGACCAGGCGCCTCAGATCGTTGATCTTTTTGGTGATCCCACTGACGGTCCTTGTCTCACCCCCCAACACATTGATATAATCTACAATGTCCTGCAGGATCTGCTTCTTCCTGGCCGGGGTGGTGTCCCGACTCTCAGGGCCATGCAAAAACCGCCCATGTAGGGTAATGGCCCTGATCAGAATCTCCTTCTCCCGCACAGAGAAGTTCAACTTCCTCCTCTTTGGTGCCATCTCTGCACCAAACACTCAGCACAAACAGACACAAAAAACAGACAGCACAAACAAACAGCAAAAACACTCAGCACAAACAGACAGCAAAAACAATCTACAATATCACTCTCCCATAATACTCCGACACAAACCAACGAACAGCCACAAACAACAGAACAAAAGCACCTTGCTTCAGGAAGGGAAACAAATGGATGTACTTTTGCAATGGAAGGGCGTATGTCTGGGCCTATTTATGCACTGGGCGTATCTCACTAAGTACGCCGTGCCTAGTTCCTATCTCACTGATTGTGCTGGGCCGAGTTCTGAGCATGCGCAGTGAGGCACAGAACATAGTCAGCGTCATGTGCGCATGCGCAGTCCGGCCGGCCCTTCATTTGCATGGGGTCACGGCTCATTTCAATGGAGCACCCCCACTTCCTTCCCACTTTCAATTACCCCGCCTTACGCCTCGGAATTTACGTTACGCTGGCGTATATTTGGGCGCAAATACTCTGTGGATACGGTGCTTGCGTCTCTAACTTGAGCCGACGTAACGGAAATGAGATGCGCTACACTGGTCTATATATACGCCGGTCTACGTGAATCTGGCCCTATAACTTTTGGGCAAACCAATCAATATACGCTTATTGCGATTTTTTTCTACCAAAAATATGTAGAAGAATACATATTTTTGCGGGATATTTATTAAAGCAAAAAGTAAAAAATATTGCATTTTTTTTTAATTGACTCTCTTTTTTTTGATTATAGCGCAAAAAAAAATGCAGGTGTGATCAAATACCACCAAAAGAAAGCTCTATTTGTGGGGAAAAAAGGACGTTGATTTTGTTTGGGAGCCACGTCGGACGACCGCGCAATTGTCAGTTAAAGTGACGCAGTGAAGAAACGCAAAATGTGGCCTGGTTATTTGGCAGCCAAATCCTCCGGGGCTGAAGTGGTTAAGTGGTTAATGCAAAAATGTTTCAAAATCATATTTCCTACAAATATATATATATGAGCATTCACTGGGCTCACAAATACTGCAAAACCGGTATCGGCGAATACTGGTATTGTTTATTGGAAGGAGATGCTTGTTGTAATCTAAGTTTAGTTGGACTGTACAGCACTATGTCAAAGAAAAGCACAAGATAAAGTGTTCTGTAGGGACAAGCTTATATAAGAACCTCACTCCAGGCAACCCAACTACAAGAGCAGGTAGCACCATTAAAAAGGGGTAGCACAGATGTGAACCTTGTTACACATACATCTCCTCGGCTTTGAAAGACTCTGGGCCTGAATCCAGAACCTTTGATGTTACTCCTGAGCAGTTTTAACAATGTCTTGATTTACCACTCATGACAATGAAAGAGCCATTCACTTTTAAGAAGACAAGCTTTGGTGTCTTTTCTACTCTCAACTTTATAAAGCCTCACTGTTACTATTGTTTTTTTTTTTACTTCAAAGACTTGTGTAGAAATCTGAGACATATAGTTTAAACTCAATGCCAGACAAAACTTTGTATTTATTTATTATTTTATTTTTGTGTAAAGTAGAAACAGGCTGAAGCCTGGGTTTGAGTTGTACTGATTTCTGCAGGGCCGTCTTTAAGGCAGGGAAAAGGGGGCAGCTGTCCTGGGCTCTGTCATTGTTGTGGGGAACAAAGCAGCTGCCTTATACTTGCCATTTATCCCATTTTAAATTCCCTTGTCCCTTGAAGTTTTAATCCTGTGCTATGTCCCGATATCTCAGTGTGAAGTGCTGCAACTAATGCTGCCCAGCTCTGCCCTATTGTTGTGTACAGATGACTCACCTGCAGACTAGGGTGACCACATTTCCAAACTACCATTCAGGGATGCACCCCTTCCCAAAAATCAGCTTGTGCTGTAGCAAATCACAGCACAGTGATTGGACACGAGAGGCGGGATTTATGATTTCTCCAATCACAAGCAGGGGGCGGGATTGTGCTCCTCCAGACATTCCCGGCCAAGACAAGTACTGTCAGTGAGTAAAGCGGTGATATGGCGGCCTTTTTTGGGAGCATTAATTTGGCTTGGGGGGTGGCTGTGTCAGTTTCATTCCGGGACACTGTATTGTCCTGGAATGAAGGTGCCCGGGACAGACCTGCAAAATGCGGGACTGTCCAGGGCATTCTGGGACACGTGGTCACCCTACTGCAGACCCTGGGGCAGATCCACAAAGAGAGTACGCCGGCGTATCTACTGATACGCCGGCGTACTTTCAAATTCCCTGCGTCGTATCTTTGTTTTGAATCCTCAAAACAAGATACGACGGCATCTGGGTTAGATCCGACAGGCTTACGTCTTCGTACGCCTTCGGATCTAAGATGCGATTTTTCGGCGTCCGCTGGGTGGCGTTCCCTTCGTATTCCGCGTCGAGTATGCAAATTGGCTATTTCTGACGATCCACGAACGTACGAGCGGCCGGCGCATTCTTTTACTTCGTCTCTAGTCGGCTTTTTTCGGCGTATAGTTAAAGCTGCTGTTTGGTGGCGTACTCAATGTTAAGTATGGCCATCGTTCCCGCGTATAATTGAAAAAAAAAATTGTTTGCGTAAGTCGTCCGTGAATCGGGCTGGACGTAATTTACGTCCACGTCAAAACAATGACGTCCTTGCAACGTCATTTAGCGCAATGCACGGCGGGAAATTTAGGGACGGCGCATGCGCAGTTCGTTTGGCGTGGGGACATGCTTCATTTAAATGAAACACGCCCCCTACTCGCCGATTTGAATTAGGCGTCATTACACCGCGAGAGATACACTACGCCGCCGTAACTTACGGCGCAAATTCTTTCAGGATTCAAACCAAAAAAAGTAAGTTACGGCGGCGTAGCGTATCTCAGATACGCTGCGCCGGGGCAGATCTTTGTGGATCTGCCCCCCTGTGTTTAATAACAAGAGCATTCATATGTAAATAACAGGAGCATTCATATGTAAATAAAGGCTGCATTCATATGTATATCATATGCATCTCTGCAGTGAAGAGATGATGTGCTGTAACTTCTAGCAACCAATCAGTGAGCAGTATTACTGTACAGTAATCTCTAGCAACCAATCAACAAGAAGAAATCATGTGCTGTAACCTCTAGCAACTAATCAATGAGCCGTAATGTGTGCTGTAACCTCTGGCAACCAATCGCAAACACTGCCTGATCTGATACAGTAAATATCTATTGTATGTCTCAGAGCAGCTGAATAGAAAAATTGCATGGGGAGGGGGGGCAACCAAGTTTTTGGCCAGGGTCCAATCAATATTAAAGATGGCCCTAGATGTCTGTATCTCTAATGGGAAAGTTCACCCTTATTTCCTTTCTCTTGCTCGCCTGGGACTGGTCAGGCTATGGACACTTATGTATTTTGTATGGGAAATTAGCTTTACGAGTCCTAATTTACCTCTGTAGCTGCAAGCAATGTGGAACAAATAATCCTCAAAGTTTACAAGAGGAGTGAAGAAGTAGTTGTAATCAATGATTTGTTCCCACACTTCCTGTGCACCTCTTCTGATCTGAGCTGCTGAGTCACTGCTTGGAGAGGGAGCAGCCTGTACAGTGCCTTGAAAAAGTATTCATACCTTTTGAAATTTTCCACATTTTATCTTGTTACAACCAAAAACATTTATGTGTTTTTATTGGGATTTTATGTGATAGACTGTGTGATGTGATAATTGTGAAGTGAAAGAAAAATTATAAATGTTTTTCAAAATTGTTTACAAATAAATATGTGAAAAGTGGAGGGTGCATTTGTATGGCGCCCCCCTGAGTCAATACTTTGTAGAATCACCTTTCTCTGCAATTACAGCTGCAAGTCTATTTGGGGTGTCTCTACCAGCTTTGCACATCTAGAGAGGGACAATTTTGCCCATTCTTCTTTGCAAAATATCTCAAGCTCTGTCAGATTGGATGGAGAGCGTCTGTGAACAGAAATTTTCAAGTCTTGCCACAGATTCTCAATGTGATTTAGGTCTGGACTGTGACTGGGCCATTCTAACACATGAATATGCTTTGATCTAAACCATTCCATTGTAGCTCTGGCTGTATGTTTCTGGTCATTGTCCTGCTGGAAGATGAACCTCCGCCCCAGTCTCAAGTCTTTTGCAGACTCTAATGCCCTGTACACACGATCGGATATCTGATGGAATCTAAACCAATCGTTTTTTTCATCAGATATCCAATGAAGCTGACTTTCATCAGTCTTGCCTACACACCATCGGTTAAAAATCCGATCGTGTCCAACACGGTGAAGTAAAACACTACGACGTGCTGAGAAAAATGAAGTTCATTGCTTCCGAGTATGCGTCGACTTGATTCTGAGCATGCATGGATTTTTGACCGATGGATTTCCCCACAGACGATCGTTTTTTTCTATCGTTTTTTTAACCATAACATTTTTTTTAAAACAGGTTCTATTTTTTTTCACCGATGGGAAAAAAAACGATGGGGCCCACACACGATCGGTTCGTCCGATGAAAACGGTCCATCGGTCCATTTTCATCAGACGAACCGATCGTGTGTGTATAGGGCTTTATATGCGACTGACAGAGTCTCATAGCTTCTTAGGTGCAAGAATTTGTATCATTTAGCCAGATTCACAAATAGTTACGCCGGCGTATCAGTAGATACGCCGACATAACTCTGAATCTGCGCCGTCGTAAGTTTAAGTGTATTCTCAAACTGAGATACACTTAAACCTAGCTAAGATACGACAGCCTGCGCCGTCATATCTTAGGGTGCAATATTTAGGCTGGCCGCTAGGTGGCGCTTCCGTTGAGTTCGGCGTAGAATAAGTAAATGACTAGATACGCCGATTCACAAACGTACGTGTGCCCGTCGCAGTAACGATACACCTTTAACGTAAGGCGTTTTCCAGCGTAAAGTGATTCCATCAAATAGCTGGCCTAGTCAATGTTAAGTATGGGCGTCGTTCCTGCGTCGAAATTTGAAAATTTTACGTCGTTTGCGTAAGTCGTCCGTGAATAGGGCTGGACGTAATTTACGTTCACGTCGAAACCAATACGTCCTTGCGGTGTACTTTGGAGCAATGCACACAGGGATATGTACACGGACGGCGGGTCACCCCTCCATTAACATAAAACACGCCCCCTCATCCTCATTCGAATTAGGCACGCTTACGCCGGCCCCATTTACGCTACGCCGCTGTAAGTTAGGAGGCAAGTACTTTGTGAATACAGTATTTGCCTCTCTGACTTAAGGCGGCGTAGCGTAAATAGGATACGCTACGCTGCCTTAAATATATGCGCCCCTACCAGAATCTGGCTAATTGAATCAAATGAATCCATCCTTTTTATATATCTTTTTATTTTAAGCTTACACAGATACGCATTATTTAGTACAAGTCTTACAACATCTTGTGGGCTGAAAATGTCTGTACTATTGGGTTTGACTTCTGAAACTTTGGAGAGAGAAAACAAAAGTATTTGTTGGCCATACTGACTGTCTTTTCATTTTTTAAGTGCCATTCATAAAATAACAGCTGGTTGGATGCCATGGACAGAAATTTTTAATATCACTGTGCACAGTTGCATCCCGCACATGTTTAATGTTTCCTCATTCGTGGGAAGCATGCTACTGTTTAATAGCAATATGTATGCCTTAAAGGCAAATCCAGGCACCAACAGCTTTTGGTGAATTGCTTATTCTATCTAGGGAAAGCGCTGACATGAGTTTGTGAGTTCTTAACTTTCCCATGATCCTTTGCAGTCAGCTCGAAAACTCGAAGCAGCAGGACTGCTGTTGTCTATGAGCACTAACTACTATCCTAAGGACCTGACTAACCACTTAAAAATGGGATAGTACACACAGTGGCGGAACTACCGCCATAGCGACCCACGCGGGCGCTATGGGGCCCGCAGCCAAGTGGGGCCCGGTGAGGATGAAGAATGTAAGCCAGCTTCAGGGGCGTCGTTAGGGCGTGGCTTGGGAAGCTGGAGCCCTGAATGGGTCCCCGAAAAGCCCCGAGTGTTTGCCGCATCCGAGTACATTGTTAGCCCCGAGCGTCTGGGAGTCAGGACCATCTGATGCCGAAGGTTGCCGAGTGCGGCCGAGTACCGTCAGCGCCGAGTGTTACGGAGTACGGCCGAGTGCCGTCTCGGCGCTGGCGGCACTCGGCCACTTTCGGCCACTTTCGGCATCAGATGGTTGTTGGGTACAGTGGCTGCATTTGATGTCACAGTGGCGGCAATTGATGGGCACAGTAGTAACGTTTGATGGGCACAGTGGCTGAAATTTATGTTTTTTTTTTTTTTAGTTTGTTTGCCCCCCCCAAAAAATGTTGAGCACCAGCCACCACTGCCTATAAATATTGTACTACATAATTATATTTTTACAGCTGTCACCATTTAATTTTCCCAGGGCTTTTCAGAAAATATATAATGTTGGGGTTCTAATTAACGTTACAGTGAAAAATTTAAATTTTAACCGATAGAGGACCGGCGCACGCAGATATACGTCTGCAGAATGGCACGGCTGGGCACAAGGGCGTACATGTATGTCCCCTTTAAGAGCCCAGCCGTGGGTTGCGCAGCACGCTCGCGACCCGGTCCTCGACTCCATGACCGCGGACCCGATCGCTGCCGGTGTCCCGCGATTGGGTCACAGAGAGGAAGAACGGGGAGAGGTAAGTGTAAACAAACCTCTCCCCGTGCTTACTAGTGAGACTGACACTAGGTCTGTTCCCTGTCATAGGGAACGACGATCAGTGACGTCACATGCCCAGCCACGCCCCCCACAGTAAGAATCACTCCCTTAGGGCACACGTAACCCCTACAGCGCCCCCCTGGTTAACCCCTTCACTGCCAGTGTCATTTTTACAGCAACCAGTGCATTTTATAGCTCTGATCCCTGTAAAAATGACAATGGTCCCAAAATAGTGTCAAAAGTGTCTGAAGTGTCCGCCATAATGTTGCAGTCACGATACAAATCGCAGATCGCCGCCATTACTAGGAAAATAAAAATTATTAATAAAAATGCAATAAAACGATCCCCTATTTGGTAGACGCTATACATTTTGTGCAAACCAATCAATAAACGCTTATTGCAAATTTGTTACCAAAAATATGTAGAAGAATACGTATCGGCCTAAACTGAGGACAAAAATAATTTTTTATATATATTTTTTGGGGATATTTATTATAGCAAAAAGTAAAAAATATTGAATTTTTTTCAAAATTTACGCTCTATTTTTGTTTATAGCGCAAAAACTAAAAACCGCAGAGGTGATAAAATACCACCAAAAGAAAGCTCTATTTGGGGAAAAAAAGGACTCCAATTTTGTTTGGGAGCCACGTCGCACGACCGCGCAATTGTCAGTTAAAACTACGCAGTGCCGAATCGCAAAAAGTGGGCAGGGGCCGGATTCAGATAGAGATACGATCATAGAATCAGTTCCGCATAGATTTCCCTAAGATCCGACAGGTGTAAGTGACTTACACCGTCGGATCTTAGGTTGCAATTCCAGGCCGGCCGCTAGGTGGCATTTCGTTTTTTACACGCGACAAATATGCAAATGAGGATTTCCGCCGATTCAGAAACGAACGCCCGCCGCTTTTTTTTTAAGTCGCTTGCGTTCAGCTTTTTCTGGCGTATAGTTACCCCTGCTATGTGAGGGGTATCCTATGTTAAGTATGGCCGTCGTTCCCGCGCGAGTTTTGAATTTTTTCACGTCGTTTGCGTACGTCGATTCAGAAAAGAGCTGGACGCAAGTTACGCTCACGCCGAAACCAATGACGTCCTAGCGGCGTCATTTGGAGCAATGCACGCTGGGAAAATTTGCGGACGGCGCATGCGCTGTTCGATCGGCGCGGGGACGCGCCTTATTTAAATTGTAGACGCCCCCTAGCCACGGAATTTGAATTCCGCCAGGGGATTTTCCAATATGCCGCCGCAAGTTTTGAGGTAAGTGCTTTCTGAATTAAGCACTTGCCTCAAATACTTGTGCCGGCGGATCGTAAATCAGATAGGTTACGCGGATCTAAAGATCCGCTAACCTATCTGAATCCGGCCCCAGGTCTTTAATCTGCATAATGGTCCGGGGGTTAGGTGGTTAACGTGTGTGAAAAATTAAAAAATTGCCCCAGACTCAAAGTGGTTAAAATCCAGAGCAGTTGTATGGTCTCTTTATTTAGAGGTACATCAATGGGTCAAAGAATTTTGGGCCAGATTCACAGAATAAGTACGCCGGAGTATCTGCTGATACTCCGGCGTACTTTCAAATTTGCTGCATCGTATCTTAATTTGTAATTCACAAACAAGATACGACGGCATTTGGCTAAGATCCGACAGGCGAACGGCTTTGTACGCCTTCGGATCTTAGGATGCAATACTTCGGCCGCGGCTGGGTGGAGTTCGCATCGTTTTCCAGCGTCGGGTATGCAAATGAGCTTTTACGGCGATCCACAAAGGTTTTCGCGTTCGTTACGTCGTCGCTAGTCGGCTTTTCGCGTCGCAAAGTTACGGCTTCTATTGAGGTGGTGTAACAATAGACAACCCATGTTAAAGTATGGCTGTCGTTCCCGCGTCGAATTTAAATTATTTTTTTTTTTTTGCATAAGTCGTCCGGGAATACGAAAGTACGTTACGCACGTCGCCATTCAAAACATTACGTCGGGGCGATGTCATTTCGCGCAAAGCACGGCGGGAAATTTCCATGCGCAGAACATTTGGCGCGGGAACGCGCCTAATTTAAATGGTACATGCCCCATTTGAATTAGGCAGGCTTGCGCCGGACGGCTTTACGCTACGCCG
The DNA here is from genome assembly GCF_905171775.1 of Rana temporaria. NCBI lineage: Eukaryota > Metazoa > Chordata > Amphibia > Anura > Ranidae > Rana > Rana temporaria. The sequence goes on along the minus strand of NC_053493.1, from coordinate 405,433,048 downwards.
CCGAAAGTTTACACGAAAGTGCTTTGTGAATCAAGCACTTACGCTGGAAACTTGCGGCGGCGTAACGTAAACGGGATACGATCCGCCGCCGCAAATCTACATAAATCTGGCCCGTTGTCTTTATACCTAAGCGATCCACCGTGTCATAAGGGTACCTATACATAACCATACAGCCGGAAAGGGTTTCATTGCTGCTTTAGTAACTTATGTAATCGGAAAGAGCATTTTGAAGTGCCCCAAAGCTGATCATTAATTCAGAAAGCCGTAATTTTGTTAGCACACAGATTAAAGGATTATCTTATTTTACCTAGTGCCTGATATATAGCGAGAGCGGTGTTTGGCTTGTACCATGACAAATGAGAAAACGCTGTCGGTGCCAGCCCTAAATCTGCAATGATGCTTTTGCTGCGAGCAGTAAACACAAGCACTCCTTGTTAAAAGTCTATAGAAAAGAAATGTAATGTATTACAGCAATGTAGGAGCCAGGGACCTTCCACCGCTTATATCTGCGAGCGATGTTTCTTTTCATATTCAATATCTCTCCGATGCTCCACAGCCAAATGGCAAAAGTAAGGACAGCCGGCAGTTTTAATTTTCAATTTCTCGCACAAATCCATCAACTCTACTCGCAATGATCCAGTCAAGTCTGAGAGTAAGTTAAGAGGACTTCCTCTGAATCCCAATCAGCTGGAAGCCACTGTCGGGCTTTCAGACCAGCTCACGGAAAATTCGGACTGAGAATTACTGTTTCTTCTGCAGCAAGACGTTCGGCGGCGGCTTAGTTGGATTAAAGGTAATATCATAGAGATTTCATATCGTAGTAAATAAAATTTGCCCCAGTTTTTTCTTTTGACAGTCCAATCTTTCACTTCTTTTTTTTGAGCTGCAAAAGGGTCAATAAAAAAAAAGCCAGATTTTGAATGTGTAAATTAAAGCTGAAGATTTGTTATAACAATTTTCACATAAAGTGAAACCTTGGATTACGAGCATAATGCGTTCCAGGAGAATATTTGTTATCCAAAGCACTTGCATATCAAAGCAAGTTTCCCCATAGAAGTCAATGGAAACTAAAACAATTGGTTCCACATTGACTTCTATGGCATGCAATACCGCATGTGGCCAGAGGTGGGGGGGGCACCGGAGAGATTCGGACATACTCAGAGATCGTTCCGCTTCAGCCCTGGAAAATTTTGCTAGCCAAAGACCAGGCCACTTTTTGTGATTCGCCACTGCATCGCTTTAACTGACAATTGCACGGTCGTGCGACGTGGCTCCCAAACAAAATTGATGTCCTTTTTTTCCCACAAATAGAGCTTTCTTTTGGTGGTATTTGATCACCTCTGCGGTTTTAATTTTTTGTGCTATAAACAAAAATAGAGCGACAATTTTGAATCCATTTTTTTTTACTTTTTGCTATAATAAATATCCCCAAAAAATATATTTATTTTTTTCTTCAGATTAGGCCGATACATATTCTTCTACATATTTTTGCTAAAAAAATTGCAATAAGCGTTTATTAATTGGTTTGCGCAAAAGTTATAGCATCTACAAAATAGGGGATAGTTTTATGGCATTTTTATTAATAATTTTGTTTTTTACTAGTAATGGCGGCGATCTGCAATTTTTATTGTGACTGCGACTTTATGGCGGACACATCGGACACTTTTGACACATTTTTGGGACCATTGTCATTTATACAGTGATCAGTGCTATAAAAATGCTCTGATTACTGTAAACATGACACTGGCAGTGAAGGGGTTAACCACTAGGTGGCACTGAAGGGGTTAAGTCAGTACTAGGGAGTGATTATTACTGTTAGGAGGCATGGCGAGGCACTCTGGGCCGCAAATTTAAAGGGACGTACAGGTACGCCCATTTGCCTGCCCGTACCATTGTGTCAACATACATCTGCGTGCAGCGGTTGGTAAGTGGTTAAGGGAATTTTGCATTTTAAATGTTCAAGCATTATGAAAAGCACTGCTTCCACCATTGCATAACGAAGCTTTATTTGCCATGGTATTTTCCCGAAATAATTACTGTAGGAAGGGGGCATTTACCGCTAACTCTCCACCAAGGTCTTCCTGCAAAAAAAAAAGATCAAAACAAACAGGTTTTTGGATGTGTTATGCCCTGTACACACGATCGGTTCGTCTGATGAAAACGGACCGATGGACCGTTTTTATCGGACGAACCGATCGTGTGTGGGCCCCATCAGTTTGTGGGCACTGATTGGCATCCATTGCGGCACTGATTGGCATCCATTTTTTGTGTCCTTCTCATCCCTGGTGGTATAGGGTGGCATACCTTTTTTTTTAAATCCCTGGTGGTCCAGTGGGCACTCCCTGGTGGTCCAGTGGGCATCCTCGGGGGGGCTGTGCTGATAATAGAGGAAAAGTGTGAGGAAAAGCCGATTACCGGCTTTTCCTGTTTACATTGTGATCAGCCGTGATTGGACATGGCTGATCACGTGGTAAAGAGTCTCCTTGAGAGACTCTTTACCTTGTTCGGTGTTGCGGGGTGTCAGACTGACACCCTGCAACAACGATCGCCGCAATGCGTGCCCCCGGGGGCGCGCAGCGGCTCAGAATCCTGAGGATGTCTATGCCCATAGGATGCATTAAGGTGAAAAAAAATTTACCTTTACAACCCCTTTAAGTTATCATTAGTTAGTTATTATTTCTGATTTTTAGAATTTTCGTTTTTACAAATTTCTGAATTTTACGTTTTTGTAATTTGAGATATTTTTTAATTTCCAATTTTTTTTTGAATTTCCAATTTCTTACAAATGTTGTTTTTTTTGTTTTTTTTCATATTTTCGATTCTTTTTTTAGAATTTCCAATTTGTTACGAATTTCAGATTTTTTTCAAATTTACAACTTTTTTAGAAAATATTCGATTTTATGATTATTCCAAAAAGTTTGTTTAAATGGGTTTTCATTCATTTGGATATTTCTGAATTAAAAATTTGTCGAAATTTGTTAAAAAATTAATTTAGAACTAAATGAATTGCATACGTCTTATCAATACAACATTTCTTCTCTGCCTGATGACCGTAGCCCCAAAGCTGCTTCTGTTTTCCGGTTGTATGGCAGCCCCCTTGCAAATCAATGCAAAACCAACATTCTTGTATTGTACATGAAGATTATTATCTGGATTCAGGTAGGGCGGATCACTTTTGAGGCGGCGTAGCGTATCGCATATACGCTACGCCGCCGTAAGTCAGAGAGGCAAGTGCTGTTTTCACAAAGCACTTACCTCCTAAGTTACGGCGGCGTAGCGTAAATGGGTGAGCCTAAGCGCGCCTAATTAAAATGTGGAACAGGGGGGCGTGTTTTATGTAAATGACTGGTGACCCGACGTGATTGACGTTTTTACGAACGGCGCATGCGCCGTCCGTGGACATATCCCAGTGTGCATTGCTCCAAAGTACGCCGTTTCGACGTGAACGTAAATTACGTCCAGCCCGATTCGCGTACGAAACAACATAAAAAGATAGGCCTGTTCCGACGTCCATACCTTGCATGGGCTGCGCCACCTAGGGAGCAGCTTTATCTTTACGCCGGCGTATCTCTAACGTAAACGGCGTAACTAATTGCGACGGGCGCACGTACATTCGTGAATCGGCGTATCTAGTCATTTGCATATTATACGCCGAACTCAACGGAAGCGCCACCTAGCGGCCATTGTAAATATGCATACTAAGATACGACGGCGTAGGAGACTTACGCCGCTCGTATCTTAACCTAATTTAAGCGTATCTGGTTTCCAGAATACGCTTAAATTTACGACGGCGTAGATTCAGAGTTACTTTCTGCTGATACACCGCCGTAACTCTCTGTGAATCTACCTATATAACTATTTTCTTCAGCCAACCAGAGTTCAATCAACTGGTCATATTTATCACAACTTTTAGTAAGTTTTTATGTTTAATTTGCATGTAGTTTGTGGTAACCACTGCCTACGTGAGGCTATACAAGTAGAAAAGTAATGAAAGATAAAGATATTTCAAAACATGACTTGTAGCAAAGGTGTGAAATTAATGATAAATAATAAGTTAAACTCGCCAAAAAAAAAAAAAAAGGACAAGTAAAGACTCAGATAATTAGCAGTTACCACCACTTACATCATATTTCCAATGCACGCTGTAATTATAATGGATTTAAATTAATCCCTAAATTATTTTGTGTACCTAAAGAATCGTTCGCCGGTGTTAACGTGCTTTAATGCGCATCGAGACTCAAATGATAATTTCTCTCCTAATCAGTTCTTTGCTACAGGATATCTTTCCAGGAGCACCCGCAGTTCAGCGTTATTCCTGGTAATTAATTGTGTGGATCTAAGTCGTTCTTAAAGAATGCCGAATTAGCATAATAAAGTATTTTGCTTGTATTCCAGATCACAGCCTAAAAGTGGAAGCAGCTCATTTCAGATCCTAAGATTTTAGCTTAATATGCATGTAATAAAGTCTTCGGTGTGACAGGTTGTCACTGAATAAAATAATTTTTAATTAAGTCCAGTTATTAAAGGGGTGATGGTTACAATAAAGTACCTGTAAACCCCAAATGGATGACATTCTGTTTACTAATTCCCCTGTGTATAAAAAGTAATTGCCTTTTTTTGAATAAATACATATTTTTTTTAACTTTTTTTGCATTTCAGTGCTGCTGATCTCCTGCAGCCACTTCCTGTCTACATGTACTCCAGCAAACACTGCATAACAATTCTCAGGGTTGATTCGTATTCTTGAAGGGTAGAGATTGTGCTGGAATGACTTGGTTGGTCGTTGGTTGTAGCTAGGAGGTCCAAAAGGCAAGGAAAGAGGTTTCTTTCCAGAGATTGATGCCTGACTGTTTTGTGAAGATGGTAAACCCAGTTATGGGTATGGGCTGCTACCACAGGTTGCGGCCAGGTGGTCGCTCCCATGGTGATAAAAGGAGGTGATTGTAAATGAGCGCCCAAAATGCAGTAGTCTGGGACCTGAGCATCAGGTCTGTGAATGTCCGACCGTCAACTGAGGCTTGACAGGCAGCATTCAATGTTGATTCATGTCTTCCTTTCCTTTCCTTTCCTTTCCTCTCCTCTCCTCTCCTTTACTCTCTTTTCCTCTCCTCTCCTCTCCTTTCCTCTCCTCTCCTTTCCTCTCATTTCCTTTCCCTTACTTTCCTATTTCCTTTCCTATTTCCTTTTCTTTCCTTTGTTTTCCATTTCCGTTCCTTTTTCCTTTTACTTTTTCATTTCCTCTTCCCTGTTTCCTTTCCTTTCCTATTTCCTATCACTTTTCCTTTCCTTTCCCTTTTCCCCTCATTTCCTTTCCTTTCCCTTTTCCCCTCCTTTCCTTTCCCTTTCCCCTCCTTTCCTTTCCCTTCTTTTCCCTTTTCCCTGCATTTCCTTTCCTTTCTCTTTTCCCCTCCTTTCCTTTCCTTTCCCTTCCTTTCCATTTTTACCGCATTTCCTTTCCCTTCCCTTTTCCCCGCATTTCCTTTCCTTTCCCTTTTCCCCTCCTTTCCTTTCCTTTCCCTTTTTCCCTCATTTCCTCTCCTTTCCCTTTTTCCCCTCCTTTCCTTTCATTTCCTTTCCCTTTTCCCCTCCTTTCCTTTCCCTTTTCCCCTCCTTTCCTTTCTTTTCCCTTCCTTTTCCCCTCCTTTCCTTTCCTTCCATTTCCTTTCCTATTTCCTTTGTTTTCCTTTTCCATTTGTTTTCTTTTCCTTTCCATTTTCTTTCCATTTCCTTTCCTTTTCCTTTACCTTTCCTTTCCCTTTCCCCTTTTCCCTTTCCTTTCCCTTTCCCATTTTCCTTTTGTTTCCCTTTCCCCTTTACCTTTCGTTTCCCCCTTTACCTTTTCCTTTCCCTTTCCTTTCTCTTCCCTTTTCCTTTCCTTTCCCTTTCCCTTCCCTTTTCCTTTACCTTTCCTTTCCTTTTTCCTTTCCTCTTTCCTGTTTCCTTTCCTTTCCTATTTCCTATTGCAAATCCTTTCCTTTCCATTTTCCCCTCCTTGCCTTTCCTTTCCCTTTTCCCCTCCTTTCCTTTTTCCCCTCCTTTCCTTTCCCTTTTCCCCTCCTTCCCTTTCCCTTTTCCCCGCATTTCCTTTCCTTTCGATTTTCCCCCCATTTCCTTTCCTTTCCTTTCTTTTCCTTTCCTTTTCCCCTCCTTTCCTCTCATTTCCTTTCCTTTCCCTTACTTTCCTACTTCCTTTTCTTTCCTTTGTTTTCCATTTCCGTTCCTTTTTCCTTTTCCTTTTCCTTTCCCTTTCCTTTCCCTTTCCCCTTTTTCCTTTTTCCTTTCCCTTTCCCTTTTTCCTTTCCCTTTCCCCTTTACCTTTCATTTCCCTTTCCCCTTTACCTTTCCTTTCCCCTTTACCTTTCCTTGCCCTTTCCTTTCCTTTTCCTTTCTCTTTCCTTTCTCTTTCTCTTCCCTTTTCCTTTACCTTTCCTTTACCTTTCCTTTCCTCTTTTTTTTTTCCAGGGAAGACTTGCCCACAGCATGGATTAAGTTTCCAGGTGCTAACATATGCACATGCTCAGGGCAGCAAGGGGGTGGGCAGGCACGCGTCTGTCACCAATACTGACGCTAAATGGGCTATTTAAACAAGTCTGCAGCATTGACTCATTGCTGTTTGGTCTACAGCTTCTATGTGCTTGTTCCTGATGCCTGTGTCTGACCTCTGATATTGACCTGGCTTGCTCTTAACCTTGCTTGTCTGCTACCTTCTCTGACACTCTGTGTCACTTCATCTGCTCCTGCTGCCACATTGGCCTGCTAACAACTGCCACTGACTACTGGCCTGATCACGGGCACTAATACCCCACCGTGCTCTTGTGGCTGCTGTCTCACTACCAGTGGCTCCCGAGCTGGAGCTGTATGAGAGGCCTTCCTCTTCATGTCAGGCTCACAAACCAGGTACATGGGGCCAGATTTACGTAGGTGAGCGGCGGCGTAACGTATCGTAGATACGTTACACACTGCCGCGCGTAGCGTAATTCTGTATTCCCGGATGGCTTACGCAAACGACGTTCATTTTTAAATTTCGACGCGGGAACGACGGCCATACTTTAGACAGCAATACGTTTGCTGACTAAAGTTAGGGCACCCAAAACGACGACTAACTTTGCGACGAGAAACTAGACTAGCGGCGACGTAGCGAATGCGAAAATCCGTCGTGGATCGCCGTAACTCCTAATTTGCATACCCGACGCTGGTTTACGACGCGAACTCCCCCCAGCGGCGGCCGCGGTACTGCATCCTAAGATCCGACAGTGTAAAACAATTACACCTGTCGGATCTTATGGATATCTATGCGTAACTGATTCTATGAATCAGTCGCATAAATAGAAACAGAGATACGACGGAGTATCAGGAGATACGCCGTCGTATCCCTTTTGTGAATCTGGCCCATGATACCTTTTCCTCTTTTCTTTTCTTTTTCCCTTTTCTTTCCTTTTTTGTTCTCTTTTTTTTCTTTCCTCTTTTCTTTTCTCTTTTCATTCCTCTTTTCCTTCCTATTTTATTTTCTTTGCTTATTTCCTTCCTTTCTTGCCGTGCCCTCTTTTTTTCTTTTCCTTCCTCTATTCCTTCCTCTTTTCCTTCCCTTTTTTCCTCTTTTCTTTCCTCTTTTCCTTCCTACCTTCCTTGTCCTCCTTTCTTTCCTTTTTTCTTTCCTCCTTTCTTTCCTCTTTCCCTTCCTTCCTTGCCTTGTCCCCTTCCTTCCTTGCCTTGTCCTCTTCCTTCCTTGCCTTGTCCCCTTCCTTCCTTCCTTGCCTTGTCCCCTTCCTTCCTTGCCTTGTCCTCTTCCTTCCTTGCCTTGTCCCCTTCCTTCCTTCCTTGCCTTGTCCCCTTCCTTCCTTGCCTTGTCCCCTTCCTTTTCCTACCTTCCTTATTTTGATATTTTCTTCCTTCCCATGGGTGTATTTGTCATCTTGACTGACCTCCCTGTCATACTTTCTCAGATACTTCTACCTCTGAAATAACAACGTGCGCTGCCAAAATAACTTAGATGATTTTTAATACTTTTCCAAGTGAACCATGAAATGGCGCGGCGTTCTCAAACAATGTGCGCATTCTGTTAATTTCCATTTCTGCTAACATGCTGCAGAATCTAATCTTTAAATGGTCTTGTTGTTCCCCCCATGAACTACAATTTGTATGTCATTCCAGAATCGCATGCCGTCTCTATTCAGTATAGTTAATTAAATTTCTAATCTGAAAAACGTCTTTGTTCTTAGATTTCAAAAAAAGTACTTATTATATTTCACAAAACATCAACTCTCACAGTGAGGAATTTGGAACGATAACTTAATAACGTATGATTTGTGCCTCCAGTCAGAGTTTTTTCTTAAAGGAAAACCCAGAAAACACACTTCAGTAATATATAAATACAAAAAATATACAGGGCCAAATCCTCAGAAAACTAGCGTAACTTAACTGTGACGGTATCGGTATGATATCCCCGTCAAGCATTCCCTCCTCTCCATACAAGAACATCACAGGATCCCCCACACATGAGTCAAGACTGGATGCTGGAACCAAGACACTTTATTGACACAAAAACTCAGCTTATATGTGGTTACAGCCTGTTAGGAACGCCCCCCTCACACAGTGGGGTTTCCCATACAGATTATAGGAGACAAGTCGGAGCCGACCATGCAGACACGTTTCTTTAGATAAAGACATCAGTGGAGTTAATAAATACACTGAAGCAATCAGAATAATTAACATACTACTTCTCTAATCATTTAGCCTGATGATACAATACTCATCTTTTAAGGGTAAACACAGATCTTCTTTACACAACACAATAGATCAATTAACCTTTAGAATAGTGAGGGGACATTAGCACGTCAATAACCGGTCAGAGGAATGAATCACACATGAAATTCCTTTCTACCTCTACCCATATGGCTAGCAGGGAGCAGTAAGCTGAGACATATAGGCAAATGTATCACAATGGCCCCCCTTTTGCTCCCTGCTCCGGCAAATCCGGTTGGACCTTCCCTGGTCCAGTAGGGTTGACGGGTTCAGAGCTTTTAGTCCGAGGTTAACTCTGTTTGGCATGACTGACCTCCCTTGGCAACTGCTTCAGACTCAGGTATGTCACCGGGTCGTCAGATCACACGCCGGTCAGTCCCCAAGTCTTTGTGCGATCTGCAAAGTCACCAGAAGTCAGTGTGAAGACAGTGAATGGGTCTGTGCGCCGCCGTCTAGGTGTCCCGCTATGGGAGGGGCAGGTTATGGCTCTGAAGTGACAATCACAGGAGATTCATAAAAAGGAAAAGTTATATTTGTTGAAATGCTGTAGCACTGGTACTCAGAGTCCAGGGGGGGGGGGGAGAGGACTCAGAGCCCCATAAGGTCAGCCACCCCCTGCTCCCTCCGCAGCCGCCGGTTCTCCTCTTTGAGCTTCTCTAGCTCCATCTCCAGTTCATGGAGCCTGGGGGGGTCAGCCCGCTGTGACCTCAGGTGGTTGTTCTCCTCCTCCATGCGGCTTATGCACTCCTCCAGCTCTATGTACTCACGGATCAGATCCTGCTAGCTGGCGGTGCCTCTTTCTGCCCAGCTCCCTCCAAGGCCTCTCCGGCTCATGGCTGTCGCCCATGACCAGCTGACAATGGTGTTCCCTGTTGTCCGTAATAACAGATTGTACCATGAGGGCTTCGTAAGGGGTGCCCAATGGTTCTTCCTGACCCAGCTCCTGGGGATCCCAAGCCGAGTCTACACAATGGGCTGCTGCTGGTGGGCGGTACCCAGGTTGAGACCAATTTGACCTGGTGTTGTCATTCAGGGGGCAATTCTGCTTGAAGTGACCCAACTGTTTGCACCGGAAGCAGCGTTGTTCGTTGTCCTCCTGGCGTGGATAGCGAGGGCTCGATGTCATCGATCTGTTAGGCGGTTGGTATCTAGCGGCTGGTGGGTGTGAGGGCGCCGTTGGTCGTGGAGGTTGTACCCGTGGTGTGACCTGGTTTGTCTTGCGAGTATCCGCATATTCATCCGCCAACTTCGCGGCCTCTGGTAGAGTCATGGGCCTGCGATCTCTCACCCAATCTTTGACATCCGTCTGGATGTGATTGTAAAATTGCTCCAGGAGCATTAGTTGCAAAATGTCCTCTGCGGTGGTGGCCTGGCTGCTGTTAACCCAGTTAGAGGCCGACAGGGACAACTGGCATGCCCATTCCGCGTAAGAGTCTTCCGTGGTTTTGCGTGAGTCCCTGAACTTCTGTCGGTGGGACTCTGGGGTTACTGCATAACGAGCCAGGAGCACTTCTTTAACCCTGGCGTAGCTATGGATATCCTGATCTGGCACGGTCCGGAAAGCATCAGAAGCTTTGCCTGACAGTTTGCCTGACAATATTGAAACCCACTCTCTTCTAGCTATTCGGTGCAGGTTACATTGTCGCTCAAAATCTGCCAGGTAGTTATCAATCTCACAGTCCTTTTCATCAAAAGCTTTAAAAGCGCTAAACGGAATCTTCCTTGCGTCTGCTGTGCTGTACTCACTGTTTGGAGAATGTGCGGCTGCTTGTTGGACTGCTGCCAGTTTTAACTGTAGCTCTGCATCTCTTATTTCTTTAGCCTCCTGTAGCTCTGCGTCTCTTATTTGTTTGTCTCTTATTTGTTTAGCCTCCTGTAGTTCTGTGTCTCTTATTTGTTTGTCTCTTATTTGTTTAGCCTCCTCCGCTAACAGGTCCATCACTTTCAGCACCACATCCGGCGTTGGGTTCGGGCCGAACCACGCTAGCTTCTCTCTCATTAGCTTGTTGGTTGGTGACTCCTCCTGAATCACTGGTGTCTCCATCTCTTGTACTGCTGGCGTTGCTGCAATCACGTTCTCCTGGTCTAGCTCCATTAATTCTGCTATGATGACCCGCTTGGTTTTGTTGCTAGCAATCCTTCCACGAACTTCCAGTAGTTCTTTCAGTGTCTGCTTGGAATCCGGGTGTAAAGGAGAGTAGAAGGGAAAATCCCACTGCTACCAACCAATTGTGACGGTATCGGTATGATATCCCCGTCAAGCATTCCCTCCTCTCCATACAAGAACATCACAGGATCCCCCACACATGAGTCAAGACTGGATGCTGGAACCAAGACACTTTATTGACACAAAAACTCAGCTTATATGTGGTTACAGCCTGTTAGGAACGCCCCCCTCACACAGTGGGGTTTCCCATACAGATTATAGGAGACAAGTCGGAGCCGACCATGCAGACACGTTTCTTTAGATAAAGACATCAGTGGAGTTAATTAATACACTGAAGCAATCAGAATAATTAACATACTACTTCTCTAATCATTTAGCCTGATGATACAATACTCATCTTTTAAGGGTAAACACAGATCTTCTTTACACAACACAATAGATCAATTAACCTTTAGAATAGTGAGGGGACATTAGCACGTCAATAACCGGTCAGAGGAATGAATCACACATGAAATTCCTTTCTACCTCTACCCATATGGCTAGCAGGGAGCAGTAAGCTGAGACATATAGGCAAATGTATCACATTAACTTTTCCGAGTTAAGTTACACGGCCTTAAAATTTCTACCTAAGTGCCCGATCCACAAAGCACTTACCTAGAAATTTCAGGCCGTGTAACTTAAGTGCCTCCGTCGCAAGGCGGTCCTCCTCTCCGGGGGGCGATTACAATTTAAATGAGGCGCGCTCCCGCACCGGCCGTACTGCGCATGCGTGTGACGTCATTTTCCCGACGTGCATCGCGAAAAATTACGTTACGTCGGGCTTTGTGGATTGCGACGGGACAATAAAGTTGCGTCGGGTAAAAAAAAAGTTACGCGCCGGGAAAAAAAATTCAAAATTTAAAAAAAATTGCGGCGATCGAAAAAAAGTTCTGTTTTTACAAGGTGTTACTAGTTTACACTTTGTAAAAGCAGAACTAATTTTACGTATGCAAAACGTAACTTACGCAGAAAACACAAAGCTAAAAAGCTTTGTGGATCTGCCTAAGTACTCATTTGCATACGCAAAGCGGCATTTCGACTCGAAATGCCCCCAGCGGCGGATGCGGTACTGCATCCTAAGATCTGACAGTGTAAGTGTCTTACAGATGTCAGATCTTCTGCCTATCTTAGGAAAAATCCTTTTGAGGATCAGTTCCAAAGATAGGCACAGGGATACGCAGGCTGAACAGCAGTTCCGCCTGCGTATCTCCTTTGAGGATTTGGCCCATAAAGCTTATTAACAATAAACACTAAAGAAAGTCCAAAAAGTGCTCTTAAAAGTCCTATTCAGCAACACAAGCTGAGTGAAGACACCAAATATTTAAATGAACGAACATCAAACTGGAGTGTTTGTGTGGAAAAAATCCCAAAAAATCCTCCACCTTGTGACGTCACCAACATTAAAGTGGATGTAAAGCTACTCTCATCCTTTCTAAACTATTGTCATAGGGCCAAATTCTCAAAAGAGATACGCAGGCGGAACTGCTGTTCAGCCTGCGTATCTATGTGCCTAACTTTGGAAACGATCCTCAAAAGGCTTTTTCCAAAATTAGGCAGAAGATCTGACATGTGTAAGACACTTACACTGTCAGATCTTAGGATGCAGTACCGCATCCGCCACTGGGGGCATTTCTCATTGAAATGCCGCTTTGAGTATGCAAATGAGGACTTAAGCAGATCCACAACGCTTTTAAGCATTGTGATTTCTGCGTAAGTTCCGATTTGCTTGCGCAAAACTAGGGCTGGTTTTACAATGTGGAAAGTTAGTAACACCATGTAAAAGCCCATTCAAGCGACGGCATTTGGTATGCATTCCTGAGGGAGAACTCCACGGCAATTTGTAAAATCAAAACCGGCATGGGTTCCCCCCCAGGAGCATACCAGGCCCTTAGGTCTGGTATGGGTTGTAAGGAGACCCCCCTACGCCGAAAATTCGACGTAGGGGGTCCCCCTACAATCCATACCAGACCCGTATCCAAAGCACGCTACCCGGCCGGCCAGGAATGGGAGTGGGGACGAGCGAGCGCCCCCCCTCCTGAGCCGTACCAGGCCGCATGCCCTCAACATGGGGGGGTTGGGTGCTCTGGAGCAGGGGGGCGCACTGCGGGCCCCCCCACCCCAGAGCACCCTGTCCCTATGTTGATGAGGACAGGACCTCTTCCCGACAACCCTGGCCGTTGGTTGTCGGGGTCTGCGGGCGGGGGGCTTATCGGAATCTGGGAGTCCCCTCAAATAAGGGGGCCCCCAGATACCGGCCCCCCACCCTAAGTGAATGGATATGGGGTACATCGTACCCCTACCCATTCACCTGGAGGCAAAGTGATAGTTATTAAACACACAACACAAGGGTTTTTAAAATCATTTATTAGTCTGCTCCGGAGGCCCCCCCTGTCTTCTTTAGCTCTAATACCAGGGGGGGCTTCTTCTTCCACTCTCCGGGGGGGGGGTCTTCTCCGCTCTCCGGGGGTCTTCTCCGCTCTCCGGGGGTCTTCTTCTATCTTCGCCGCTCTCCGCTGTTGACTAGGCGCACCCCGGTTCTTCTCCAGCTGTCCGGTGCCTTCTCCTTCAGCGCTGGCTGCCTGCTATCTTCGTGTGTTAGCTCAATTACTAGCAGGCAGCCAGCGCGGTCTTCTGTGACGTCACCTTCTTCTCTTCTCTTCTTCTCCCTTCTTCCGATGTTGACACGACGCCTCTTGTCACTGCAATGATGGAAGCGCGCCTTGCATCCCATTTATATAGGCCTCACCGTCCCATCATGCTCCGTTAGGTACCCACGTGGGTAGGCACCCACCACGTGGGTACCTACCGGAGCATGATGGGACGGTGAGGCCTATATAAATGGGATGCAAGGCGCGCTTCCATCATTGCAGTGACAAGAGGCGGCGTGTCAACATCGGAAGAAGGGAGAAGAAGAGAAGAACATGACGTCACAGAAGACCGTGCTGGCTGCCTGCTAGTAATTGAGCTAACACACGAAGATAGCAGGCAGCCAGCGCTGAAGGAGAAGGCACCGGACAGCTGGAGAAGAACCGGGGTGCGCCGAGTCAACAGCGGAGAGCGGCGAAGATAGAAGAAGACCCCCGGAGAGCGGAGAAGACCCCCGGAGAGCGGAGAAGACCCCCCCCGGAGAGTGGAAGAAGAAGCCCCCCCTGGTATTAGAGCTAAAGAAGACAGGGGGGCCTCCGGAGCAGACTAATAAATGATTTTAAAAACCCTTGTGTTGTGTGTTTAATAACTATCACTTTGCCTCCAGGTGAATGGGTAGGGGTACGATGTACCCCATATCCATTCACTTAGGGTGGGGGGCCGGTATCTGGGGGCCCCCTTATTTGAGGGGACTCCCAGATTCCGATAAGCCCCCGCCCGCAGACCCCGACAACCAACGGCCAGGGTTGTCGGGAAGAGGTCCTGTCCTCATCAACATGGGGACAGGGTGCTCTGGGGTGGGGGGGCCTGCAGTGCGCCCCCCTGCCCCAGAGCACCCAACCCCCCCATGTTGAGGGCATGCGGCCTGGCATGGCTCAGGAGGGGGGGTGCTCGCTCGTCCCCACTCCCATTCCTGGCCGGCCGGGTAGCGTGCTTTGGATACGGGTCTGGTATGGATTGTAGGGGGACCCCCTACGTCGATTTTTCGGCGTAGGGGGGTCTCCTTACAACCCATACCAGACCTAAGGGCCTGGTATGCCCCTGGGGGGGGAACCCATGCCGGTTTTTTATTTGAAAATTGGCATGGAGTTCTCCCTCTCAGGAATGCATGCCGAGCGACGCTGTCATTTTTTTATTTTTTTTCCCGGCGCGTAGTTTTTTTTTCACCCGTCGCAACTTTATTGTCCCGTCGCAATCCACAAAGCCCGGCGTAAATTACGTTCGCGCGCTGCACGTCGGGAAAATGACGTCACACGCATGCGCAGTATGGCCGGCGCGGGAGCGCGCCTCATTTAAATTGTAAACGCCCCCCGGAGAGGAGGACCGCCTTGCGACGGAGGCACTTAAGTTACACGGCGTGTAATTTCTAGGTAAGTGCTTTGAAGATCGGGCACTTAGGTAGAAATTTAACGCCTGTGTAACTTAACTGCTGAAAGTTAAGTTAGGCAGCTTTTTTGAGAATTTGGCCCATAGTGCTGATCTATAAGGATATAGATGCCTCCTGCATGTATCCTTACCTGTCCAATGTCTCCCCTCTGTCTGTTATAAGAACTGAAAAACTGCAGATTCTGTGGGTGGATCTGTTGTCTGGAGCTCGGTGGGTGGAGTCGTGATGTCAGTAGACTCCCCGCCCTCCTCTACACTCCCCTTGTCAACATGCATTTTTTCCTATGTATTTCTTACACTGAATTCTGCTGTGATCACTAACAGCCAGTCAATATCCAGAAAAGTAACCACATGACTTCAGAAAAGGAGTGGGGGTGGGAATTAAAAAATAATGCCCGTCTCCAAGCTAGTGCATGAGAAAATAACCTGTCACTCACAGCAAGGGGGCGGAACCGTTTTATCTCACTGAACAACAAAAGAGGATTGCTCAGAGCTGGATTAACTCTGTGTGGCAAGACTGGGCACAGATCATAGGAAATCTTTTACTCTACATTGTGACAGAAAAAAAATAATTTGGGTTTACATCCACTATAACCACTTAAGGACCAGCTCCTGCACATATATGTTGGCAGAATGGCACGGCTGGGCACAGGCACGTACAGGTACGTCCCCTTTAAGTGCCCAGCCGTGGGTTGGACGCGGTCCAAAGCTCCATGACCGCGTTCCGTGGACCCGATCGCCGCCGGTGTCCCGCAATCGGCCACAGGAGCTGAAGAACGGGGAGAGGTGTGTGTAAACATACCTTCCCCGTTCTTCACAGTGGCATTGTCACTGATTGTCTGTTCCCTGATATAGGGAAAGACGATCAATGACGTCACAAGTCCAGTCCAGCCCTGCCCCCGTACAGTTAGAAACACATTTGAGGTCACACATAACCCCTACAGCGCCCCCTAGTGGTTAACTCCTAAACCGCAATTGTCATTTTCACATTAATCAATGCATTTTTATAGCACTTTTTGCTGTGAAAATGACAATGCTCCCAAAAATGTGTCAAAATTGTCTGATGTGTCCGCCATAATGTCGCAGTCACAAAAAAAAAAAAAAAAAAAAAGCTGATCGCCACCATTACTAATAAAAAAAAAATTATTAATAAAAATTCCATAAAACTATCCCCTATTTTGTAAACACTATAAATTAAACGCTTATTGCGATTTTTTTTTACCAAAAATAGGTAGAAGAATACTTATCGGCCTAAACTGAGGAAAAAAACGTTTTTTTTTATATATTTTTTGGGATGTTTATTATAGCAAAAAGTAAAAAATATTGAATTATTTCCCAAAATGTCGCTCTATTTTTGTTTTTATAGCGCAAAAAATAAAAACCGCAGAGGTGATCAATTACCACCAAAAGAAAGCTCTATTTGTGGGAAAAAAAGGACGCCAATTTTGTTTGGGAGCCACGTGGCAGATCGTGCAATCGTCAGTTAAAGCGACGCAGTGCCAAATCGCAAAAAGGGGCAAGGTCCTTTAGCTGTATAATGGTCCGGGTCTTAAGTGGTTAAGGTCAGGATGTGCTCTTACCCCAAGTGATGGACCCTCTATTATGGAAAGTCAAATAGGCGTTTGGATATCTCAGCTGCATCTATGGGAGGTCTAGTGCAGATGATGTGTGTCTCGCAGTCACAATCCGTTCCTCCTGCACTGCAAGACACATGGGACATACATGATCCTGGGGGAACAGGGTGCAACTGAAGGAAGTTCCCACCAGAAAAACAAGTTACTGTATTTTCCTTTCCACCTGCTGTGCAGTAATAAATATACAAAAAAGTATTTAAAAATGGAACTTCCGCTTTTCGGAACTCTTCCCCCCTCCGGTGTCAAATTTGGCACTTTTCAGGGGGGGTGGAACAGATACCTATCTAAGACAGGTATTTGCACCCACTTCCGGGCATACACTCCTGTGGGAGTCACGCTACTTCCTGCTCCCCCCTGCTGTCTCCTGGGAAACACACTGGTCCCAGGAGAGAGCGGGGACCAGTAAGAACGCGCCACGCTACTCGCGAATGCGAAGTAGGGAACTGGGCAGTGAAGCCGCAACGCTTCAATTTCTGATTCCCTCACCGAAGATGGCGGCGGGGGGCAGCCGAGAGATGATCGATAGCTCGGCCTCAGCTGCCGAGGTCGCGGTAAGTGTCAATTTTTAAAAGTCAGCAGCTGCAGTATTTGTAGTTGCTGGCTTTTAAAAACAAAAATTGGGTGGACCTCCACTTTAATGTTTTTTATTTTTGTTTTTTTTATTGCTCTATTTCAAACTTTTTTTTTTTTACAGTATGAGAACCACATTGTATATTTTGCAAATATACTTGGACCAAAAAATAAATAAATCAGGGTCCCCTTTAAATCTGGGTCCCTATCAGATTCCCCCTCACATCAGAATACTACTTGATATTAGAATCCCCATCAGCATCCCCCTTATATAAAGGATTGCGATCAGAGTCCCCCCCCCCCTTAATTCAGAGTCTCCATTAGCATCCCTCCTTACATCAGGGTGCATATTAGAGTCTCCGTTACATCAGTATTCCCATCAGAGTACCCCCTTATGTCAGAGCCTCCCTTATTACTGTAGACTGATGACCATAGGCGTGCGCACATGGTGTGCCAGGTGTGCCTGGGCACACCCTAATCATGTTGTAATGTACAGATTTCCCCTGCTGCTTGGATGAAGAGAAAGAGGCAGGGGGAGCTCTGTTCTCGGTCCCTTTCCCTGTCTAAAAGTGGGACAAAAGTTATAATAAAAAAAACTACTGACACCAATCTCTGCCCTACTGGCATCATCCACTGCCCTACTGACTTCGTCCACTGCCCTACTGACATTATCCACTGCCCTACTGACATTATCCACTGCCCTACTGGCATCGTCCACTGCCCTACTGGCATCGTCCACTGCCCTACTGACATTGTTTACTGCCCTACTGACATTATCCACTGTCCTACTGACATTGTCCACTGCCCTAATTGCATCGTCCACTACCCTACTGACACCGTCCATTGCCCTACTGCCCATATATACACACAGACATATGGGGCAGATTCAGATAGGTCAGCGGATCTTTACGTTACGCCGGCGCTACTTTTTCAGGCAAGTGCTTTATTCAGAAAGCACTTGCCTGTAAAGTTGCGGCGGCGTATCGTAAATCCCCCGGCGGAATTAAAATTTGATGGGTAGGGGGCGTTTAAAATTTAAATCAGGCGCGTCCCCGCGCCGAACGAACTGCGCATGCGCCGTCCGTAAACTTTCCCAGCGTGCATTGCTGCAAATGACGTCGCAAGGACGTCATTGGTTTCGACGTGAGCGTAACTTACGTCCATCTCTTTTCTGAATTGACTGAGGCCCCATACACACCATAGAATCTATCCGCAGATAAATCCCATCGAATGGGTTTCAGCGGATAGATTCTATGGTGTGTACACTCCGGCGGATATTTATCTGCGGATATTTCCGAATTCCAGCAGATAGATATTTGTCGACATGCACAGAATATCTATCCGCTGGAATCGGATCCCACGGATGGATCCGCTGGTCTGTACAGACTCACCGGATCCATCCGTCCAAAGGGATTCCCCGCACGCGTCGTAATGATTTGACGCATGCATGGAATTCCTTATATGACAGCGTCGCGCACGTCGCCGCGTCATAATCGCGGCGACGGCGCGACACGTCATCGCCAGAGGATTTCCGCGCGGATTTCAATGCGATGGTGAGTACACTCCATCGCAGAGAAATCTGCGGAAATCTTTGAGAGGATTTATCCGTGGAAACGGTCCGCTGGACCGTATCCGCGGATAAATGCTCCCGTGTGTATGGGGCCTTACGCAAACTATGTAAAATTTCAAAACTCGGCTCGGGAACGACGGCCATACTTAACATAGGATACCCCTCACATAGCAGGGGTAACTATACGCCGGAAAAAGCCGAACGCAAACGACATAAAAAAATGCACCGGGCGGTCGTTCGTTTCTGCATAAAAAAAACAGAATCAGATCAGAAAAATGATCGCTTAGTGACACTGGCAATAGGGAGTGAAAGTGTTAACTAGGGCGGTGATCAAGGGGTTAAAACTTTATTAGGGGGGTACGGGGGCTACCCTGGACCTAACACAAACTGCCTGTCACACTGACACTAAATGCAGTGATCGGTACATATATGATCACTGCATTCAGTAACACTGTGACAGGGGGGGGTGATCAAAAGGGGTTAAATGTGCCTGCGTGTTCTGGTGTCAGTGTAGTGTTGTGAAGACTCACTGTGTGATGTGATCTCTCCTCAGCGGCGGTTGAAAATACCGCTGAGAGGAGAGATCACATCACTTCCCCCTTCCTGTGTTCACACAGGAGGAGGAAGTGACACGCAGGGGGAGCGCGCGGATTGGCTGAGAGCGATCCGGAGGGGGCGGACAAAAACGAACAGCCGTCCCCTCATCCCGGATCGCTCGGACAGCCACGGGAACCGCCGCATGTACCAGGGGGGGTCCCGATCGGACCACCGACCCACGTCTAGGCAGGGACGTACAGGTACGCCAATGTGCCTGTCCATGCCATTCTGCCGACGTAAATGTACATGCGGCGGTCCGCAAGTGGTTAATCTAATTCTGATGTGCAAAAAAACATCTGCCGTAGAATGTCTACTTTCCAAAAAGGGGTCATTTTGAGGGTTCTTATTTGCTATGTTTAGTAACATAAAAAAAGCAAACTGTTTTTTTTTTATTATTATTTTATTTCTTTATAAAATAGTAAAAAATAAAAAAAATGGTTACTATTTGCCACCAGAAAAAAATTATATTTGTCTAAAAAAAAGATAAAAAAATTATTTGGGTTCATTTGGTGTTGTAATAACGCGTAATTGTCAAAGTATTACATCGCTTAAAACTGAAAAATGATCTTGTAATGACAGGTTTTTATAGGCTAGTACTCACATTTTATTTAAAAGGCTTTTTGAAAAATTAAACAGGTAGATAGTTACTCAGACATATTGGAATAAAAGAAAAAAAAAAGAAAAAAAACTAAAAATGAAGCATAACTGGAAGAGTGTGAAGATTTTATGTTTCCTATAATATTTGCACGCGCTGTTCTAAATACTTGCAGTATGTTCTCTGAGGTTTTATCTGCTGTTCTCTGTCAGCGGTGACTTTTATTGGTGCTGGGCCCTGGTGTGTGATGCTACATTTACTGCTACAAATGGTTGTCTAACTATTAGCTGTGTTTTACCCGCTGAAAACAATATATGAATGCTTATTGAAAGAGCACAAGACGAATTGCCTTCACAGATGTTTTTTTTTTCTTTTAAAACACTAAAATATTATATATATATAAAAAAAAAAAAAGAATAAAGTATGCAGCAAAACCAAGCATGTTTCTTCAGAAGAAACATGCTTGGTTTTGCTGCATACTTTATTCTTTTTTTTATAATATTTTTATTCTGTGAAGACAGACCCATTAACCCACAAAATGTTTATGGTATTCAAAAATTAATGATATCTTCCAAATGGAAGATTTGACCTCTACTAGAACACAAAAGAGACATTCAGAGCGACATAGTCATGGCCATATTTCAAGACTCCCAACCTAAAGGTAATGGCTCAGATTCCCAGTTCTAGACTTCTAGAAACTGCACTAGATATGTGCATTCCCGTTCGTATGAATGTTATTTTCGTACGAAAATTTTCATTTTCGTACCCGCGGAATAATGTGTACATACGAAAAAATTAAAGCACCAAAATACGAAAACGACGGGATTACGAATGAGCCGCATAACGAACAACCGCAAATACGAACGAATAATCCGTCGAAAATACGACAAAACGAAAACGGCAAAAGAACGAAAATGACATCTATAACAAAAGATTTGCATTCTGTATTTTGTTTGAATCCTTTTTCTGTTCGTATTTTCAGTCGTATGTTCATATGACATCTATAACAAAATATTTGCATTCTGTATTTTGAATTCCTTTTTTCTGTTTGTATTTTGGATTCAAAATACAGAATGCAAATCTTTTGTTATAGAAGTCATATGAACATACGACTGAAAATACCAAAAGAAAAAGGATTCAAAATACAGAATGTAAATCTTTTGTTATAGATGTCATTTTCGTTTTTTTGAATGGGCAGTGAGTGTAGTTAGTGAAGAAGCTTCTCTTTTGTGCTGAGTAGTACAGTAAAGCCAAATAAACTTTTCTGTGGATTTTCATCTGAAGGGAGATCAGTTGGCCAGACTTTTGAACCCAAAAATGGTTTTCTGATGGAGTTTAAAAATGAACGAATTTTCTGAGAACGAACGGAAAACGATAGTTTTTATGTTTGTTGTTAAAAAAGTCTGACCAAGTGTATGGGGCTTAACAATAGTTAATATGGATGAGCCGCGTGTTGAAAGTGCCGCGAATCCTGCGATATATTTACGAAAGTACAAAATTACGAAAATCCTTTTTCTGTTCGTATTTTCAGTCGCATGTTCATATGACATCCACAACAAATTGTTATAGATGTCATATGAACATACGACTGAAAATACGAACAGAAAAAGGAATTCAAAATACAGAATGCAAATCATTGACGAAAATTCAAGAAAATTATTGTCTAACAAGTAACGAACATGAATTAAACAGAATAACGAACCATCCCGCATGTACGAAAATAAAACGGTAACGAAAATACGAAACGATCGGAATACGAAAAAATCTCGTCGTACGAAAAACGAACAGGAACGAACAGGAAAACAGGCGTCTTACGAAAAACGAACGGAAACGAACCTACGGAACGATACGAAACGGAACAAAAAAAATATTTTTTTTTTCTGTGCACATGTCTAAACTGCACTTCCATGACTCTAAAATGGAGACAACCTTCCAGATACTGATACCCTCTTTCATTATGAATCTAATACACGCGGTCGGAATTTCCGACAAGAAAAGTTCGATGTGAGCTGCTTTTTGGTGGGAAATTCCGACCGTGTGTAGGCGCCATCTGACTTTGTCTGTCGGAAATTCAGACAGCAAGAATTTGAGAGCTGGTTCTTAATTTTTCCGACAAGAAAAGTTCTTGTCGGAAATTCCGATCATCTGTATGCAATTCCGACACACAAAAAACATGCATGCTCGGAATCAAGTCGACACATGCTCGGAAGCATTGAACTTCATTTTTCTCGGTTCATCATATTGTTGTACGTCACAGCGTTCTTGACGGTCGGAATATTTTGTGACCGTGTGTATGCAGCACAAGTTTGAGCCAACATTCCGTCGGGAAAAAAATCCACGCTTTTCTTGTCGGAATTTCCAATCGTGTGTACGCGGCATTAGAATTATCAAAGCATCAACACAGGATGGAACTGTGGATGCTTATGGTAGCACCGTAATGTACTCTTTTTTTCTTTTTTCTTTTATAGAATATATTATGCATTAAACTGTTAATAAAATTATTGTTTGTTTTCTTATAATTGGTGCCTAAAAAGAAAATGTTTTCACTTCCAACATTTGACCCTATTTCATTAGTTTAAGTCTTCTTTAACTATAATGGATTGGGCATTTTGCTGAAGCCAAATCTTTTGCCCAGAAACCACTAGACATGTGCGTTCCCATTCGTAACGAATGGATTTTCGTACAAATTTGTTAGTTTTCGTTCATTCGGATCAATTCGAACATCCGAAAAGCTGAAAGAACCAAAATACGAAAATTACGGAATTACGAATAATAACGAACAAGCGAAAATACGAACGTACGATTGGACAATCTTACTAAAATACGAAACACCGAAATAGCAAAAGAAAGAAAATGACATCTATAACGAACGATTTGCATTCCGTATTTTAAATCCTTTGTCTGTTCGTATTTTCATTCGTAGGTTCGTATTTTCATTTGTGTGTTTTGTAAATCCGTTTCTTTGTCTGTTCGTAAATTTGTGTATCGTTCTTTCGAATGGGCACTGGGCAGTGTAGTTAGTGAGTGATTACTTAATATCTTAGCCAATCAGCTTATCTCTTTTGTGCTGAGTCACATTGTACAGTGTAAAGCCTCGTACACACGATCGGACTTTAAACAAACTTTTCTGTGGATTTTTGTCTGAAGGGAGTTGGCCGGACTTTTGAAACCGAAAAAGTTTGTCCGATAGAGCGTACACACGGTCGGATTTTTTGGAAAAACGCTCATTTTGACGTTTGTTGGAAAAAAGTCAGACCGTGTGTACGAGGCTTAAGAGAAAGTCTATCTTAATATGGATTAACAGCGTGTTGCTATGTATTTACGAAAGTACAAAATTACAAATCCATTAAACGAAAATTATTATCTAACAAAATTACGAATTTAGAATCAACGAAAATAAATTAGACAGAATTACGAATCATTCAGTATAAACGAAAATAAAACGGGTCCGAATAGGAAAACTTGCATCTTACGAAATACGAACGTGTCCGAATAGGAAAACTTGAGTCTTACGAAATTACGAATCTTTACGAATCTACGGAACGAGACGAAACGGAACCAAAAATTATGAACATTTTTGTTGTGCACATGTCTAGAAACCACAGATGCTTAGGCCAGAGAAGGAAGAGAAACTTTGGGAATAAGTGGCCACAGGTGGATCCACAGGACCATGCATTATGCTCCTTAAACTTGTGTCTTATATGTCTTGGATATTTAAATAGCAAAGATCTACCTGCTATAATTCCTAATGCTGTTCCTGACCATCTGGGTGGGTGGGGGGTTAACTCTCTAACATCCTCATGTGTGTTTGAAAATGCTGCTAGTACAGCAGAATACCTTTTGATCTGACAGAAATCAAGTGAGCTCCTATCCTACTGTTTGGCCCACAACACAGTGCCTTAAAGTGATTGTAAAGGTTTGAATAAAAAAAATAACAAATATATCATACTTACCTCCACTGTGAATCTCGTTTTGCACAGAGTGGCCCCGATCCTCATCTTCTGGGGTCCCTCTGCGGCTGTCTCGGCTCCTCCCCACATCAGATAACCCCCTCTGGGAAGCTCTTTGCCAAGGGGGTTACCTTGCGGGCGCGCTCCTGAGTCCAGCATTTGCATCCATAGACACAAATGCAGGACTCATCCCCACCACCTGGCGCCCATGTCATTGGATTTGATTGACAGCAGCAGGAGCCAATGACTGCGCTGCTATCAATCTATCCAATAAAGAGCCGAGAAGCCCGGGCCAAGATCCAGCGTGTTCTCGATGCTGGACTTTCAAGGGCTCAGGTAAGTAAAACGGGGGGCTGGGGGCCTGTAATTATCGAATTAACAGGAGGGTTTACAACCCCTTTAACTTTACTGAAATCCCAACCAGCTTCGTCAGCCCTGTTTGCTGGACTACAGAATCTTTCCTATCCCCAGGCCCGTTGCGACAAGGCAAGCAAACCAAGCAATTGCTTGTGGCCCCGAGCTGGCCTGAGGCCCCAAGCAGGGCCCTTGCTGCGCTTCCTATAAATGCTGCAGCCGCCTGAGCGCTCTATAGAGGGCCTCAGACGGCTGCAGCACTGCTACCTCTCTCGTCACTTATTCCCCTTCCCTGTAGCGTGGCCGCGCTCCTCTTCCTTCTTCCTGTTAGTCCGTTTCCTGTTCCCAGCCGGACTGACACTGAGTGATCACTTCCTTTCAGTCCAGCTGGGAACAGGAAGCTGAATCTCCTGCCGTGCCTTACGGTAGGGAGGGGGAGTAAAAAAAACATAGGGAGGGAGGAAGTGAGAGGGGGGTAAAAAGAACACGGGGGAGTAAAAAAACATGGGGGCAGGGAGAAAAAAGAACATAGGGAGGGGAGTAAGAAGGGAGACAGGGAGGGGAAGGGGGAGTAAGAAGGACACAGGGAGGGGGGGAGTAAAAAGAATATGGTGGAGTAAAAAAAACATTGGGAGGGGGAGTAAAAAAAATACGGAGAGGGAGGAGGGGGAGTAAAAAGAACATAGGGGGAGGGGAGTAAGAAGGACACAGGGAGGGTGTGGGTGAACTTAAACTGTATCGGTATGCTGTGGTTCCTGTAGGCTTTGCGTGCGTGTGTGCGTGAGGGGAGGGGGGTTGGGGGTCCTCCATGTCCATTTTGCTTGGGGCCCCCAAATTCCTTCAAACAGCCCTGCCTATATCCCCCACCCCTCTCTGACCCTCTCCACATGCACACATCAGTTTCTTTCCCAAGAAAAACAATTATTTTGCCTTGAATCCCAAGTGCCTACCTATATAGTGTGTAGAAAAAGGGCCACTGATAGTTCTGGGAGGGGTGTCTATGGTAACGGGAACTGAGCTCCCAGCAGCAGCCCCTGTATGAATTTTACAAGGCTGCTGATAATTTCACAAGTAATAAAAAGCACAAGATAAAAGACAAAAAAAACACGTCTAGACATGTTATAAAAGGGAAGAGGAGCGTTTGGGGTAAATTTGGATAATGCCTGGATATACACTTTCTTTTAACCTTCGTTATACATTTTTAAGCTTTTTGCAAAATTACAAAATTTCACCAACATTTCAGAGAAATAAAAACTCAAGTCCGCACATTCCTCTTCACTATCTAACATTTTATAGTAGATCAATGGCCTACACATTTAATACTGACTCATACGGATCATTAATCATTGTTGTGGCGGGAACATAAGAAGCAACTGATTCCTAGCTATAATAAAGTCTGTGCAATGAGTCCAAGCCTTGCTCTTACATTTTAGTGATGACTTTAGGCTATGTCGGAGGAAATGCTCTCAAGCTAACAATACAATTATTACATTTATTTACCAGTGGTAGTTGCAGCTAAGCATATGCGTTATGACAACAAAGTTGCCTCAAGCTCTTTACACTGGGGATTTCAGCTAATTTGCAGATTGGGGACCACGTATACAAAGAACATATGGGTAAAAACATATGGACATATGCAAACTTGAATAAACAATAATACACACAAGGTGCTACATTTAGGAATCACTTTATTTTTCATTAAGTTCAGGCACGGTGCCAAGGGAGCAGTAGACAGCAGCATATTCCTCGTCTTTACAGTATAAAGCCAAATTTCCATTTAGATAAAAAATAAGAAACAGTTAAGGGGTTTCCTTCAAAAAATATTTGTAAGTAAAGCCTCGTACACACGTCCGAGGAACTCGACGGGCGAAACACATCGTTTTGCTCGTCGAGTTCCTTGTGAAGCCGCCGAGGATCTCGGCAAGCCAAATTTTCCCATTCCGTCGAGGAAAAAGAAGACATGCTTTCTTTTTGGCCCGACGAGATCCTCGACGGTTTCCTCGCTGAAAAGTGTACACACGACCGGTTTCCTCGGCAAAAAAAAAAACCCAGCAAAGCTTCTTGCTGGTTTTTGCCGAGAAACTCGGTCGTGTGTACGAGGCCTCATACTTCTTCTTGGGTGTTGTTCCTCAAAGGCTCACCACTATAGTTGTTCAACACCAGTCCTCTTCCAAGAGGAATAATGCCCAACTTCGTTCATCCACATTCTATGAACCCAGGGTATCAGTAAGTTAGCCATACACGGGTTAGGCCTATTGTCCCTAATTAACACTGACCCCTACTACTTCTGTGCCCAATTTTACACTGGTACAGGTACATGCCTTTAAATCTGCTCTTAGCGGGCGCGCGCACGCCCTCTCTGTGCCTCTTCAGTGCGGTCTCGCGAAAACCCGCTGTGTGCCTCGCAAGTGCGGCCATGCGCACACCCGCTGCGTGCCTCGCGAGTGTGGCCATGCGCACGCCCGCTGTGTGCCTTGCCAGTGCAGCCGCGGGTCCCGGGAACTCGATGTTCCCGGGAGGCCCACGATTGCAGTTGGCAAGGCCAGAACAGAGGAATAGGAAAAAAACAAGATGCGCTAAACAAATCAATAAACAAATCAATAAAAAACGTATGATCCCAAACAACATATCACAAATCAATGTCCATAGGTGAGGGAAAAAAAGGGGGAATAAGAAAAACAAAGTCCTTAGGGGGACGACGAAGCTCCTATTCACCCGTGTAGTGAAAAAAGGAAAAAAAAGGAAAAAAGTCAAAAACACACTTGATCGACGTGATCGAGAACAGTCATCAGTGATGTGTCACGTGTAACCACGCCCCCTAACAATAAGAATCACTCCCTAGGGAACACTTGACCCCGGCAGCGCCACTTAATGGTGTCAAAAGTGTCTGATGTGTCCGCCATAATGTCGCAGTCATGATAAAAATCGCTGATCGCCGCCATAACTAGTTAAAAAAAATATTAATAAAAATGCCACAAAACTATCCCCTATTTTGTAGAAGCTATAACTTTTGCGCAAACCAATCAATAAACGCTTATTGCGATTTTTTTATTTGATTTTTTTTTACCAAAAATATGTAGAAGAATACGTATCGGCCTAGATTGTGAAAAAAAAAGTTTTTTTTATATATTTTTTGGGGATATTTATTATTGCAAAAAGTAAAAAATATTGAATTTTTTTCAAAATTTTCGCTGTTTTTTTGCTTAAAGATAAACAAATCGCAGAGGTGATCACATACCACCAAAAGAAAGCTCTATTTGTGTGGAAAAAAGGACATCAATTTTGTTTTGGGGCCACATTGCACGATCGCGCAATTGTCAGTTAAAGCAACGCAGTGCCGAATCGCAAAAAGTGGCCTGGTCATTGACCACCAAAACGATCCAGGGCTGAAGCGGTTAAGGTGTTACTAAACCCACATCATAAAAAACTATCAATAAATGTATTGCATGCTGTTCATACTCTTTCAGTCACTATGATATTCATTTTCTGTATTCTGCAAAAAAACGTATTGATCCTGCTGTTCTCCATTTCCCCCTTCTGTCCAATTCCTCTAGGGATTTTGCAGAGTAGTGTTGGCAGCTCTGCACATGCTCAATTTTCAGTGAGTTTCTATGCTGAGCATTTCCCCCCTATCACATCTGAGCAGCACATGTGACTATAGTTACACATGTTGGCGTATACACAGCGGTAAATGACAGCCCACTCCCTCCCACCTCTTCCTCCTTATGCCCACTAACCAGCTAAAATTAATGGGGCGGGATATTACATGTAGATTGATGGAGGCTTCACCTTCCTCTCATTCTAGAACACAAGGTGGAGGGGTGTGACACAGCCTTTGACCGACCGAAATCTGTCCACAACAATCTCCTCCCTTCCCTGCAAAGTAAATACACAATGTGCTAGTATGCATCGCATAGGACACTCGCTACTAAAGAAACGGCACAGGTGCGCAGAGCGCAAAGGTAAGCCTTTTTCTAGGCACAAGGGGAGGGGGGCACTGTTTTTTGTAAAATTCCCTTGTGATAGAAATAAGGCATGACAGGTCCTCTTTATGGAGACATATGGGGTTTAGAAGACCCCAGATCTCTCCTCTACCCTGGAAAGCATGAGTTTCCATGTTTTCAGAAAACAAAAATGTGTGTTTACATCTGCCAGAACCGGAAGTGACATCATGACGTTGCTTCCAACCTCCCAGGACCATAGAGATGGCTGAGGACCAACTGTTCCATGACTGTCTCTATGGTAACCCGGTGGAACCGCTGGATCACGTACTGGGCTCGCCGATCACACGGGAGAGCCCGGAGAGGTACCAGTGGGCAGCATGGGGGGTTAACGTTCCCTCCCACTGCCTGTAAAAGCAATCCAGTGGCTAATCAGCTGCTAGGATGGCTTTTACAAAAAAGGGAATCGCTGCCTGAAAAAAACAGATAACAGGCATCATCCCAGTATAACCACTTCGACCTAAGGATATCGATGGACATCCTACAATTGGGAAGTAGTTCTGCTGGGTCTACTTTAAAGCACTGAAACCAAGTGAGGAGTAGATCAACATCAGGCGCCTATGTTTTTCTCTCAATTCAAGTGAATTTCAAGATAATGTCATACATTTTTATTAATTGCTTAAGGACCGGTGCACGTCAATATATGTCGACAGAATGGCACGGCTGGGCACAAGGGCTTACAGGTACGTCCCCTTTAAGGTCCCAGCCGGCGGGGCGCTCGTGACCCTGTCCTGAGCTCCATGACTGCGCCCGCAGGACACGATCCCTGCCGGTGTCCCGTGATCGGGTCACAGAGCTGAAGAATGGGGAGAGGTAAGTGTAAACAAACCTCTCCCCATACTTCCTAGTGAGACTGTCACTGATCATCTGTTCCCTGTCATAGTGATGTCAGATGATCAGTGATGTCACATGCCAAGCCACCCCCCCACACTGTAAGAATCACACATTAGGTCACACTTAACCCCTTCAGCGCCCCCTACAGGTTAACCCCTTCACTGCCAGTGTCATTTTCACAGTAATCAGTGCATTTTTATAGCAATGATCGCTGTAAAAATGACAATGGTCCCAAAATAGTGTCAAAGTGCCTGATGTGTCAGCCATAATGTCGCAGTCATGATGAAAATCGCTGATCGCCGCCATTACTAGCAAAAGATAAATAAATAATAAAAATGACATAAAACTATCCTCTATTTTGTAGACGCTATAAATTTCACCAAAAAACTATTGATAAATGCTTATTGCATTTTTTTTTACCAAAAATATGTAGAAGAATACATATCGGCCTAAACTGAGGAAAAAAAATTATTTTTTTTATATCTTTTTTAGGGATATTTATTATAGCAAAAAGTAAATTAAATTGTAGCTCTATTTTTGTTTATTGCGCAAAAAATAAAAACCTCAGGGGTGATCAAATACCACCAAAAGAAAGCTCTATTTAGGGGGAAGAAAGGACGCCAATTTTGTTTGGGAGCCACGTCGCACGACCGCGCAATTGTGAGTTAAAATGACGCAGTGCTGAATCGCAAAAAAGTGCCTGGTCCTTTAGAAACAAAATGGTCCGGGGCTTAGGTGGTTAAATATATATTATTAAAGAAAATGAATAAATAAATAAATACAAGATTATAGTATCTCTCTAAGCCATGCTTAGATAGACAATATGCATCATTTAAAAACAAACAGCACAGACCAAAGACTAACATTTGGGAGGAAATGAAAACATCCTTAATTAGTCTTTGTCCACATATACTCGAGTACGTGAACTCCATAAAAGCTGTAATGCAACAGATGGCATATTTCTATGTGAAAAACATTAAACAATCTCGAGCATATGTCTGCCTTTTCTTTGGAGGGCTCTCCGCTTCCTTCCACATTGTTTTACTGAAAGTGAGAATTAAAGTGCAATTTTTAGTTCCGACGTTCCAAACTTTTCAAATGAGCAGGCTTATTTACCAAAGTGAAAAGTCAATATTGCTGTGCAGAATTGATGGCAAAGCTCATTACGCGGTTACTGCCTTGTCACCCTGCAGGTTTAACATTCTACGTAATTTGTCTCTGTAATAATTACTTTTCTCCCTGAGATTTTTGTTATGCTTTTTAAAGGAGAAAATCTTTTTTTGTATGCTCTTTTTTTACATTTTGGACAAACAGTAAAAAGAAAGAACAGAAACGGCAAGTTAACCACTTTGTTACCGGGCCTATTTTGGCACTTTTCTCCTTTATGTAAAAAAATTTTTGCTAGAAAATTAATAAGAACCCCCAAACATTATATATATATATTTTAGCAGACACCCTAGGGAATAAAATGGCGGTCATTGCAACTTTTTTCTCGCACGGTATTTGCGCAATAATTTTTTATGAATTAAAAAATAACAAAACAGTAAAGTTTGCCCAATTTTTTTGTATAATGTGAAAGACAGTGTTACGCCGAGTAAATAGATACCTAACATGTCACGCTTTAAAATTGCACACACTCATGGAATGGCGCCAAACTTCGGTACCTTAAAAAATCTCCATAGGGGACGCTTTAAATTTTTTTACAGGTTACTATTTTTGAGTTACAGAGGAGGTCTAGTGCTAGAATTGTTGCACACGCTCTAACGCACGCGATGATACCTCACATGTGGGGTTTGAACGGTGTTTACATATGTGGGCGGGACTTGCATACGCGTTCGCTTCTGCACGCGAGCGACCGGGACAGGGGTGTTTAAAAAAAAAAATGTTATTATTTTATTTTTTTACTTCATTTTTTAATTTTTACACTTTTTTTTACATTTTTTTGATCACTTTTATTCCTATTACAAGGAATGTAAACATCCCTTGTAATAGGAATCACTGTGACAGGTCCTCTTTATGGAGATATGTGGGGTCAATAAGACCTCACATCTCTCCTACAGGCTTAGGCCCCATACACACCATAGAATCCATCCGCAGATAAATCCCAGCAAATGGGTTTCAGCGGATAGATCCTATGGTGTGTACACGCCAGCGGATCTTTTTCCGCGGATAAATCTCCCCTGGGATGGATTCCAGCAGATCGGATATTCGCTGACATGCAGAACAAATCCATCTGCTGGAATCCATTCCAACGGATGGATCCGCTGGTCTGTATAGACTCACCGGATCCATCCGTCCGAAGGGATCCCCCGCATGCGTCGCAATGATTCAACGCATGCGTGGAATTCCTTATATGACAGCGTTGCGCACGTCGCCGCGTCATAATCGCGGCGACGGCGCGACACGTCATCGCCAGAGGATTTCGGCGCGGATTTCAATGCGATGGTGAGTACACTCCATTGCATTAAAATCTGCTGAAATCCTCGAGAGGATTTATCCGCGGAAACGGTCCGCTGGACCGTATCCGCGGATAAATCCTCCCGTGTGTATGGGGCCTAAGAAGCATGAAATCGGTGAAAAAAAATCACCGATTACATGCCGACAGCCGCGATAGTGGCTTTGTTTACTTCCGGGTACCGGGCGTGACGTCATAACGTTGCGCCCGGTCCTCCGACGGTCATAGAGACGACGGTGACCGTCTGGTCACCAGTCATCTCTATGCTTCACCAACGAGCCCCGGTCGATTCGCTCTCCCGGCCTCCGATGGCACGGGAGAGCCCGGAGAAGCACCAGATGGCGGCGGGAGAGGGGGGCGTCCCTTCCCGCTGCCTAGAAGAACAATCGAGCGGCGGAACCGCCGCTTTGATCATTCTTCTGGTGCACAGAATCGCCGGCTGAAGATGGCGATATCTGAATGATGCCTGTAGCTGCACCCATCATTCAGATCAGGGCCGGATTAACAATGGGGCTGATGGAGCTGCAGCTCCAGGCCCCTTTCTCAAGATAGGCCCATTTGCCCAAAAAAAAAAAAAAATTTTTTTTTTTTTTTTTTTTAAGAATTTTTTTTTTTTATGATCGAATTTGGGGGGTTGTTATGGAAGAGCCCTGGGGCCATCATAAAAAAAAAATTACTAAATTCTGAGTTTCAAAGTCAGAATTCTGAGATTAAAAAGACAGAATTCTGTGTTTCAAAGTCAGAATTCTGAGATTAAATGTCAGAATTCTGAGATTAAATGTCAGAATTCTGAGTTTCAAAGTCAGAATTCTGAGATTAAATGTCAGAATTCTGAGATTAAATGTCAGAATTCTGAGATTAAATGTCAGAATTCTGAGTTTCTAAATATAGTAGTCTCTATTAGGAGGATTTTAGAAGCAATTAGCAATAATGTAGTAACACCCATAGACCATGATTCTGCAGACATACAAGTCTTGTGCTCTAGATATAGATCTGTAAATCTATCTTATTTACAGCATACAGTATGGGGAAGCAGGCAGTGCTGGGCTCTCTGGTTCCTCTACTGTATTAATAGTTCCTCCATTTGCTGTCATCTGCTCTAACATAAAGAGGGATGCTGAAAACGAGTGTATTGTGTGTGTGGGGGTGATGACACAGCTTCCATAGATAACAGAACACAATGCACCCCAACTTTTAGGAAACATTGCACTGTGGCCCCAACATGAGAGAATTGTGAGCACAATGTGTGTCTTTGTTCAGAATGGCTTGATCATAGCAATTACATGTCTGGACTAATTCTTACAGAAAATGGACCCCATATTACACATAAAAATCAATACAATTATATAGCTTGAGAAATAGCTCAATGCATAGAGAGACAGACTTGTGTTTGATATTTTGTGGGTTCGAATCCAGGAGAGAGCACAATTTGTTTTTAAGTTATATATATATACATATTATTTTATACATTGCTCTTAGATTAAATAGAGATGTCCCAATACCAATATTAGTAAATCAATATATTGAAAATGTCTTAAAAAAATTAAGCTCTGAGCTGGATTCGAACCCAAAACTTACACCCACAGAGGTCTATTACTCTAACCACTGAGCTATTGCTCAAGACATGAAACTCTAATGATGTTTTAGGTTTAATATGAGGTGCATTCTCTGTAAGAATTAGTCCAGACATGTAATTGCTATGATTAAGCCGTTCTGACCATAGACACACATTGTCCTTCTGCCTTCTAGCCATTCACAATTCTCTCATGTTGGGCCCACAGTGCAATGTTTCCTAAAAGTTGGGGTGCATTGTGTTCTGTTATCTATGGAAGCTGTGTCACCCCCCCCCCCCCCCCCACTCACACACACAATACACTCGTTTTCAGCATCCCTCTTTATGTTAGAGCAAATTACAGCAAACTGAGGAACTATTAATACAGTAGAGGAACCAGAGAGCCCAGCATTGCCTGCTTCCCCATACTGTATGCTGTAACTAAAATAGATTTACAGATCTATATCTAGAGCACCAGACTTGTATGTCTGCAGAATGATGGTCTATGGGTGTTACTACATTATTGCTAATTGCTCCTAAAATCCTCCTAATATAGACTACTATATTTATTAACTCAGAATTCTGAGATTTAATCTCAGAATTCTGACTTTGAAACTCAAAATTCTGAGATCAAAAGTCAGAATTCTGAGATTAAAAGTCAGAATTCTGAGATTAAATCTCAGAATTCTGAGATTAAAAGTCAGAATTCTGAGATTAAAAGTCAGAATTCTGAGATTAAATGTCAGAATTCTGAGTTTCAAAGTCAGAATTCTGAGATTAAAAGTCAGAATTCTGAGATTAAAAGTCAGAATTCTGAGATTAAATGTCAGAATTCTGAGATTAAAAGTCAGAATTCTGAGTTTCAAAGTCAGAATTCTGAGATTAAAAGTCAGAATTCTGAGATTAAAAGTCAGAATTCTGAGATTAAAAGTCAGAATTCTGAGATTAAATGTCAGAATTCTGAGATTAAATGTCAGAATTCTGAGATTAAAAGTCAGAATTCTGAGATTAAAAGTCAGAATTTTGAGTTTCAAAGTCAGAATTCTGAGATTAAATCTCAGAATTCTGAGTTTCTAAATATAGTAGTCTATATTAGGAGGATTTTAGGAGCAATTAGCAATAATGTAGTAACACCCATAGACCATCATTCTGCAGACATACAAGTCTGGTGCTCTAGATATAGATCTGTAAATCTATTTTAGTTACAGCATACAGTATGGGGAAGCAGGCAGTGCTGGGCTCTCTGGTTCCTCTACTGTATTAATAGTTCCTCAGTTTGCTGTAATTTGCTCTAACATAAAGAGGGATGCTGAAAACGAGTGTATTGTGTGTGTGAGTGGGGGGGGGGGGGGGATGACACAGCTTCCATAGATAACAGAACACAATGCACCCCAACTTTTAGGAAACATTGCACTGTGGGCCCAACATGAGAGAATTGTGAATGGCTAGAAGGCAGAAGGACAATGTGTGTCTATGGTCAGAACGGCTTAATCATAGCAATTACATGTCTGGACTAATTCTTACAGAGAATGAACCTCATATTAAACCTAAAACATCATTAGAGTTTCATGTCTTGAGCAATAGCTCAGTGGTTAGAGTAATAGACTTCTGTGGGTGTAAGTTTTGGGTTCGAATCCAGCTCAGAGCTTAATTTTTTTAAGACATATACATTTTCAATATATTGATTTACTAATATTGGTATTGGGACATCTCTATTTAATCCAGTGTTTCTCAATTCCAGTCCTCAGGCCCCCCCAACAGGTCAGGTTTTCAGGATTTCCATTATTTTGCACAGGTGATTTGATCAGTTTCACTGCCTTAGTAATCACCACAGCCTTTTCATCTGAGGGAAATCCTGAAAACCTGACCTGTTGGGGGGGCCTGAGGACTGCAATTGAGAAACACTGATTTAATCTAAGAGCAATGTATAAAATAATATATATATAACTTAAAAACAAATTGTGCTCTCTCCTGGATTCGAACTCACAAAATATCAAACACAAGTCTGTCTCTCTATGCATTGAGCTATTTCTCAAGCTATATAATTGTATTGATTTTTATGTGTAATATGGGGTTCATTCTCTGTAAGAATTAGTCCAGACATGTGATTGCTATGATCAAGCCATTCTGAACAAAGACACACATTGTGCTCACAATTCTATCATGTTGGGGCCACAGTGCAATGTTTCCTAAAAGTTGGGGTGCATTGTGTTCTGTTATCTATGGAAGCTGTGTCATCACCCCCCCCCCCCCCCCACTCACACACACAATACACTCGTTTTCAGCATCCCTCTTTATGTTAGAGCAGATGACAGCAAATGGAGGAACTATTAATACAGTAGAGGAACCAGAGAGCCCAGCACTGCCTGCTTCCCCATACTGTATGCTGTAAATAAGATAGATTTACAGATCTATATCTAGAGCACAAGACTTGTATGTCTGCAGAATCATGGTCTATGGGTGTTACTACATTATTGCTAATTGCTTCTAAAATCCTCCTAATAGAGACTACTATATTTAGAAACTCAGAATTCTGACATTTAATCTCAGAATTCTGACATTTAATCTCAGAATTCTGACTTTGAAACACAGAATTCTGACTTTGAAACTCAGAATTCTGACATTTAATCTCAGAATTCTGACATTTAATCTCAGAATTCTGACATTTAATCTCAGAATTCTGACATTTAATCTCAGAATTCTGACTTTGAAACTCAGAATTCTGACATTTAATCTCAGAATTCTGACATTTAATCTCAGAATTCTGACATTTAATCTCAGAATTCTGACTTTGAAACTCAGAATTCTGACATTTAATCTCAGAATTCTGACATTTAATCTCAGAATTCTGACTTTGAAACACAGAATTCTGTCTTTTTAATCTCAGAATTCTGACTTTGAAACTCAGAATTTAGTATTTTTTTTTTTTTATGATGGCCCCAGGGCTCTTCCATAGGTTGTAGCTCGATGACCAGAGGTCACAGAAACCCCAAATTTGGGGGTAGGCATGTGAAGAGCTACCCCACAACTGGTTAAAATATGGGACGGCTATCATTTATGGTTCCGGAGATACGGGCCTGCTTGCACAGCCTGTCAGAAGCTACATTCAGAGCGGCCAATATAAATACAAGCTGACACACTACAGCAAACTGATAGGATCACAGTGCTTATAATAATTATTTGTATATTACTCATGGTAATTAACCCCTTGCCACCCAGGCCAATTCTGACACTTCTTTACTACATGTAAAAATCATCATTTGTTTTTTGCTAGAACATTACTCTATGGTGGTCTTTGCACTTTTTATGTTGCACGGTATAGAGCTGCACGATTCTGGCTAAAATGAGAATTGCAATTTTTTTGCTTAGAAGATAGATCACGATTCTCTCACGATTGTTGCGGCGTAACATCTTTCACATAAAAAAAAAAAAAAAATGGGCTAACTTCACTGTTTTGGTTTTATGGTTTTTATTATTCCTTGAAGTGGGAAAATGCAGTGTGACATAACATATTGCAGCAATAGTCATTGTATTCCCTAGAGCAGGGGTCCTCAAACTTTTTAAACAGGGGGCCAGTTCATGGTCCCTCAGACTGTTGGGGGGCCGGACTATGGTTTAAAAAAAATATGAACCTATGCACACATCTTATTTGAAGTACAAAAAAAACAGGAAAAAACAATACAATATTTAAAATAAAGAACAATTTTAATCAACATAAACTTATTAGTATTTCACAGATTCCCCTCATCACAGAACCCCCCTATCACAGAACCCCCTCCCTATCACAGACCCCCTTATCAGGGAACCCCCCCATCACCGATTCCTCTCCATTACAGATCCCCCCATCAAAGATTCCCCCGTATTAGGTCCCCCCATCACAAAGCCCCCCAACACAAACTTCTCTCCGAGCCCCCAATAACAGCCCCCCCCCCATCACACAGACCCCCTAACACAAAGGGAGGGGAGAGGATAGGACAGAGAAGGAGCAGTCAGGTGGAGGGTAGGACAGAGTGGGAGCAGCCAGATGAAGGGGAGGACAGGGTGGATGCAGCCAGGTGGAGGGGAGGACAGGGTGGATGCAGCCAGGTGGAGGGGAGGACAGGGTGGGAGCAGCCAGGTGTAGGGTAGAATAGAGTTGGAGCAGCCAGGTGGAGGGTAGAATAGAGTTGGAGCAGCCAGGTGGAGGGTAGAATAGAGTTGGAGCAGCCAGGTGGAGGGTAGAATAGAGTTGGAGCAGCCAGGTGGAGGGTAGAATAGAGTTGGAGCAGCCAGGTGGAGGGCAGAATAGAGTTGGAGCAGCCAGGTGGAGGGTAGAATAGAGTTGGAGCAGCCAGGTGGAGGGTAGAACAGAGTGGGAGCAGCCAGGTGGAGGGTAGAACAGAGTGGTAGCAGCCAGGTGGAGGGTAGAACAGAGTGGTAGCAGCCAGGTGTAGGGTAGAACAGAGTGGGAGCATCCAGGTGGAGGGTAGAATAGAGTTGGAGCAGCCAGGTGGAGGGTAGAATAGAGTTGGAGCAGCCAGGTGGAGGGTAGAACAGAGTGGGAGCAGCCAGGTGGAAGGAAGGATAGGGTGGATGCAGCCAGGTGGAGGGTAGAACAGAGTGGGAGCAGCCAGGTGGAAGGAAGGATAGGGTGGATGCAGCCAGGTTGAGGGGAGGACAGGGTGGGAGCAGCCAGGTGGAGGGTAGAATAGAGCTGGAGCAGCCAGGTGGAAGGAAGGACAGGGTGGGAGCAGCCAGGTGGAGGGTAGAAAAGAGTTGAAGCAGCCAGGTGGAGGGTTGAACAGAGTGGGAGCAGCCAGGTGGAAGGTAGAATAGAGTTGGAGCAGCCAGGTGGAGGGTAGAACAGAGTGGGAGCAGCCAGGTGGAGGGCAGAATAGAGTTGGAGCAGCCAGGTGGAGGGTAGAACAGAGTGGTAGCAGCCAGGTGGAGGGTAGAACAGAGTGGTAGCAGCCAGGTGGAGGGTAGAACAGAGTGGGAGCATCCAGGTGGAGGGTAGAATAGAGTTGGAGCAGCCAGGTGGAGGGTAGAACAGAATGGGAACAGCCAGGTGGAGGGTAGAACAGAGTGGTAGCAGCCAGGTGGAGGGTAGAACAGAGTGGTAGCAGCCAGGTGGAGGGTAGAACAGAGTGGTAGCAGCCAGGTGGAGGGTAGAACAGAGTGGTAGCAGCCAGGTGGAGGGTAGAACAGAGTGGTAGCAGCCAGGTGGAGGGTAGAATAGAGTTGGAGCAGCCAGGTGGAGGGTAGAACAGAATGGGAACAGCCAGGTGGAGGGTAGAACAGAGTGGTAGCAGCCAGGTGGAGGGTAGAACAGAGTGGTAGCAGCCAGGTGGAGGGTAGAACAGAGTGGTAGCAGCCAGGTGGAGGGTAGAACAGAGTGGTAGCAGCCAGGTGGAGGGTAGAACAGAGTGGGAGCATCCAGGTGGAGGGTAGAATAGAGTTGGAGCAGCCAGGTGGAGGGTAGAACAGAATGGGAACAGCCAGGTGGAGGGTAGAACAGAGTGGTAGCAGCCAGGTGGAGGGTAGAACAGAGTGGTAGCAGCCAGGTGGAGGGTAGAACAGAGTGGTAGCAGCCAGGTGGAGGGTAGAACAGAGTGGTAGCAGCCAGGTGGAGGGTAGAACAGAGTGGTAGCAGCCAGGTGGAGGGTAGAACAGAGTGGGAGCATCCAGGTGGAGGGTAGAATAGAGTGGTAGCAGCCAGGTGGAGGGTAGAACAGAATGGGAACAGCCAGGTGGAGTGGAGGACAGGGTGGATGCACTCAGGTGGAGGGGAGGACAGAGTGGGAGCAGCCAGATAGATGGGAGGTAAGTTCTTACCTTGGAGGGTAATAAAAGAATCACTGGCTCCCTCCACTCGATAGCCTCATGGCATTTCTTCTCCTCTCTTCCTATTCCCCCTCCCACTCGGCATGTTGGGGGCTGAACTCCTTTCAGGGAATCATCATGGGGCCTGCTGGTATCCAGGACTACTATTCCCATAATGCTCTAGTTTCCCAGCTATTGGCTCTGAATGTAGCCAATAGGAGCAGGCATTGCCAGGTGAATACTCTGCTCAAGGAGAGGGAGGGGTGGAATTCCCCCGCTGCTGCGGCTCTGCCTGTGTCCCTTCTCAGAAACTGTCAGTTTTATCGCCACTGCCCTGTCACTAGTTTCAGTCCACGGGCCGGGTAAATCACACTGGCGGGCCGGATACGGCCCGCGGGCCGTAGTTTGAGGACCCCTGCCCTAGAGTCTCTGCTAAAATATATATAATGTTTGGCAGTTCCAAGTAATTTTCTAGCAACTAATATTGCTTTCTAACTTAAGAACCAAGTGTTGGACTTTAAG
The DNA here is from genome assembly GCF_905171775.1 of Rana temporaria. Taxonomy (NCBI): domain Eukaryota; kingdom Metazoa; phylum Chordata; class Amphibia; order Anura; family Ranidae; genus Rana; species Rana temporaria. The sequence goes on along the minus strand of NC_053493.1, from coordinate 405,393,632 downwards.
TGGTTAAATTTAGTTACAATGTTAGTTAGTTACAATGTTTCATTTTGTTTACAAACTTCGCAGACTGCCCAGATTTTTTCTTTACACACAGAAGTGTATCCCTTTGATCTAAGAAGGAAGTGTTAGTTACAATGTTTCCTGTTAAAAACTTGGCAGACTGCCCAGATATTTTCTTTTGACAGCTGAAAGTCTCTGCACTTGTTATATGAAAGAATCAGCAAACTCTGCATTGGAGATCCTCAGGGGGGTTGAAACGAGATCACGATTTTTTTAACAATTAATTGTGCAGCTCTAGCACGGTATTTGCGCAGCAATTTTTCAAACATGTTTTTTTGTAAAAAAAAATGTTTCATTCATTAAAAAAACAGTTAGTTAGTTAAGTTAGCACAATTTTTTTTGGTATCCTAAGCGATGCTTTACATTTTTTTAGGTTACATGTTTAGAGTTACAGAGGAGGTCTAGTACTAGAATTATTGTTCTCGCTCTAACGATCGTGGCGTATGTAACCTGTGTGTATCTGGCTCTGATACTACCAGTGCCTACCCAGCCACTGACTAGTATCTCTCCCCAGCCTGTCCCCACACACCCTCTCACCTGCTGACCTGTGGATGGGGGAATCACTCCTGCAGTGTTATTGTGTTCTGCCAGTGCGTACAATGATCAGTGTTTAGTTGGCAGCACTGATTGTTTTAAGAAAAAAAAAAACAGGCTGGTTGTACTCAAGTTGATTAATAGATTGACTTGTGTAAAACCAGCTAGCCCATACATAGATTGACTATGGCTGGTCTCTGCATAATTGGCGTAATTTCAATCCATGTATGACCCGCTTAACCACTACTCAGTCCCTAAATATCCTTCCACTCCTGTACATAGTGCTCACTGTCATACTCTCCACACTTCTCTCCTATACATAGTACCCACTGTCATACCCTCCACACTCCTCTCCTATACATAGCGCCCACTGTCATACCCTTCACACTCCTCTCCTGTACATAGTGCCTGCTGTCATACACTTCTCTCCTGTACTTAGTGCCCACTGTCGCACCCTCCACTCTCCACACTCCTCTCATGTACATAGTGCCCACTGTCATACTCTCCACACTTCTCTCCTATACATAGTACCCACTGTCATACCCTCCACACTCCTCTCCTATACATAGCGCCCACTGTCATACCCTTCACACTCCTCTCCTGTACATAGTGCCTGCTGTCATACACTTCTCTCCTGTACTTAGTGCCCACTGTCGCACCCTCCACACTCCTCTCCTGTACATACTGCTCACTGTCATACCCTCCACACTCCTCTCCTATACATAGTGCCCACTGTCATACCCTCCACACTCCTCTCCTATACATAGTGTTCACTGTCATACCCTCCACACTCCTCTCCTATACATAGAGCCCACTATCATACCGTCTACATTCCTCTCCTGTACATACTGCCCACTGTCATACCCTCCACACTCCTCTCCTGTACATACTAACCCATCATACCCTCCACACTTCTCTCTGGTACGTACTACCCTCTGTCATACCCCCTCACTCTTCCTGTACATACTGCCCATTGTCATACCCTTCACACTCCTCTCCTGTACATAGTGCTTTTTTCCGTACCCTTTGTACTCCTCTCCTGTACATAGTGCCCACTGTTAGACCCTCCACATTCCTCTCCCTCACCTGCACATAATTCCCACTTATATACCGTCCATACTCCTCCCCTATGTCGCTTACCCACAAAAACAGTTCTTTAAAATTATACTGAATATCCTCAATGTTACCAGCTCTAGAATAGACACACTTTTGTTAGTTCAACTAAAGGAAATATCAGTTCTCATATTTTTTCTGCCCCATTATTAGTACTCATTTAATTTTGTGATTACTACTATGATGTATAGAGGAACATCGGGGATCTCAGCTACTCTAAATATAGCACTTATATAAAAAAGTTTTTTTAAATGTTGGCAACTGTGCACTTAGGCACTGCCCAAGGGCCACCGTCCACCGGGTCAGTAGGGGGCCCCATGAGAGGCTCCTGGGATCCTGTGATAATAAAGCGGTAGTAAACTTTCCTGACATTACTACTTTTTAGAGGCCCTGGGGTAGGTTATGCCACAATGTACAAGTATGCACAGCATATTAGCACATTAGTGTACACTTCAATTTTCAGACTGAGCCCTCCAGTGCTGCGCTGTGATGAATCAGGCGGGGCCTGGACACTTCCATCTTCACCCGGTCTTCCTTCTGGGTTCTGTGCCTTTGGTCACTTGCCTTGGCTGGGCTGCGTTCATGTCATTCCCACGCATTTATTTATTATTTATTACACCCCATTCACACCTCCGCGACAAAACGCCTGACGCCGGCCGCTCGTGCCGCTGGAGGGGAGAATTCCCATTGCTGTCTATGAGATGGTTCACATCTCATAGACGCCGTACACCTGCGGCATGAAAAAAAGTCCCGGACCCTTTTTTTCAGGCGGCATTGGCGTTCGGCCATACAAAGCAATAGGAAGGATTTGTAAAAAAAAAGTTACACTATTCGCGGCAAAATATGCCGCGTACGCAGCATTACTTGTCGCGGAGGTGTGAATGCAGCCTAAAAGGCCCCACCAAAGTCCTCAGCACCAGGCCCATGATGTTCTTAATCTGGCCCTGATTCAGATATCACTGCACAAAGCCGAGGATGTCCCAGGACGTCCTTGGGTCTCAAGAGGTTAAAGGAGTTGTAAAGGAATTTTTTTTTTGCTCAAATGACTGTTTACAGGGTATAGAGACATAATAGTTAACTGATTCCTTTTAAAAACAATTAAAAATAGATAAAAAATCAATCATATAATGTACCTGTAGTTTCAGTTTTTGCATGTTATTTCCTGCCTCTGTGCTGTATAGAGCCATAGAGAAGTGATGGTTTGGAAAAAGAAACTAGAAGCTCCCAGTACTGTGGTCCTCAGAAAACAGACAACCAGGAAGTGTCCAGAACAGAGCAGAATTACAGCAACATCAGAGCAAAAACGAACAATGAGGACATGAAACCAGGACTTCAGTAGGGTAAAGGAAGCTATTTAGCTAAAGAAAAAAAATTCCTTTAGTGACCCTTTAAGTTCAGAGGAAAATCAGACGTAAAGTGATTGTAAAGCTTTGTTTAAAAATAAAAAAATAAATAACAAACATGTCATACTTATGTCCTAGGGCCAAGGGTATTACACAGAGCAGCTCTGGTTCTTCTTTTCTGGGGTCCCACCTGGTGCTCTGTCAAGTTCTCCAACCCATCAGAAACTCCAGCAGCTTAACTTTACGGGTTTATTTAAAACCCAGCAGTAATTGGAGTTTTTGACGAATTGATGGTTGAACACAATGCTGGCAACCGAATAGAGTCCGGTGCAGAATATTATTAAAGGAGATTCTTACTCCCCTCTGATACTAGCCAACAAAATGGCCGCCTCCAAGGCGTCGACAACTTTGTCCTCATTAGCCTCTGTGCTGTCAAAACAGCCTCTGTGCTGTCAAAACAGCTCAGTCTTCCTGTACCAGACGCTATTCGGTTGTCGATGTTGTGTCCAACCACCAATTCGTCAAAATCTCAGATTACTAAGGTTTTAAATAAACAAAAGCCAACAAAATGTCCGTCTCTGTGGCGGCGACAACTTTGTCCTCATTAGCCTCTGTACTGTCAAAACAGCTCAGTCTTCCTGTACCGGACTCTATTCGGTTTTCGGTGTTGTGTCCAACCACCAATTTGTCAAAATCTCAGATTACTAAGGTTTTAAATAAACCAGAAGTGACATGGTTGAAGTTTCTGATGGGTTGGAGATATTGAAAGAACACCGGCAGTGCTCCTGGCTCCTCCTCCTCCTCATCAAGTGTCCCCAAGGACAGCCGCATTCCATGTGGGCACTCATGCATAGAGCAGGTAAGTATAACACGTTTGTTATTTAAAAAATAAAATAAAAAACGAGACCATACAATCACTTTAAGGCCAAGTAATCATATAAATAGTGAATAAATCCAAGTAAAAAGTCCCAAATAAAAAAGTGCTCATGCACAGATGTAAATGAAACAGGTGATCCACTTCTCAGTGCCTCCAGTGTTCCCATACAGATAGAAACTCACCACAAGTTATTGACTTACTATTGCTAGTCAGGTCAGTAGCGCCAATGGCTTGTTCCTTTGGGTCCTTCTCAGATGGTGTGCCATCATGCATGCAAATATAATACCAGGGAAGATCTCATAGTGTAGAAACTGTTTGATTATATTCAAACACACAGAAATATTGTAAAAAATTCACACTCACAACCTCGAAGTGATGACCAGATGGTACCTCACCCCAGCCAAAATATCACTCTTGTTCCCTTCCGTGAACCCTCTCTGCTTCAGAGGTTGCAAAACGGTAGGATCTATGGCCCACATCTGGTGGGAATGTCCCAAAATTAGGCCTTTCTGGAAAAGGATGTTCAATGTAATCCTAAAAGTAACAGGCCTCCAGATCCCAAGAACCCCATGCTGTAGCCCTCCTTAACGCCTTGATCCCCAAGACTCACAAATTCAATCGCAACTTAATCCACTTCATCTTGTTAGGTGCCAAGCTGACGATAGCTAAGACCTGGAAACAGCCCAGGGTTTCCTTTCTAGCCATCAAATGTAAAATTTCATGGATCATCACCCAGGAAAAAATGACAAGCATTTTGCTTGACTCTACAGGGTTTGAATCCACCTGGGAGCCCTGGACTCATCATGTAGGCGTGGCCCTCCACCCTGGCATTCTGGCTTAACAACCACATAATGACTCTGCTTGGCCAGTTCACGTCCTGTCGATTGGCTCTACCTCTTCTTCCTCTCTCCCCTTTTCTGCTCTGTTCCTCCTCCTTTTTTTTCCATTAGGTTAGTAACATGGCCACCTTATACATTCGATTTGAATTCGTAACCTACAGTATTTACCTCTTGGTAATTAGGTCAAAGGGCCCCATATCAAGGTTTACAGGCTAGGTGCCTACATCACCTTCATACTGAAAAAGCTCTAGGCTAGCCCATGATGTTGGTTACACTCAGGGATCTTAGGGATGGCTGTCCTGGCACAGTAAGTTTCCATTAGGGGTGCTGGGGCGGTCTCACCGGGAAACTAGACTTGTTATAGTAGCTACCTGAGCTCTTCGACAGGATAATAGTATCGTACTATGATTATTAGCTTCAATATGATTGTTGCCTTTTTCTCTTATCCTTTTTAGAGAATTGTTTATGACCTCGTGAATATTGTATACTTCATGTATGTTCTTTTTTCTTTTTAAAAACGAATAAAACCTTTTTGAAAGTAAAATTCACACTCACATTTGTCAGTGCCTATTAAAACCAGTACGGGGTATGTCTGGCTTGCATTGGGACGAAAAAATGGAAGCTGAAAGGAAAGGTGAATGAAGTGAGGATCTGCTGACTTCCATCATCCAAATATATGCAAGCAAATCATGTGATTTTTATTTATTTTTTCCTTGCACATTATTCAGTATTCTTTGCAAAGTGAAATTTCACCACATTCACTAAGCTTTGTGGAACATTCCCTTGCAAAGTCAGATGTCTATTTTCCTTTAGTAAGTCAAGAGATATTCTTCTGTACTTGCAGCATTTTTAACTGCTTGCCGACTGCCTCACGCACATTTACGTCGGCAGAATGGCACGGGCAGGCAAAGCAACGTATATATACGTTGATTTAAACCTGCCCCCTAGTGGGCTTGTGTGCCGCTGGCAGCGCGCGCTCGCACCTGCTGCGTTCTCCATGACCGTGCCCATGGACTCGATGTCCGTGGGTGTCCCGTGATCGGGTCACAGAACGGCAGAATGGGGGGGTGCCTTTGTAAACAAGGTATCGCCCTGTTCTGCCGAGTGACACAACACTGATTGTCAGCTCCCTCTCATCAGGAGCAGCGATCAGTGACATGTCACAGTAAACCACGCCCCCTAACAGTTAGAATCACTCCCTAGGACAAACTTAACTCCTTCCTCACCCCCTACGCAAAAAAATAAACACCGCAGAGGTGATCAAATACCACCAAAAGAAAGCTTCTATTTGTGGGAAAAAAAGACGCCAATTTTGTTTGGGAGCCACGTCACATGACCGCGCAATTGTCAGTGCCGAATCACAAAAAGGGGCCCGGTCATTTGGCAGCCAAATGGTCTGGGGCTGAAGTGGTTAAAGAGACAAAACATGTGCATGCATTCCATATATATTTATATATATATATATATATATATATATATATATATATATATATATATATATATATATATATTAGGGCTGTGGAAAGCAAAGATTAATTATTTGATTTATCGTAAAAAAAATAATCGATCAAAACTATTGTGATCGGTATTAGTGGTGCAACGGATCGTAAATGATCTGTGATCCGAACCGGTCACCATATGCGAATCGGTACACTACGTGATCCGCGGAGCTCCGCTGCTGCCTCGGCCATAGGAGAGGCCACGGCTTCGGCTAGCTCCCGGAGCGGCGGCTATCTCGGTCCACCCGGCGGCGGCCTAGGTGAGCCTAGAGCGGTGCGCTGACGTCATCACCTGGCCTTAACTGCTCGTGTTCAGCCGGCTTCTCTGAGAAAAGCTAAGCAAGCACTAATCTTCCTATACAGTAGGGGAGATGTGGACTATATCACAGTGGGGGAGATGTCTGTGGATATTACAGTGGGGAGATGTCTGTGGATATTACAATGGGGGAGAAGTCTGTGGATATTACAGTGGGGGAGATGTCTGTGAATATTACAGTGGGGGGAGATGTCTGTGGATATTACAGTGGGAGAGATGTCTGTGGATATTACAGTGGGGGAGATGTCTGTGGATATTTCAGTGGGGGAGATGTCTGTGGATATTTCAGTGGGGGAGATGTCTGTGGATATTACAATGGGGGAGAAGTCTGTGGATATTACAGTGGGGGAGATGTCTGTGAATATTACAGTGGGGGGAGATGTCTGTGGATATTACAGTGGGAGAGATGTCTGTGGATATTACAGTGGGGGAGATGTCTGTGGATATTACAGTGGGGAGATGTCTGTGGATATTACAATGGGGGAGAAGTCTGTGGATATTACAGTGGGGGAGATGTCTGTGAATATTACAGTGGGGGGAGATGTCTGTGGATATTACAGTGGGAGAGATGTCTGTGGATATTACAGTGGGGGAGATGTCTGTGGATATTACAGTGGGGGAGATGTCTGTGGATATTACAGTGGGGAGATGTCTGTGGATATTACAATGGGGGAGAAGTCTGTGGATATTACAGTGGGGGAGATGTCTGTGAATATTACAGTGGGGGGAGATGTCTGTGGATATTACAGTGGGAGAGATGTCTGTGGATATTACAGTGGGGGAGATGTCTGTGGATATTTCAGTGGGGGAGATGTCTGTGGATATTTCAGTGGGGGAGATGTCTGTGGATATTACAATGGGGGAGAAGTCTGTGGATATTACAGTGGGGGAGATGTCTGTGAATATTACAGTGGGGGGAGATGTCTGTGGATATTACAGTGGGAGAGATGTCTGTGGATATTACAGTGGGGGAGATGTCTGTGGATATTACAGTGGGGGAGATGTCTGTGGATATTACAGTGGGGGAGATGTCTGTGGATATTACAGTGGGGGAGATGTCTGTGGATATTACAGTGGGGGAGATGTCTGTGGATATTACAGTGGGGGAGATGTCTGTGGATATTACAGTGGGGGAGATGTCTGTGGATATTACAGTGGGGGAGAAGTCTGTGGATATTACAGTGGGGGAGATGTCTGTGGATATTACAGTGGGGAGATGTCTGTGGATAATACAGTGGGGGTGATGTCTGTGGATATTACAGTGGATGAGATGTCTGTGTATATTACAGTGGATGAGATGTCTGTGGATATTACAGTGGGGGAGATATCTGTGGATATTACAGTGGGGGAGATGTCTGTGGATATTACAGTGGGGGAGATGTCTGTGGATATTACAGTGGGGGAGATGTCTGTGGATATTACAGTGGGGGAGATGTCTGTGGATATTACAGTGGGGGGAGATGTCTGTGGCTATTACAGTGGGGACTATATATGGTGGTGATCCGAAAAATGTTTGTGCGTTATAATTAATCAAAATTAGTCGATTAATCGATTAAAAACAAATTGATCACGAAAATTTTAATCAGTAACAGCCCTAATATTAATTTTTTACCGAGACTTAGGTCTCGTACACACGATAGGTTAACCAGAAGACAACGGTCTGAAGGACCGTTTTCATCAGTCAAAACCGATCGTGTTTGGGCCCCATAGGTTATTTAACCATAGGTTAATTTTAAAGCAAGTTGTCTTTTTTTTAACCTATGGTTAAATAACCTATAGTTAGTAGGCACGACTATTGGTTAAAAATCCATGCATGCTCAGAATCAATTGGTTGGCAGCGTGGATCCGTCCATCTACGGCTTAACACTGACAGACCAGGACTCAATCTGGCACTATGTTGGGGGTCCCTCCCGGGCTTAGCTTATTATACCCCTCAGTCCTTGCATTATCATGCAGTGTGCCACCAACGCGGATACCCTCCCTGGATGACACTATCCTGGTTTTTACCAGTAATTGGACCAGTCTATGTGCCCGTTCTTTGAACCCCCACATGGTTGTATCAGCCTACAGTCTCCGTCGTGCCTATTTGCCATCTGATCCCCTACTTGTGTAAGTCCTTTTCCCTTCTGCCGTTCCCTCTCCCCCTTCCCATTCCTCTTTTCCCTCCGTTTCTCCCTTTTTCCCTTCCCTCTTCGATTCCCCTCCCCCTCTCAACCCTCCTTCTACCTACCTCACACTTTCCTTTCCCTGCCCTCTTCTCCCCTCTTCTCCCTCTTTACTCCCCCCCTCTTCCCTTCCCACCCTCTTGCCCTTTCCCTTGCCCACCTGTCCTTCCTCCAACTTCCCCCCTTTCTTCCCCCCCCCCTTCTTCACCTCCCCCTCTTCCCCTTCCCCTCCCCCCGTCTTCCTCCCTTCCATACCTCCCCTTCCTTATTTCTTTCCACTCCCCCCCTTCACTCGCTAGTTTATGTATCCTTGGGGGGTCCTACCATTATATGTATACACACATGTACATATACATGTCCTTTGTTCTTACCCAGACCTCCACGCCAACTATCCCCTTGTCCGTCGCGGCGGGAGACCCTATGGCTGCCCGGCATCCGCTCACTTTTAATTGACTCATGGGGTAAGCTTTTATAATTAATGTTATAATTTCCTTTGGAATTTATGTTGCATTGCTGATTATTTGCATGTATTTATTTATGTTTACTGTATAATGTCCTTTGCATCATTTTATAGATTGGCTGTCCTGATGAAGCGATATATCAATGTCCGCAAAACTAGTCAACCGTGACCAATCATTTGATGTGTACAATTAATTGTTTGTTTTGCAATTTTATGGACAATAATGTTTTTTATATCGATAAACTTTTTATACTATTTTGTCAATCAGATTTTATTAGTACCGAAATAGTCCCCTCAAACCAATTCGAGTGGCGGCCTTGGGTCTAGCCTCAGCCACTATTCCCTTACCCCCAATCTCTCCCTTTTTCATGTTCAGAATCAAGTCGATGCATGCTTGGAAGCATTGAACTTCGTTTTTTTCAGCACGTCGTTGTGTTTTACGTCACCGCGTTCTGACACGATCGGTTATTTAACCTATGGTGTGTAGGCGCGACGGACCATCAGTCAGCTTCATCGGTTAACCTAGGATAACGGTCCTTCAGACCGTTGTCCTCTGGTTAACCTATCGTGTGTACGAGGCTTTAGAGTTAAAGTTTCAGCTTTCAAAGATACTAAAAGAGAGCAAAGACACAAAGTTGAATTCTTGGCAGCAGCAAGTGAAGGACAACAAGGTACAAACTATGACATCTGCGGTGACACTTTGGCAACAGAGAATTCTCTTCAAGACTTTCCAACTTTGCCCTGTAGCGGGGAACAATGTAAATGCAGCTTAATCCAGGGGTCAAGCATTACCTTGTGCATGCACTGTTCAATACCTGAAAGACCCTTGGGTCTTCATTAGCTACTGAAAAAAAGGTAATAAAAAAGCAAACATATTGAACAAAACCTGTCTGCTTCTTCTTTTCCATTTTGTTTCGGGATATTTTGCAGAAGACGTTTGAGGGATCTTAATAAAGGTTCTGTAAAGATGTGTAAAGATTACCTCTCGTAAAGGTCATATAGAGGAGCTATTATGAATCTATATTTTTTTTATTTACTTTCCTGTATACTAATATAATCCTGACAAGTTTTTTTTTTTTATATTTCACATATAGATCTTTAAGATATTTTTATATCAGTACCTGCCCTAGAGGAGATTATTATTTTGTGGCCAATGCTTATCATAGAGGTACATATATACAGGGGCTCTACCAAAAGTAATGCAAAAGTGGGCATAACTCTTTTGTTAACTTTCATAGCTTGTTAAAATTTCTGTTTCAATGATTTTTATTGAAAGTTGCAATTTTTTTTTGACATTTTGGTAATTATCTGCTTAAGGACCGCCGCACGCAGATTAACATCGTCAGAATGCCACGGACAGGCAAATGGACATACAGGTACGTCCCCTTTAATTTGCAGCCATGTGGTCGGCGCGCTCGTGACCCTGTCCTCAATGTCAAAAACTGAAAAAAATAGTTTTGTACCAAAGATAGAATAATTATGTTGCCAACATCCCATCTGTTTGGAGAACGAAAAAAGGGGTTGGGACTTTAAAGGCAACAAGAATAACAAAATCATTTAATTATCGTAAAAATGTCTAAGAAGCCCGCTATTTGGTGACCATAAAATCATGAATATAATTCATAACCATTCAGAATACATAAAAACAATCATAAATTAATACAACGTTGTCTCAAGTATTGTATCTGCCATCCACCCAGAATTGAAAACTGAAGTGTTTTCTCTAGTTTAAATTACTATGGTATGTTTCAGCTGTCTGCCATCCTCCCAAAAACTGAAACATTGCTGTCTGCTTTGCTTATGTCTATTTGATAATACTGGCATGTTATTTTTGCTTAACCCTCTGTAGATCTGTCCACATTACAATGCTTTATTATCTCCCTTGGCTTACCCAAAATCACGGCCCATTAATTTTATTGTCCTCTTGCTGATCTGTTTCTGAAGTAAGAATTTTGCCCTGTTGATCAGCATACCTTTATTACCTCCTGATTAGATAATTGAAATGCACCCACACCCTATCTCTGTCAGTATAAATGTAAGTATCCTTTTGGGGGAAGCATAAGCAGGGGGCTCCTTGTATCTGGGACTCTTTCTCCAAGTGGGGCTTTTTATATAAGTGGAAGCACTTCTGACTCTGCACTTCGGCGAGTGCACAAAGCAAGGAAACTATTAAATGCCTTGACAATTATAATACAGGTATACTTTCTTTTTTTTTTAGTTTTTACTTATACTCCCCTTTCTAAAATGCACTCTCTACCACTCCTTCTGACAACTGTGTCTTCTATCCTTTAACTGTCTTTCCTTCACCCGTCTTCTCCACCCCACACCATATATATATCGCCCTCACTTCTGTCCTCTCCTTATTACTGCACTCACCAACTCATGCTAATTCTAAAGTCAAATGCCCAATGCTCCAAATCGCTGGGGCATGTCCCCTCTTATAAATCGCATTCCCACATTACCTCCCTCACCCTTCTGCTTCTCCTATCCTCTGGTGATGTCTCCCCAAACCCTGGCCCTCCTTCATCTAACTGTGCTCAACGCACCCATTACCCTACACCCTCTGGATGCAGCCACAATCCACACAATCTAGCTCCCATTTCTCTTCTTCCCAAGACCAGACTCCCTTTCTCTTGCGCCCTTTGGAATGCTTGCTCTGTCTGTAAAAAACTCACCTCCCTCCATGATCTCTTTATCGCCAACTCATTTAATCTACTCGCCATTACTGAAACCTGGCTTCACGAATCTGAAGCCTCGTACACACGACCGAGGAACTCGACGGGCGAAACACATCGTTTTCCTCGTCGAGTCCCTTGTTAGGCTGTCGAGGAACTGGACAAGCCAATTTTCTCCATTCCCGTCAAGGAAATAGAGAACATGCTCTCTTTTTGGCTCGTCAAGTTTCTCGACAGTTTCCTCGACGAAAATATACACACGACTCGGTCGTGTGTACGAGGCCTGACACTGCGTCTTCTGCTGCTCTATCCCACAGAGGTCTTCTTTGGACTCACTCCCCCAGACCCAGTGGACGCAAAGCAGGGGGTGTTGGAATCCTTTTAGCCCTGCATAGCACCTTTCAGGTACTTCACCCACCTCCCTCTGTGTCACTCTCCTCATTTGAGGCACATTGCATTCGTCTCTTCTCCCCAATTTCTCTAAGGATAGCTGTGATCTACCGGGCCCCCCCGGTCCAGTATCCTCCTTTCTTGATGACTTCTCTGCCTGGCTACCCTACTTTCTCTCTTCTGAAATCCCCACAATCATTCTTGGTGACTTCAACATCCCTACTAATGCTAACACTTCTGCAACTTCCAAACTTCTCAGTCTAACCTCCTCTTTTGACCTGAAGCAATGGATGCATGGTCCTACTCACTCTGAAGGCAATACTCTTGACCTTGTCTTTTCTCACTTATGCACTCCGTGCAACCTCTCCAATTATCCTTAACCCTCTCTCTGATCACTACCTTATTAATTTCACTCTCTCCCTCTCCTCTGTCTCCTCTCCCTCCAAATGCCTAACAGCCACTCGTAGAAACATTCATCATATTAACCCTTCTCTTCTATACTCTGCGACTGACCACCTCTATGACAAAATCGCACCCTTGTCCTGCACCCACCTAGCCACTTCTGTCTACAACACTTCACTTCTAGCATCACTGGACAGACTGGCCCCTCTCACTACATGCAGAATAAGGCCCCGCCCCCTTCAACCCTGGCAAACAGATGATACTAGAAGTCTGAAAAAACACAACCGTGCTCTCGAGCGCCTGTGGCGCAAGACTAAGTCCTAGGAAGACTTCGCCCAGTATAAATCTGCCCTCCAAATATACAATTCCTGCCTCCTTGCTGCCAAGCAGACCTATTTCATCACCCTCATTAAAAACGTATCATCCCGTCCTCGTCAACTCTTCTCTACCTTCAACTCCATTGCCTCCATCCACTAACTCATTAAGGAGATTGCCAATCACTTCAAATGGAAGATTGATACAATTCGCGACGAGATCTCTACTGTTCAGATACCCTCTATGCCTCACACCTCATGCCCACAGGTACAGTCATTACTTCCCTCTTTCAACCCCACCACTATAGACGAGGTTGCTAAATTACTTGCTAACGTCCATCTTACCACCTGCGCTCTAGATCCTGTTCCCTCACAAATGCTACGTTCACCCTATTGCTCTATTCTACACTCTCTAACCCACATCTTCAATCTCTACCTCTCTTCTGGCATCTTCCCTAACTCTTTGAAACATGCACTAGTCAGCCCCATACTTAAAAATCCCTCACTGGACCCATCCAATCTTGACAACCTACGCCCCATCTCCCTGCTCCCCTTTTTATCCAAACTCCTTGAACGTCTAGTCTACAACCAACTGAGCGTCCACCTTGCTCATAATAACCTCCTTGATCCCCTTCAGTCTGGATTTCGTCCTCAACATTCCACAGAAACTGCTCTCCTAAAACTAACAAACAATATACTAAGGCCGGGTACTCACGAGCAAACATGTATGGTGAAAGCGGTCCGTCGGACCGTTTTCACCATACATGTCTGCCAGAGGGCTTCTGTACGATGGTTGTACACACCATCGTACAGAAGTCCGCGCGTAAACAATACGCGGGGCTTGTCCGCGGTGTCGCCGCGTCGATGACGCGGTGTCGCCGCGACAATGACGCAGCGACGTGGGCGGCCCGCCTTTAAAATGCTTCCACGCATGCGTCGAAGTCATTCGACGCATGCGAGGGACGGCGGGCGCCTGGACATGTACGGTAGGTCTGTACTGACGACCGTACATGTCCGAGCGGGCAGAATTCCAGCGGACTGTTTTAAAACAAGTCCAGGAATATTTGTCCGCTGGGAAAAGGCCCGGCGGGCAAATGTTTGCTGGAATTCGGCCCGCTCGCGCCCACACACGACCAAACATGTCTGCTGAAACTGGCCTGCGGACCAGTTTCAGCAGACATGTTTGGTCGTGAGTACGGGGCCTAACAGGCAAAACTAAAGCTGCGTACACACGATAGGTTAGTCTTAAGAAAACGGTCTGATGGACCGTTTTTATCAGACCAAACCGATCGTGTGTGGGCCCCATCGGTTATTTATCCATAGGTTAAAAAAATAGGAACTTGTTTTAAAATTATCTCATGGATAAAAAACCTATAGAAAAAAACGATCGTCTGTCGGTACGCCCATCGGTTAAAAATCCATGCATGCTCAGAATCAAGTTGACGCATGCTTGGAAGCATTGAAATTCATTTTTTTCAGCACGTCAGTGTGTTTTACGTCACCGCGTTCTGACACGATCGCTTTTTTAACTGATGGTGTGTACGCACAACTGATCATCAGTCAGCTTCATCGGATAACTGATGGAAAAATCCATCAGACCGTTTTCATCAGACTAACCTATCGTGTGTACAGGGCATAAGGGACACTATTCTGTGCTCCTACTCCTGGACCTCTCTGCCACCTTCGATATGGTTGACCACCCACTCCTCAAAAAACTCCACAATTTCGGTCTCTGTGAATGTACTCTTCGCTGGTTCTCTACCTACTTATCCAACCGCACCTTCAGCGTTACTTACAACTCTACTTCCTCCTCTCCTCTTCCATTCTCTGTTAGGGTCCCCCAAGGTTCTGTTCTTGGACCTCTCCTATTTTCTATCTACACCTCCTCCCTGGGTCAGCTGATAGTCTCCCATGGCTTCCAATACCATCTTTATGCTGATGACACTCAAATCTATTTCTCTACCGCTCAACTCACTCCTTCATTCTCCTCACGTATCACTAATTTACTATCAGATATATCAGTTTGGATGTCACACCACTTCCTCAAACTCAATCTATCCAAAACGGAACTTATAATTTTCCCTCCCCCACGTGCCTCTTCCCCTGATCTCTCTGTCAAAATTAATGGCACAACTATCAGCCCATCCCCACATGTCAAGGTCATAGGAGTAGTCCTGGACTTTGAACTCTCCTTTAAGCCTCACATTCATTCACTGTCCAAATCTTGCTGCCTCAACCGTCGCAACATCTCCAAAATACGCCCCTTTCTAACCAATGACACCACAAAACTCTTAATTCACTCCCTGGTCATCTCTTGCCTCGATTACTGCAAGTCCCTCCTCATTGGCTTACCTCTGCAAACTCTTCAGTCCATCATGAATGCTGCTGCCAGACTCATCCACCTAACCAACCGCTCTGTCTCTGCTACTCCCCTCTGTCAATCCCTCCACTGGCTTCCGCTCACCCAACGAATCAAATTCAAACTACTAAGAATTACCTACAAAGCCATCCACAACTCTGCCCCCAGCTACATCAATGACCTAGTTTCTAAATACCAACCTAATCGTTCTCTTCATTCTTCTCAAGACATCCTACTCTCTAGCTCTCTCATCACCTGCTCCCATGCCTGTCTCCAGGACTTTTCTAGAGCCTCTCCAAGCCTATGGAACTCCGTACCCCAATCTATCCATCTATCTCCTTCTCTATTAGCTTTTAGAGGATCCCTGAAAACCCTCCTCTTCAGAGAAGCCTACCCTTCTCACGCCTAACTGTATTTTCATTTGAGTCCATCTGATCATCCTGCACAGCTAACTACCCTTTGTTCCACTTGACCTTCCCTTCTAGATTGTAAGCTCTAACGAGCAGGGCCCTCTGATCCCTCCTGTATTGATTTGTATTTTGACTGTACTGTCTTCCCTGATGTAAAGCGCTGCGCTAAACTGTTGGCGCTATATAAATCCAGTATAATAATAATATTAATATTATTGTGATGAGGCCCTGGTGAGAAGTGGGATACCATCCATGAGTACACACACAAGGGCTCACTTAACCACTTCCCTGGAAAAAATGACATAGGCGGGAACCTTTCCTCTTTCAGAGTGGACGTCATATGACGTCCTTGCATTCCCGGCCGCTAGGGGGGGTTGCATTCCCCGCCGCATTGCTCGGGACTCGGTGTACGTGCCCAGCGGCCGCGATGTCCACCGGGCACCCGCGATTGCCCTCAATCACGGCAGGACCATGGATCTGTGTGTGTAAACACACAGATCCATGTCCTGTCAGCGGTGAGGAGACTGATGTGTGTTCCCAGTACAGAGGAACACACATCGATCTCCTCCCCTTGTGAGTCCCCCTCCCCCTACAGTTAGAACACACTTTAGGGAACATATTTAACACCTTCAGCGCCCCCTAGTGTTAACCCCTTCCCTGCCAATCACATTTACACAGTAATCAGTGCAGTTTTATAGCACTAATCGCTGTGTAAATGTGAATGGTCCCAAAAATGTGTGAAAAGTGTC